>NW_025335505.1:6382049-6473732 GCF_004798865.1 Varanus komodoensis | reverse complement strand
TCACATGAGCAGGGGAAGAGCAAATAAGATGAAGCTTGGATTGGAATCATACAATTAAAAATAATTTTTAAAATCCCCCCAGTCTAGTTGAGTCCAAGTAGGTAATCTGAAGTACGTGGACAGGTTACAGTAATCCAATCAGCACTTAAATAATTCCATACATGTACTCCTAACAGACAGACTGCAGCATGTGGTTCTAACAGAAGGAATTATTTCCATTACAGTAAACAATCTGGAGCCATTTTTTATCAAATTTGAATTAGAGCACAAATTTGGGGTGTACAAAACAAACAGGAGGTAAAATACATGTTTGCAGTAAATCATATTCCTGTATGAGAAAAAATGTTTTGAACAAGATGTCACAACCAATCAGGGTAAATACTTTAGGTAGCTGGTATTATCCTCTGATTCATAAACCTGAGAACTGATTGAATTTCTCTACCACCCAATAACTGAAATTCTCCGGGCAGTTCACAACAATTCCTCCAAGTACAATAAAAACAGAGACAATTAAAAGTACAGATATAATAAAACTCAGTACAAAATTCCAGTATATGAATTTTAAACTGTTTAAAATATCTATATACAAAACATAAACATTTAAAGCAATTTCAGTAAATCTTGGTCTAATTAAAACCACTGACTAATCATTGAATGCCTGGGAATAGAAGGCAGTTTTAACCTGATGCCAAAAAGTTGAAAATGTGAGTGTCGGGCAAGCCTCAGTGGGAAAATCATTTAGACATTGGAGGTCACCTCTGAGAAGGCCACCCTCCTTGTTGTCTCTTTCAAGGCCTCCCTTGGAGTTGGCAATCAGTGGAATGTTCCAGACGTAGATTTTAGGGGCTAGGTTGATTGAGGTCAGGAGATACCATCAGGTATTGTAGCTTTACAGGTTAAAACCAGCACCTTGAATTGGGCTTGAAAGCATGTAGGGAGTCAGTGCAAGTGAGTAGTATAGAATCAATCAGTGTAACTTTACTTACTTACTTATTTCTATAGCTCCCGTAGTTGGTGCTCTCGGGACAATTTACAAGTATGTAAGCAATAAAATACAATATATTAAAAAGTAAAAGTTAAGCATTAACTTAAAATAACACAGGACTATAGCCTGATTAAATTTATTCACGAGGTATAGAATCTATTTCTCTGTGGTCCAGACTCACGCTGCAATGCCTGTATGGTGGAAACACATCAACATGTCTTATTACAATCTTTCTTCCTATAGTACATCAGGTTCTCTAGTCCTTAGAAACTGATCTGGGAAAGAGCTGGGTCATACAATCCACCCATGTGGAATTATGGTAACCATAGCAGCATATATGACTTGAACCACAGGACAGCCTATCTCACACTAATAACTCTAATAATGTAAAGAATGGTCCTCAACCCTATTCAGCTGCTTGGATGCCTATTCCCTTAACTTGAGCCACAGGAAACTTAAGTCTATCCAGACTCAAATGCTTTGCATCTCACACATTTGCCAGTGAGCATAAACACATTTTTAGAGTAGGTAAACAGAACAATATCAGATCTGAAAACAAGCCTGATCTCTTTCCAAATCAGAACATTATGCCATATGGAATCACAGCATGCCACCTCTTGTCAGTTGCTGTGTGATGTTATTCCACATTAACTAGAAACATCACCTCTAAAGTCAGCTACAATATGCAGGAGGTTGCACTTCTCTTTTTAACATCTGCTGACAACTTAAAAGCAGTCCGGAAGCATTATGGAACACTAACAATGATGGCTGCAAACTGTACAAACAATAGGTCACTTTTTTCTCCAGGCAAACATTGATGGTACCCCCGCCCCCCATGTTTGGACGCATCATTCCACAGACCCACCTGAAAGATTAATTCATTACAGACTTTCTTCTCTTGTCATGACCATTTTATATTGGTTTTACTCAATCTCAGATTATACCTTTGCTTTGTTTTGTTTAAACATTATTTCTTGCAAAGAAGGCTTTTATCCACAGGTCCTTTGTCTTCTCTCACAGCACATGGAAACAACTTGCCTCAGGCTTCGGTTTGCATGGAAATCCACCACCCCAGAACCCATTGTCCTCTGTTCATCTGTATACTTCTTGTCCTTGGTAGAACCATGCTGAAAACAGCTTATAACAGCATGAGGAAAAATACAAAATAAAATATTACAACATTTCCAGATAATTCTCTAGTCCTTTCAAATTCTAACAAGATTTTTTGACCCACAAGCCCAGCGTCCATATCCTGCAAAGCTAAATAGCAAAAGCAGATGGATGCTGTAAGCCAAAACGTCTGGAGACCACGAGTTTCCCACCCCTGATTGATTTAGGCATACACTTGGACTAACTGATCATTGTTTGCAAGTACTTTTCCATCTGCACCATTTTTCTGTCCATTTCCAGATCAAATTCAAAGTCCTAAATGGCTTGGTACCATCAGGTTGCCTGAAGGAGCTACTGCCAGATATATTTAACTGGAACCCAAGCTCACCCTCAGTGGTCATTCTCCACAGGCCCTGCCAAGGGGCACCAGATGGGAGGCTGCTAAGAAGACAACCTTTTCTCTGGTGTCACCCTGGTTCTGGAAGGGGCTTCCTAGACAGGCTCACTTGTTACCTCCATTGTTTTCTTTTTGGTGTCAGGTAAGCTGTACTACTTTAGTCAGGCATTTTAATCCTTCTGTTCTTTGACACTCGTTTCTGCATTTTAAATGTTTGCACTACTATTAGTTTTATGTTTGATTGCATTTTATTTTATACTGCATTCTAAATCTGTATATTGTGTTTTATTTCGTTTTTATTTATGGTTTAAATCAACCTTCCCTAGCCTGATGGCCTTCAGATGCATTTGGACTACAACTCCCAGAATTCCCATCCAGCAGGACCAATGACCAGGAATTCTGGGTGTTGCAGTCCAAACATGTCTGGAAGGCACAAGGTTGGGGAAGGCTAGTTTAAATGCCTGTGAACTGCCCAGAGAACATTTGGCAAGTATAGAAATGTAATAAATAAGTAAGCAATCCTATGGCTCTGAGACAGCATGAAGATAGCTGTAGGGTTGTTTAGATTTCTTGAGCTGAATGGAAAACAGCTCCAACCCTGGAGCACAAGTTTGTTGGGTGGAATGACCTGCTCATAGTCAGCATGGAAAGAACCATGTTGGCTGCATCTCTGAGGTTGTAAGATTCTTCCCTTGAAGAAGAGATGGAGATAACATCTCTGGGGCATAGTGTGGGGAGGATATGCAGCCTGAAGGATGCAATGTATTCTGGTGGCACTCCAGGACCCTTTCTTTCTCTGTCTGATGCACCACAGATGGCTGAAATCAGCCTTATTGGCTTGTGTCCAAAATAAAATCAACTCATGCTAAAATCAAACCATCCAAAAATAATTCACACTGAAGCCAAGCAAAGGAAAAATTAAAGCAAAGTGGAATAAAATACCCAAATGACACCCAGAATAACAGCAGGAGCATCAACCTTTGTACTAGGAGTCAATCAGGACCTCCACCTTTCCAAGTCAGGTGGAAATGAATTGGAGAAGCTGTATGAAATCCTGCAGAATGCTTAGCTAGATGGTCCCTGGGCATCTTAAGCAGCAACAGCATCAGAAACAGCAGCTGGAGTGAATCAGAGCAGGTAGAAAGAGCCACAGAAGCATGGACCAGGTCCTTCAGGATTCCCAGTGAGATGCCCATAAGCTTAGCTCCCCATCTGAAAAATGAACCTGTCTCCAGGCACAATGCATTTCTGAAAGAAAGGTGTTGGGAACAAACAGGAGGAGATGCCATGCCCTGTTTGTGGGTTTCCTAGAGGCTTTCATCCATTGGCCTATTGCTGAAAACACACTACTAAAGGCTTATTTTCCTCCTTTGACTGAAATGTGGAGCTGCATTCCACATGCATGCATCTGCAGCATTAAGCTTTTTCCCCACACCAGCACACTAGACAACCCGTAAAGTTGAAAAACTGTCCCACACAGGTTTTATTAAGATGCACTGAACATTTCTGATGATGATGATGATGTTTCCTTGGGACAGTTTGGGAATCAGAACTATTGTGCACCTGTCCTCTTTCTTGTCTTTAGATATCCTTACGTTACTGATCATCTCCACTTGTGTGGCAATGCTGATTGTCCTAAGGAGTCAGAATGGTGAAGAAGGCCCACCAATCCAACCTCTTTCAGCTCACTGGCCTGAGGAAAATGAGGAACAGCAGCTCCCAAGAGTTAGTGGGCTGAAGATTTGAAAGGGGGTGTCCTTGTCACACTGTCATCTGGAAACCATGAACAGTGAAGAGAAGCGTCTTGTTATATCACTAACCCCATGCTTGGAGCTGGTATGTTCACAGAAGAAAATCATGTCATAATAACCCACAGTTAAGCAACCATGGCTTGTTGAAATTTCCAGCAGGATCAAGTATATGTGCTAGTTGCCACCTGCTGAGATAAACAACCCGTGAAGAAAGTCTGGGTCCAGATGGTACAACAGATACACAATGGTAAGATTTCACCAGGGTTTCTTGTGTTGTTTGAACCTGCCCACTGTACAGACACACCTATACGAGGAACCATCTCTGAAGATACCTATAATATGCTTCAGTTGAATAATTTGCAGGAAACAATTATAAGAACCAAGGGCACATTCCTTTTATGGTATCCATGTAAGCCCTTACACCATCAGAAATACGTTAGTCAGCAAATGGGGAGAAAAGTGAGTTCCCCCATTTCCCTTCAGCTCCACACAGACCCTCAGAAACTGCTATAGGAGGGTGAGGGAAGTGTACAGGGAAACTGACAGGAGGAGATAATCCCTTTATACTAATGGAAGACCACCTGCACAGTGTTGGATTTCTCCCAGTAAAAGTCATTAGCTTTTATGAAGCAGTAAGTAGCGCTCAATGGGACTTAGCTCAGAACAGGCATGCATGGGATTTCACTCTTCACTGCTTGTACATTTATTGTCAAATATCCTTTTTCAGGAGTCCCCCTGCTGTTAGGAATTCCATAGTATATCATCATAATCATTTCATATGTACATTGCTTGAGTTAAACATATCTCATGAAGCACAGGCTATTGGATTTTCCCAGCAGATTTTTTGTAATGAACATAAACTATTGCTTGTTTTCTTTACTGCTGTGTCTGGCTATGTGGACAAATGCAGAAACATATATCTAGAAATAAAGCTCACCATGACGTGCAATTACCAAGCAGTGTTCAAATGCATTTAGATGTCTCCATTGACCTATTGTGTCCTCAGACATATTTCTATGTCTCAAGTCTTTGTTTCTGCCTAAGCTTTTCCACAAAGATCTCTCATGATGGAATGGCATCAAAAGAAACCATGGCTTCCGCCAGATCAAACCAACCAACCAGCATTCTCCACCACACACACAAAGAAGGAAAGGATGCAGTAAGGAGCTTCCTGCCTTTACATGAGCCAGCCATGATCTGCCAAGGGCTGAGGCAATTGGGTGTGCTGCTCCTTCCTCTTTACAATTAGAGACACACGATTCCTGAATTACATCCAGGTAGCTTTTAACTTACATACAGTACGTAGTTCCCACTGTGATATGTCTCTTTCAGCAACAGACTCATGAAGCATAAACGTTACCCTCTCTGGTCACAGAAACAGCCCACTAAGTTCTGTTGAGAAACAGATAAATTTGTCAGGAAAGCATCCGCTGGATTCGCTAATCTATAGTTCTGAAGGAGTCATACATGCTTTAAACACACACACACACGAGAGAGGGAGAGAAAGAGAATTCTCTACTCCTTCATTATCAGGAGTGAAACTTTCTTGTGGAATTCTGGTGTGAGGGTAAAATTCAGAGTGAGGGCTCCATTCCATTCCATTCCATTCCAGGCATTGAGTGCTCCTCCTGGTGGACAACAAAAGACATCCTTTCTCCCAACATATGTAGAAAAATGCAGCCTGATGAAAAAGTATTACTCTGATGGAGTTCTGATGGCCTGTATTTAAAATAAATAAATTAATCAGTAGCTGCTTAGCTGGTTTGCTTTGTTTGTTTTCCTCCCAAGAGTAGAAAATGTTGGTGGCGGGGTTGGGCAGTATGTACAAAGAGAAAGACTCTGTGTCTGGTGAGTTTTGCTTCCATAAAATGCTCTCCTCCAAAGCTTTTACCATGGGTGAATGGGATGCAAAATTGTGAGAGAGGCATTCTGACACAGCTTTAGAAAAACAGCAGGCAATTTGTTGGGGGGGAGGGAGGAGGAATCAAACCTAAATGAATGCAGGTCAAGCGATGTCCCCGCATTCAAAGTAATGTCCACTTTTGTTTTAAACTCCATTTGTGTTGGGGTCTGTTCTGCTCCTGCCCTCTCCTGTCTTCTGGATGTGTGAATTGATTAGGGCTATGAGCTTGAATAAGTAGACTGAATAGCCAAATCTAACTTTAATTGGTAAGACAGTCAGTTAAGGGCCTGCCTTTGCTTACATTATTTAAGGCCACTTTGTTTCTGATGTTGTTGTTGTTGTTAGTTGCAAAGTCGTGTCCAACCCATCGTGACCCCATGGACAACATTCCTCCAGGCCTTCCTGTCCTCCACGATTTCCCAGAGTCCACTTAAGCTCACGCTGCCTGCTTCAGTGACTCCATCTTGCCACCTCATTCTCTGCTGTCCCCTTCTTCTTTTGCCATCTATTGTTCCCAGCATTAGACTCTTCTCCAGGGAATCCTTCCTTCTCATTAGGTGGCCAAAGTATTTGATTTCATCTTCACTATCTGGTTTTCTAAAGAGCAGTCAGGGTTGATTTCCTTTAAGATTGACTGGTTTGATCTCCTTGCAGTCCAAGGGACTCGCAGGAGTCT
This sequence comes from Varanus komodoensis, assembly GCF_004798865.1. Taxonomy (NCBI): domain Eukaryota; kingdom Metazoa; phylum Chordata; class Lepidosauria; order Squamata; family Varanidae; genus Varanus; species Varanus komodoensis. The sequence goes on along the minus strand of NW_025335505.1, from coordinate 6,466,910 downwards.
CCTTCAGCACCGCAATTCAAAGGCCTCAATCCTTTTGCGCTCAGCCTTCCTTATGGTCCAGCTTTCACAGCCATGGATTGCAACTGGGAAAACCACAGCCTTGACTATACACACTTTTGTTGGCAGGGTGATGTCTCTGCTTCTTAGTATGCTGTCTAGATTTGCCATAGCTTTCCTCCCCAGGAGCAAGGGTCTTTCAGTTTCTTGGCTGCAGTCCCCATCTGTGGTGATCTTGGAGCCCAGGAAAATAAAATCTGTCACTATCTCCATTTCTTCCTCATCTATCTGCCAGGAAGTGAGAGGACCAGATGCCATGATCTTAGATTTCTTAATGTTGAGTTTCAAGTGAACTTTTGTGCTCTCCTCCTTCACCCGCATCAAGAGGCTCTTTAGTTCCTCTTCACTTTCTGCCATGAGAGTGGTATCATCTGCATATCTGAGGTTGTTGATATTTCTCCCAGCAATCTTAATTCCAACTGGTGATTCATCTAGCCCCACCTTTCTCATGTTAAAGTTAAATTGACAGGGCGACAGTATACAGCCTTGCTTAACTCCTTTCTCAATTTTGAACCAACCAGTGGTTCCGTGTCCAGTTCTCACTGTTGCTTCTTGACCCACATATAGGTTTCTCAAGAGACAAATAAGATGGTCTGGTACTCCCATCTCTTTAAGAACTTGCCACAATTTGTTGTGATCCACACAATCAAAGGCTTTAGCATAGTCAATGAAGCAGAAGTAGATGTTTTTCTGGAACTCCCTAGCTTTCTCCATGATCCAGTGTGTGTTGGCAATTTGTTTCTGATAGATAAGTGCAACACAACTAATGTGGAACGACGAGGGAAATACCACAGATGCCATTTTTCTCTCCTAAATTTTTTTCAGGGAGGTATTGGCATCTGAATTTTGGTAATGTGGTCATTTATTTACACTTAGACAACAGGAGCAAAGATGACCAGGTGTGTGCCAAACAAATCTTATAAGGAAAGGCTGAAGGAATTGGTTGAGTATAGAGAAGGGGAGGCTGAAGGAGGACATGATGGCCCTAGCAGAGGAGCTGGAAGGTGTGGATGTTTGTCCTCTGCTGCCCTAAAGGAAGCAATACCTTTCAGATGCTTAAGATACAGGATGGTAGATTTTAACTGAGCATCTTGTTTGTTTGTTTGTTTGTTTGTTTTCTTTGCTGTCTACATTTCCATGGAAAGTCTCTAGACAGTTTAAAGCAATAAAAACATCAAAACAGTTAACAGTTCTTGATCAAAACAGAATTAAATCTGGTAATAGTGGTGAAATAATATGGTCTTGATCTGACAGAAGAAAGAATAAAGCATCAGAGCCAGTCATACTTCTCTTGGGAACATTTTTCACTGTTGAGTGTCACCACTGAGAAGGTCCTTCTCCTTTTAACAGCCATTCTCACCGCCTTCCATCCTCACCTTCTTGGGGAATGACCTCCGCAGAAGATCCTAAGGACCAGGCAGCTACATACGGAAGGAGGCATGCCTTTAGATATCCAGGTCCTAAACCATTTAGGGCTTTATATGCCATTTTCAACACCTTAAATCGACCCTGGACTGGTACAGGACCAATGTTTAATGGCCATGTCTGCTGGTCCCTGGCAATAGCCTGGTTGCTCTATTTTGTACCAATTGAAGTATCTGGATTGTCTTCAAGAGTAGCCCCATGTAAAACATGTTGCAATAGTCCAAACAGGAGATTACCAGTGCATGGGTTTCCATTGTCAGGCTTTGTATATCCAGGTAAGGATGTAGCGGAAGGACCAGCTTCAGCTGGAAGAAAGCACTCCTTGGCACAGAAGCACCTAGAATTCCAGGTAAAGATCTGGGTCAAGGAGTACTCCCAAGCTAAGTACTTGTCCTTTGGAGGGAGTGCAAGCCTGTCTAGAACAGGGCAGATCTCTTTCTCCTGAATCAACAATCTGTCCATCAGTAACACCTTCATCTAATTTGGATTGAGCTGCAATTTATTGGCTCTTATCCAGCCCATCACACCACCTAGACACTGGTTCAGAACCACCATAGCCTCACCTGGGTTTGATGTAAACATGAGGTAGAGCCCTGGATGACCTCTCCCTGTGGTTTAATGTAGATGTTAAACAGCATGGGGGAATAATGAGGGCCAGTGTGGTGTAGTGGTTAAGAGCTTGGGACTGGAACTCAGACGAACTGGGTTCAAGTCCCCGCTCAGCCATGGAGCCAACTGGGTGACTTTGGGCCAGTCACAGACTCTCAGCCCAACCTACCTCACAGGGTTGTTGTTGTGGGGATAAGATGGAGGAGGAGAATGATGCAAGCTGCCTTGAGCCCTTCGTAGGAAAAAGGCAGGATATAAATCGAATAAATAAATAAATAAAATGATTCCATGACTTCAGTCAATCCATTCTTAGTGTTTTTGACTCAGCCCCTCTAAAAGCTGTACTCTGTTTTTGCCTTCCATATGCATCCTAATCATAACTAACTATTTCACTTATGACTTATTAATAAACACCTGGATTGCTCACAGTTTGTGATTTGAGGAAGGATCTTATGTCTGAGGAGGAATCTTCTAATGTTGCTTCTATTCTGGGTCCCAGACTTTGTTTTTACATGGAGGAAAAGTGAGAAGTGTCTGGAAAAATGCAACACTGAAATACAGGCAGAGCAAACATGACATGAGATGTATACCTCCCTGGAAAGATCTCTATTGATTTTTACAATGATTGTTCTGCAAGGATTTTATCCAATACTGGCAGCCACTCAAAATCTACATTTAAAAAGATTTTTTTAGAGTGATGATACTGATCCATTTTCCTGATGTCATGAAATAAGAGTGTATTCTTAATGAAAAAGGCACTCTAAGTATAAAATATTTAGAGATTACATGCTGGAATACGTACTGTTATTCCAACTGAAGGATTCTCATGTTTGTTTCTTTTTTCTCAATATCAATGCCAATGAGTGAATCAACCAATCCTAGATAAAAGATGGAATTGGCATGGTTCCTCCATCCATCAAGCACACATCTTTTATTGAGGAAGACATTTGCAAATAATTGATGAGTTTAGGTGGAGAAGTTGTTCCAAGTTACTAGATTTTAACTCATGAGTGTGCTATCCAATCTGCTTCCTAAAATAATAATATTAGTAGTGGCAATAATTTTAAAAATCATAGAATGCATTAGAGGCACCAGTGGGCATCATTGCAGGCGGAGTAATTAAGGACAGAGAACCTACTAAGCTTCACAGGTTTAAATAGAATCTATTTTATTTATTTATTTATTTATTTATTCATTTAACACATTTTTATGCCGCCCCCATCACAACAAAGCCTCGGGGTGGCTCACAACCTTCCTCACCAACTTTTTTGACTCATGTTCTAATCAATTACTAATTTCAGTGAGGTTGAAATCAACAAAGTTAATGAAGAAATAAGAAAAAAGGAACAGAGAAAGCAAAGGAAGGAGAGAAAGAAAGAAAGTTGCACTGAATATTCATACTGTTAAGTATAGTTCTTTGACAACAACAATATTATTGGGTAGCACACTCAAGATATGAGTGTTTAGACTTGAAACATAAAACTTGTTTGGTTCTAAGCTCAAAGTTGGAGAGGTTTCTTGACAAAATGACCTCTGGTGGTCTCCCTCTTGACTTTCTGGGATCCCAGCTGCAGATAGGCAATTGCAAAGTGCCATTTCAATTTTCCCACAATAGACAAAGGGGTGCCACTTCAGGGGTGCACATTGCGAGAAACTTAAAATCATTCCTGTGGGGAAGGAAACAGCCCTGGAAGAGTAGGTGGAACTTCCCCATTCCCTGGAAGTGTAGGTGGAACTTCCCCATTCCCTCTCCATCAGCCTGTTGAAAAGCGGAAGCAGGTTGCCACCTGTATATCTCAGAGAGCTCTGAGGGAGCCAATGGAGAGCGAGGCTTCCCAATCTAGGAAAGCGGGAAATGAAAGGACTGAAAGACTCCATCTTGGCAATACCAGGGAGCCAAGTTGGGTTTTCTGGAGAGGCTGAATTTGCCCTTCCATATGAAGACTGAGAAAATGTCCATTGGCAAGCCCTGCCCTTCCATCATAATACCCAAGATTTCACAGCTGCTGCATGAGGAACCAGCTGAGTCCTGAAGAACAAAATATCCCCTCTTCCTTGTGGACAGCATGGCAGTGCTGTGTTGGTCTCCTCCCCTCCTCCTATTGCTCATCTTCAAGTAAAGGGTCAAAGAGTGTGCACAACTTATTCCTGTCTTCGGGTGCAGGAACATGAGCAAAATGTAGTTTGCTTCCCGAAAGCCTACTTTCTGCAGCAGTAACAGAGGCAATAACATTTTACTACTCATGAATGGACAGTGACTTCATCAGTGGTTATTAATCATGCTGAATACATGGAAGCCCCATGACTAGAGGCAGCAGGCCAGATGCTGAAATGCAGTCTGGAAGAGCTTCATGTGTGGCCTCAAAGGCATCTGGCTACATGCCACTTAAAACAGAATATTAGCATGTTGGACTTTTGTCTGATTTGGCAAGCAATGCTTATATTCAAAAGTTATCTGACTACCTCCCTATATGAATACCAAAACTTAGATATTTCTAAGAACAACATTTTGCAGAATGCGTAGTCAGTCTGTGGAAGTCATACGCTATTGCAACGAGGAGACCAAGAGATGCACCACAGCAGGGAAACTTGATGGACAGCTAACCAAGAAAAAGGGTGTGTGTGGTGGAGGATCACAAGGAGCCACACTGCCCAGTTAACTCCTCTTTCAGATTTCATGGTTTGTTCAGGTATTCAAGACTAGTCAAGTGTGATTATCTGTTGATGCATTTGTGTAGAGCTTAATATTGTTCACATTGCTTCAGTCATTCTGTATATTTACAGTAAGCGAACAAATCCCAGGAAAAAGCTTCTTCTTCTTCTTCATCACCATCATTATGCATTCCCTCCTAATAATAAGGCATAATAAATCTTTATGCTTTTTAATCTTTTGATCTTAAAAAGCATAACTGAAATCCTCCATCTGGAATACAAACAAGCTCAGGTTTTATTTCACTAAGCAGACATGATTATTGTTGCTCTGCTGAAAACCTGTTACTTAAGCTATCTTGGGCTTCCAAATCACATTATATATCATCTTTCTCTCTCCACTGCACAGAATGTTGTGCGTGCATGCATGTGTGTGTGTATGAGAGAGAGATAAAATAAATAAGACAACAGGAAAGAAGTCTTTTTCTTACTTGCTGGTCAAGTGCAATCGCTAGAGCTGACAAAGTGTAACTATAAATCCCCTCTGGTCCCTATTCTATTAGATAAAGAAATCTAACAGAGAGAAGTAGAAACCGGCATGAACTTCTCATAGGATGTTTGATAAATTGACATCATTCCAGGCAATTTGAGGTAATACAATCTTGATGTCTGAACAGTGTAATTACTAGATATGTTGCTGGCCCTTCTAAAACAGCATCAATCACCGGGAACCATTTCAGAAGGATCAAACATCAGTTTCCTTCAGGAAACAGAAAAGGAAAGGTGTAGTGGAGAAGGGCTAAATGTTGAGATTATTTTTCTCCATGCATTAAACAATTGGAACAATTACATTTTATCTTGATTGAAGAAGACAGGGAGAGCATGAGTGATAGGAAATACACCTCTCTCTCTCTCTCTCTCTCTCTCTCTCTCTCTCTCTCTCTCTCTCTCTCTCTCTCTCTCTCACACACACACACACACACACACACATCTCCCATCCATCCATCCATCCATCCATCCATCCATCCATCCATCCATCCATCATCTAAAGTTTCTTGTTAAGGTATTTTTGGTCAGTATAGTTACCATTATCATTATCATTACTGATTAGATTTCTTCTTTCTCATTAGGTACTTCTTACCTGTAATACTTTAGATTTCAGAAATAGTCACAACTGTCAAAATATTCTTACCGAGAAAGAATATTTACTGGTACAACTTAACAGCAACCATATGCCTTCAGTAAATCACCATTTTCCTTCTTTATTTCCATAATTTCCAATCACCCTCTTGTCCTCCAGTGATAACTGCCCAAGAACAAGTACAAAAGCAAAACAAGAACAAAACTATCTCCATACCTACCTGTGAAGCTTATACTTTCTGATAAATCTCCAGACTGTCCAAGTGCACTTGATTTATAAACAGATTCCATCCCGATGTTCATAGTTTGCTAGTAAATGGTGACAGTGGGGGAAGGATTTGGGAACAAGTCATGAGAATCTCACAGGGATGGCTATAGACCCCCAAGCTCGGAGGCTTATAGGCATCCAGTGCGGATTGGAAGCAACTGCAGAGGTTCTCTTTGCTTCCCCATTCTTCTCACTCCACATTTTCCCCTAGATGGCCTTGTTAGCCATCTAGCAAAGTCATTTCAGAGGGAGAGAGAAGGAGGCTGGGGAGCCTCCTGGATATTTTGTGTCCTGACTGCTTCAGACTCCTTTCCTCTCCACCTCTTCCCTGCTCCTTCTTGTTCCTGTTTTGACAAAGAGGGACAACAGGAAAAAAGCCCGTGCAGGTATTTCCAAGCAAGCTGAGAGTGGGGGATTGCTCCTCTTCCCAGATCTGGAGTTGGAGTGCTGCCCTCAGCTTCAGCAAATGGAAGTTGAACTACCCTATGGCCAATCTAGTCACTGTCTAGGAACGATAGAGCATTTCTTTAGTGGCACAATCATATGCAACGTTAACTGATATATTTCCAGAAATGCTTGCTGTGTTCCATTCATAGCCCAGTTTCTTTTGTTTCCTTTATTCCCAACTAAATGTACTCGTTACCCAGGACATCCTCCGCAATGTCCAGAATTGTCATGTCTGAACAAGAATTCTTGTCTTCACAACACAGTCTCCTTTGTTGGCCTGCATAGGTCCTGTAATCTAAGAATTCTTGTTATGTGCCATCAAGTCATCTTCAAACTGTGGAGATCCTATGAATGGAAGCCCTCCAAAACATCCTGTCCATGCTGGCTCTGTTCAATTCTTCTAAGATCACAGCTGTAGCTTCCTTTATGGAGTCCATCCATCTCTTATTTGATCTTCTTTTTCATCTTCTCAGAATAACATAATGTAAAACCAAACAAAATGTGATTAGTGGGATACCTTTACCTTTCTACAGATGCATTTTGGCATATTAGATAAATAAGCTCTTACTTAAACAACAGCAGAAAATGCAAATGCTTTGACTTCAGGCACCCCTTAATCTGCCACCCATCCAAAATTCTGTCTTTATTCATACTGGTTAACATTGCTTCTTTCTAAAATTGCACCACCTGTACCTGCAAGGCAAATAGCAACCCACCCTCAGTTATTGTACATTGTCACTGAGCCACTTCACCAAGACCTGGTCTGGAGAGCATCTCTGTGGGCACAGGTCTGTTCCCATTAGATCAGCATGGCAGGATTCCCCACCTCTAATCATGATTACTAGTCCCTAGACAATTTCCACATCCAGATTTTCCCTGCACAATGCCAATCCTGCCTTTAAATTGAAGATCTGCATTTACAAAGCTTGCATAAGGTGAGGAAAGGGGTTACTTTTGTACTCAATGTAGTCCCCTGATTGTCTCACCCAAAATGAACATCAGGCATATCTGTATTTGTATGCAGTTGCCCAGTATAGACTTATATCACAGGAAGAATGTGCTTTCAGAAAGCCAAATGATGTATTTTTCATTGGCTGAGTAATTTTCTAGAAATATAGGCAAAGGAGAAAGAGAGAGAGAGGGAGGGAGGGAGGGAGAAGAGAGAATTCTGTGTTCTCCATCATTCAATAACATGTAGGTTATAGAGGATGCTTAATTTTTCATGTCTTGCTGAAGTTGTTAGATTATTCTGAATAATGTTTTCCTCTTTTAATGGCCTTTGTGAAGGCAATTTTATAGTGTTATTCATTCAATAAGTATATACATAGCTGCAATGATGAACAGAAGGAATGTGTGCCAATATAAGTGCACTTGGACTTAGCATGTTCATCCTTAGCATATTCAATTGCTTAATGGATATTAAGTCAAATATTAAGCATGCAGGGATGTGCAGGAAAAGCTGATTGAAATCTGGGCATCTAACTGCATCATCTACCTCTTGCCTTCTTTTTGGTCAGTTTAGAACCAGTTAAAAGTTACATGTAGCAGAATCAAATAGACTACACCATTCCACTGGTAAATGAGTGCATGAATGGCTAACTATCCTCCCAAAGGGGAAATAATCCCTAGAAAACTAGTGTATAAGGGAGAAGCTTTCAGACAAAAGTTATTCCTGATGAGCTACTTGTTTACCTACAGGTAATGGTTTTGCTTTTAAACTGGAGGAATGGCAAAATAATTTTCAGTCAATTTTCATCTTTAAAACCACTGAGAGCCAGTGTGATCTAGTGGTTAAGAGTGCAGGACTGGGACTCAGGCAAGCTGGGTTCTAGAGCCCTCTCAGGTGACTTTAAGCCAGTTGCAGCCTCTTAGCCCAACCTGCCTCACAGCACTGCTGTTCGAGGGTAATATGGAGAAGAAAAGGGCACCGTCTGGTGGACACCATACTTGCTATTTGGAAGCCCTCACTCTAGGAGGTTTCTGAGTTTATGCTGCCATGCGGGGCTGAACTTGGCATGGTGAGAGGAACAGTTGGAGGTATGCCTTGCCTCTCCAACCTCTGAGGAATACTTTTGGTTGTAGAATGTGGAATGGGGAATACAAGCCATTCTGGGTCCCTGAGATGTCTGCCCAGGGACCATAGGATTTTATTTATATCTCAGCAAGAAAGCCCAGTCCTTACATAGTCCTCTGACTCTCCATTTTATCCTCACAAGAAGCCTGTAGGGTAAGTTAGGGCAAAAGTCAGTGGCTGATCCAAGGTCACCCAGAGAACATCACGGCTGAGTGAGCCCAGAACTTCTGACTCCCGCACCAGTACTCTAACCACTATGCCACACCTGCTCCCTAAGGGCACATCTTATGCATGCTCCGCAGAAGGAAGGCACGGAACTCATAGTGTTCCCCAGCCAGCCATCCTGAGGTGAGGAATGCTGAGAGATGTAGGATGTCTCCCCTGTCTAAAAATGGACACAACTGCAGTGGAAGTTTGTTTTATAGATAAAACAGGGCTCACCCCTCAGAAAAGCTGGTTGCCAATATTTTGTGGGTGTAAAGCTAGATAAATTCTGGATGGTAGACAGAGGCATAGAGAGATAGATAGCAGACAGATACTTTTCTAACAGATGAAAAGGTGGTGGCAACTACCTCGTTGGTGGATGTGCAACGGATGTGTTTGACGGATGCCCATTTACAAACTGTGTGAATATAGGTGTATTTTCCTCATTACGAAACCAGAAGGGTTGCTGGAAACTTGAAGAAAAAGGCAGCTATGTCAGCACGGCTATGGCAATTCAATGTTGCAGGACTCCTCTGGTCACTCTTTGGTCTCAAAGCCAGTATGGAGTTCTTCTCAGAGTGTTGGGATGGGATGTAGGAGACACAGGTTCTAGTTCTGCTTCGCCATGAAGTTCACTGGGTGACTTTGGACCAGCTGCTACTTCTCTGCTTAAGCTACCACCCAGGGTTGTTGTGAGGATAACATGGAGGAGGAGGAGGAGGATGGGAGGGGGGACGGAGGGAGGGAGGGAGCCACACTGGATCCTTTGCAAGAGGAAAGAAAGTGTGATAGGAAAAATAATAGATCAGTAAACAAAGTGAGTGCTGGATGAATGTTGTGTGAAGGCATGTTACTGCAGTTTTCTCCACCACTGTCTCCTCTAGGAGGTAAGGCTGGCCCTCTAATTAGGCAGAGTGAATTCACCAGCCTAATCAGTGTGGCAAGACGAGGAGCAAATTGTGGACAAACGCTCCACCTCCAACAGAAGTTCTCCCTGCTGTGCCATTCTTGTTAGGCAGCAATCCAACTGGTGGTCCAGACGCCGGTGGCAGCTCTCAGACTGCTTCCTTCTGGGTCATGCTATGAATCCTTTCAACAAGGTGATGGCGGGCACTTGCCACTTGTCCTGTTGCTGCCTGAGCGGGTACATTCAGAGCATGGGAAATTTCTAACAGAATTTGTGCAACTAAGCACCCCAAAACCACGGAGCTCTACAGCAATTTGCACAAATGACCCAATACTTTGTGCAAGTTACATAATCAGTAGTTTTAAAAAGATGCACATCATGTTCTCTCTCAGAGAAAGAAAGTGGAGGGGCTTAGACTCAGTCCATTCCTGATCATCAGATGGGGGAGGGCAGAAAATCCATGGCACTCTGAGTCAGATATTCCTGTTCCGATATGCCCCTGGCCTGCTGCAAAATTCAGAGGTATACTGATCAGCAGTCTGTGTAATGTGGAAATACTTTGTACTTCGGAATAAATGTGCATGATGCCACTGGGGGGCTTTTATACCCCACACTAGAGCCCTGGCATGTGTTCTGGTGATTAAACCCACTTCCAGCAATGGTCAACCATGGAAGATTAGTTACAGGCGAATCCAGCACTGGGTGTCAGACTTTGGGCACAGCATGCAAAGGCAAGGCTCCCTGGAGAAGACAGTCATGCTAGGGAAACTTGCAGGCTGAAGATGCAAAGGAAGATCACTTGCAAGATGGCTTTACTTCACAACAGAAGTCACAGCCCTGAATTTACAAGAGTTGAACAGTGCTGTCAAGGATAAGACATTCTGGAAGACTTTCATTGTAGTGCTCTCATAACTTGGAAATGACTTGATGGGATATATCAGCAAGGATCCTACACTCCCTAAGTTTTCACTCATCAAAATAAAATTCATCAAAACCATCTTGAGAAATAATGTAAAAATCAGGAGGGGAATAAGCATGAAAAGCACCAAGTGGTATATCTATGGTTAACATCCCTTGCGTGGTTTGTCCCAGAATATATGCAAGACTGAGAACCACAGAGACGCTTTAGAAAGGGTAACTGGGAATATTCCTGTGTGTACAGATAGAAGCTTAAACATTAAATACAATATTTGCTAAGCCTGTTAATCTAATTCACATAATATATATTGTGAGCCACACAGAGAGTCCAGATATGAACTATTGTAGTGGCATACACATCAAAAATAATAATATTAAATAAATAATATCAAGCTCACAAGTACCGTACTTTATGTTTACAAAAGCCCCCAGGTGTCAGGAGGAATACTGGGAAACACATTCTACCGATCACATTTTAATCAAAGAAGAATCACAGGACTTAGACATTGCCAAATCCTGTAATTCTCTGATTGTCTCTGAAGCTGAGCCACTTTTTTCTTGTGTAGTCCAGAAATGAGAGGTGAACCCCAGAGCAATCCAATGAGCTATAGAAAACACCATAAAGATTTATTGGAGCAAGGCCTGCACTGTGATCAAAAGAATATCATACCAGAGTCCAATTAAAAGCACACCACAATTAACTGGAAGCCTTCAAAAATAAAACTTCAAAAATAAATCACTGAAGGTTAGAGTAGGTGAACACACACACACACAAACACACATATAGAGGGACCACTCAGCCTAGCTTCTGCTACGATATCTTTTGTTACCAAACCTTCAGCAGTTTGTCATGATGGCAATGAGCTATTGCGGATTTACAGCTTAGTGTTAATAAACATGTAAGATTTTTTTTTTCTTTTTTGGCTGCAAGTGGAATTTAGATGGAATTTATAAGCACACAATCTGCAATGCACATATGTAAAAGTGGAGAGGTAATTAAAATGATTTAGTGGCTTTTGCCCTTCCCCACCCCTTATATTGCACAGTTTGGCTTGCTTGCATGAAATATCCCAGGGGTTTGGTTTCACTCGTATTTCCCACTCAACAAGCCTCTCTGGAAGGGAGTGATGGGTTGAGTGCCCTCCTGTTTTGTGGCTCACTAAAATCTGAAAGAAATCCAAAAAGCAACCACATGGAGCTATAGCTGAGAAAAGCCTTAAGTCTCACGAAGCTAAACCAAAATTAAGAGGCCAGTTTGTTTGGACTCAATGACTGCTTGACACTTCAGGGTGAGATGAAGGTCCTCCAGTTGTTTTGGCATACAGCTCCCATCAGACCTAGGCAGCAAAAACAAATGTGCAGAACTGTCTGAGCTGTACATTAAAACACCTTCAAAATCTCCCAGAGTGTCAACTCAGCTGTCTCCTAGGGATGCATGAAGAATCTGTTTGCAGGGCGGGAATCCATCAGGCCCCTGGCTCTGCTCGCCAGACTCCAGTCTGCTTTGTTACTGCCACAGGCTGAGTTCCTGGCAAGAGTGCCCAGCAGTTGCATGGTGCTCCCCAGAAATCAAGCTCCATGTGATGCTGCCCTAGCAGCTTCCCTCCTTCACATCATGTGCAGCAGCCTTAGTTTGTGCTGCACATGGCACAGCATGTCAACTGGGAGAAGGCTGCCAGTGGCACCCTATTAGAAACAAAGAAACAGAGCGAATCAGAAGGGATCTCCCAGGCCATCTAGTCTGACCCCCAGCTCCAGTTGGCTCTGCTCACGACAAGCCCACCATGTGCATGTCCAGTCTATCCTTGAACACCCTCACTGACGGGGCCTCAACCACCTCCCGTAGAAGCCCATTCCATACCCTCAGGATCCTAACTGTCAGGAAGTGCTTCCTGGCATCTAAATTGAACCTTGGTTTCCTGAGCTTTGCTCTGTTGGAGCATGTCCTGCCCTCCTCTGCAGGGAAGAAGAGGTCTCTACACATCTCTGTGTGACACCTCCTCGTATAACTATATGTCACCAACATATCCCTTCTGAGTCTCCTCTTCTCCAGGCTGAAGAGATCCAGTTCTCTCGGTCTCGCCTCATACATCATCCCCTGAAAACCAGCTACCAACCTTGTGGCCCTACGCTGCACTGTCTGGCTATATTCTTCCTGTAACGAGGGGTCCAAAACTGAACACAAAACTCCAGCTGTGGGGGCACCAGAGTTGTATACAGTGGTAGTAATACCTCTCTCGATCTAGAAGCCACACTTCTGGCTATGCAACCAAAAGTGGTGTTCGCCCTCTTGACCACCGCATCACACTGCTGACTCATGTTTAGCCTGCAGTCAGCCAGTACCCTGAGATCCCTTTCACAAGTGCTGCTTTCCAGCCACTTGTCCCCTAACCTGTACTTATGACACTCATTCCTATGCCCCAAGTGCAAGACCTTCCACTTACCCACATTGAACGCCATCCTGTTGTCTCCTGCCCACTTCCATAGTCTGTCCAGATCCTTTTGGATCTGGAGTTCCTGCTCCTCAGTTGTGGCCACTGCCCTGGTTTTAGTATCATCTGCAAATTTGATCAGCAGACTGTTCACTTCTTTTTCCATGTTGTTGATGAAAAGATTAAACAGGATCAGCCCCAGGACAGAGCCCTGGGGGACCCCGCTTGTCACTGGTTGCCATCCTGATGATTCCCCACTAATGGTTACCCTCTGCTTTCAGTCAGTCAACCATGCCCTAATCCATCGGACAGTGCATTGGTCTATCTCAAAATGCCTCAATTTCTCAACCAGGGTATCATGGGGCACTTTGTCAAAGGCCTTGCTGAAATCCAGGTAACCCACATCCACTGTATCCCCTCCATCTAGCCACCTCAAAACCTTGTCATAGAATTCCACAAGATTTGTCCGGCAGGACCTGTTTTTGTGGAATCCGTGTTGTGTGGCTGCCAGCCTCCTTTCCCTATCTAGTGTCACTAGATCCCTCACTATTATGAGCCTTTCCATAGTTTTTCCTACAATGGACATAAGGCCAACTGGTCTGTAATTCCCCATGTCCTTTCTACCCTTTTTGAAAATTGGGACCACTGATGCCACCCTCCAGTCCTCTGGAACTTCACCTGTTCTCCATGAGGCCTCAAAAATGGAGGCCAGCAGGCATGAGAGAACCCCTGCCAACTCTCTAAGTGCCCTCAGGTGTAACCCGTCAGGGCCCTGCGCCTTTCTAATGTCCAGTGCCCTGAGGGCCCCCTTGACTTCAAGGGGGGTGACTCTAATCTGTGCCCCTAAGTTCCTGGCCTCATCTAATCTCTCATGTGGAGCTCCACCATCCTGCTTTGGGAAGAACACAGAGGGTAATACAGTCATTAAGCATCTGTGCCTGTTCCCTCGCATCAGTCACTGGATCCCCTTCCTCCTTATTTAGTGATCCCACTACTTGTCTCCCCTTCCTCTTGCTATTTATATGCTAATAGAAGCCCTTTTTGTTGCTCTTGATATTCTTTGCAAGTCTCAGCTCATAATCAGCCTTAGCCTTGCAAAGAATCCTTCTGCAATGGGCCTCCTCCTCCCAGTATACCCTTTTGTCTATTTGCCCCAGAACTCATTTCCTACAGAGGTTCCTCTTGCATCTAATGCTAACATCTATCGCAAATGGGGATGTCCCCAATTCTTCCATACTTTTTGCTGCTTACCTCATTTGGGAGGGCACAGCAGGTCCCACATCCCTCATGGTCAAGCCACCTTGGGCATACTGCACATGCACAAAAGTGCCCAAGGCTTCCAGTACATGGCGTGGGTTGCAGAAATCATGTTAGTACCCTAAGACCCATCCTTTGTGGAGGAGGATTGAATGAAATGAGTTCTGCAAACCTGCTGGCTGGATGCAAACCCAGACCCAGTCTGCCCCATCATTACAGGCAATAGTACAGAATGTATTCCCAAATGTGAATTGTCTTATTTTACTAATGGTTCCATCTCTAAATGCCGCAAGTGAGATAAAACATTCTGAAGCCACTGAAGAGAAAGCAAATTAATTTGCTATTTCTCAATCCGTTCCCACTTTTTCACTCATTATTATCCATAATGCCAGTTTCTTCATAGGAAAAAAAGATCTTTCAAGGCTAGATTTGTTCAAAAGCCAACACAGATGGATGGAAATGTGGGAAAAATGCATTTGTTTTAGCAACTGTCCAATATCTCTTAAAGAGGAAAAGAGTTTGGCAGTTCTCCCTAAAAAGGCAACAAAGGTCTCATTTGTTTTCAGCTTTCAGGGTCACTTCTTGGTTGAACAAAGCAACCTTCAAAGTGTTTGTGGCACATGTGTCACTGCTATATCCACATATCAAAATAAAAACGACCTCATCTGCATACCAAAGTGCTCCACTCACGTCTCTCTAAAGAAATGTATGTGCAAATTAAAGCAACTCATCTAGAAGAATAGAAGAGCCCCTTCTGATGAACAGCAGGCAGGTTTTAAGTATATACTTACTCTGGTACTGAACTGTGTTTTAATAAGAAGATAGGATGCCCCCCACCCTGTTTCTGCTAAAGGAGAAGGGGTTACGAACAGGAATGATGTGACAAGATAGGCCAAACCTGTTATCATACCATTGGCTACAGAATTAACCTGCTATGGGTTGGGATGTCAGAGGTCAGACCAGGCAGACAAGCATCTGTTCATAGTTTCTGATATCAGATTGTCTACCACGATGATCTTACTTCTACATCACTGTGAATGAGTCAATCTGGAGTGGACCTCTTTTCCCTTGGGGACTGAGGATATTGAGTAGTGATCCAGGGTACACTGAGCCTTGGAAGCTTGTCTTCAGGAGAATACTAATAATGGAGGAAAGGCTTCATTTGAAAGCCCATGATAAAACTTCTCAAGCAATGCACTGCCATAGGAGAGATTTGGCAGTATTTTAGGTGGCAGTGGATATCATGTGGACCAACTTGAGGCTGGCCATTGCCATACAGGTTGTCTTGTAGGGATGTGAGGAATCCTAATCTGGATTAGGATTTACCCAGTTAACACCTGCTGGACTGAACATGGGCTCAGATGCAATCTACAGTTGAAATTGGGTTATTTCCAAGCTTGTAATTGATTCACTGGCCTCCAAAATGGTGTTGGAGAGCAAGCATATATTTGAAAAATGCCTATGGAAAAGGTGCACTTTCGAAAAATGCTCTCAGATACACTTTAATGAATGGGAGAAGAGTGTGTACATTCCAGCACAAGCTCACTTGATACAATTGAACTGCTAAACTGAACCTTAACTGCCCAGAGAGCCTTCAGGCTATTGGGTGGTATAGAATGTAATAAAGAAATAAATAATAAAATGCACATGAAAATATGGACACATTCTCATGCAAAAAGGTGAAAGATAAAGCTTGCACACTGACACAGACCCTAGTCAGTGCAAGCTTCCAGATGGAATTCAGAGTCATTCAGAAAGCTTGAGTTTTGTTGAGTCTCTGGAGACTTTCAACCCCAAAATTCTGTGCAGCATGTACAGATTTCTCGGTCAGGGTGTAGGGAACATTCTAGAAAGCATTCCCTTTATGTAGGAAGTCTGAAATCCACTGATCCACACCTGAGTCAAACCTCTTCCACACATGGCACTTGCATTCTTTTGCTGCACACATGGAGTGAAAGACGTTTGCCAGTGGTGCAGCTGGACTTCTGCAAGTGTTCACAGATCTCTTCCTGGCTTGGCTCACTTTCTAAGTCTGGGCTGAGCATGAATGGAAGTGAGGTTTTTTTGCAAGCAGAAAGGTATCTGTTGTCTCAATCTGCAATTGAAAGTGTTAGATGCAGCTCTAACTAGGTGAGCTGGAATCCAGGGAACCAAGCTGGGCGCATCCACCAGAGTCTGATGCCTCAAATAGGTTCCTCACACATTGCTAGGATATCAACTCAGTGACAGAGACGTACGGGATGTTAGATTTGTGCAATACACTTATCTGAGAAATGTTGAGTGCTGCGGAAATAAGCAATGTGAGGGAATGCTGAATAGGAGGACATGGCGAGTTATAAATAACCAGGAGTTTTGATTTACTTGCATTTCAGTACCTTAACTCAAGTAGATGCATGCATATGAAAGTGGGTATGAGATATACTGATAGGGAGAAGAATTCCAAAATTTATATTAAGGTAATACCCTTCATAGGCAAATCCAGGGTTTCAGAAAGTTTGCAAGATTTTTGTCAGGTGAGTTACAAAAACAGATCTTGATTGCTCAAATACTTGCACAATGTTTGTGACCTTGAGCTGCCCTAATAAAGGTGTTACTATTATATGGATTTTGGCATTTTTCTTTTAGACATCACAGCTACCCTTGCTTTTTGTAGGAGTATAATTGTATCATGCATCATTTTTAAATAAAACCATAATACAGAAAAAGTCTATAAAGCCACTCATTTTATCATAATTCAGGGAGACTTTTCAACCCTTCCAGGGAGATTTGCAATCTTGCAATGCAAAGGAGATGATTTTTAGAAGGGCTGGCTTTTATTTTTGAAAAGTTAACTTTGATTGAGTTAATGCCAGGAACAAATGGTGTCATAAGACTCAAATGTCTGAACATTTAGCAATTTGCCTTAGCATATTGCTTAGTGTCTACTAATATGCTAACATTCTTAGCATCTACTAAGCATGGAAAAAAGATGAGATTTGATTAGTAGTCAAAGGCAACTGGTTTGTTTACTTTTATTTAAAGTTATACTCCAGCCCTCAATTGCATTATCAGAACAGTTTACAATAAAATGTAATACAATAAAATATCAAATACATTTGAATAAGCTCAGATAGCCAGTCTAGAAAAATAACAACCAAATAAAGCAGATCAACACATGTGAAAAGTGTGTGTGGGGTGGGTACGTAAAAAGGAAAGAAAGCTCTTTTCCTGATACAAGAATGATCAGAGCCTCAGCGGGCAAAGTATTCCAAAGGCTCGGTGCCATCACTAAAACTCATGCCCAATATGTCTTAGTTGACTTTGCAGTTTATTTCATGTCAGGATATTCTGGTACAGCCCTTCCTCAGTTCATAGGTAAACATATGCACTATATGTGTTTGATGTTAGAATAAAGCTTTTACTCTCTTCTGCCAAAACCTCTGAGTAGACTGGGAAAAACAAGACTCATGTCTGCATTTTTTTTTGTTTTTTTGTCGTGGACAACATGGTGGACTTCACCCCACAGATGTGATGTGGTGGGTCTGGCAACAGAGCGATGCTTTGCATCCTTCTTGCACCCTGCTGCAGTGCAGTGTGGAGGGACTGCTTGTAAGAAGGTTGAAGTGGAAGGCTGCCCACATTTGTGGCCCCATTTGTCCAGAGAGGCACATGGTGGAACATTCTAGCCATTTTCAGCATGAGGATACTATTCTTCAGGAGTGGGGGTGAATTTCATTGTTCGGTCCTCTGTCCATCAGAAGCCACTTTGCCCCAGAGGATGTCATGACTGGATCATAGTTCTGGACCATCCTAAGGAAACAAGGTAGGTCCTCACTTTTATTCTACTGTCTCCAAATCTTTTCTATCCGTTTTCTTGTGATAATATCTTGGGTGTTTCTTTTATTAAGGGTTTCTGTGAGCAGTCTTGAACCTTATAATGCAAAGGCAAGTTATTCAGGTTTTGATAGGGATGAAAGGATGATTTTAAAAAGGAAATGAGAAGAGTAAAAAATGTAACAAAGAAAATTCCTTAGCCAAAAGGAGGAGGGGGTGAGATCAGATAACAGGAAGGAATTTAGATAAGAAAGCAGGACCCTTGCTCAAATGATTATTAACCAACACACCCTGCATAGAAAATAAGTTCATTGTAATTCACCTGGGAGGGATGAAGTGGGAGCGAAGAAGCAGCCGGCCGGCTGGGGAAAAGGCATAAAAATGGGATGCAAACATGTGCTTGGCGAGCTGGCAAGGGGAAGGAAACTCTTCACTCCCTTTATTGCAATGAAGTTTCAGAAAGAACTCTGGTTGCCTGGAGTATTTTTTTCTTCCGAAGAAAAGGAAAGAGTGTTTCTAACAGGTTTCAACTAATTTTATGTTGGTGCAGCCCAGAGGGGTACACTGGGCCTTATTTTTTCCTTATTCTGAAAGTGGAAGATTGCAGTGTTTTGTTTTGTTTTTCCTCCCTGTGTTACTGAGCAGACCCAGGGCCCCTAGGAAGTGACAGTGTTGGACCTAGCTTATCAATGCTTTCTCTCTCATCAGATTTTGTCCTTTTAATTCGACTGATGACGGACCTCCTCCCTGTCTATGTCTACTGAATACCAAACTTATGAAGAAGCTACCCAAAGTTTTCCATTCCTCTCGTAGGGATGAGAAACCTCTGATCTGCAGGCCTGCTAAGGGCCATGAGGGTTTCCAAGCCAGCCCACCAGCTTCTTATAAAAACGGTGTCCCTACCTCATCTTCCACAGAGAGAAAAACATTTTTGTCTAATCAATAGCCAATGAGGGGAAGAAGTATTTGCCACAGCTTAATATTGACAAATGTTTCCCTTTCTCAGTGGTCACCTTAGGCCAGAAATGTTCCACTCTGTCTTGTATGTTCTGTCAATTCCTCTTTCTCTGCTTCTCCACAGATGGAGCCATGCCTCCTCTTGGCCCCTCTGCCCTTCCCCACTACTGTAACTTCTGGGTAAAGCTTCTTCTTCTCCATACCACATGTTCTTAAATGCCTGAAAGAGGCAGTGCCTGCTCCAAGCCTGAAACAACCACTTCAGAGATGGGACATAGATCTACTGCAGGCAGTTTTTCTTCCCCAGTCAGTAATCCATCCCTCATGTATTATACTTTTCACTCCCCGATCTAGGCCAACGTTTACATATCACTTATGGGAATATACATCTTAAACGGGCGCACGGACACATTTGGGAACTCCTTTTTGATTTCAGCAAGAGGATGTCTTTTTCCTGGGTTATATGATGAGTGACTTCCCGCCCCACTCTGCCTGCAAATACAGTAGGCAATGAAGTGCTCCATATACACTCCAATGTACACTATCATCCTCGGCCTGTACAATTTGCTCTCGTAGGATGCAGCTGTGGTTAATGATACCAATCAATCTGTCATCTTATGACTCGTTTCATTTCCACTCAGTGGTGTCGTTAATGTCGCAAGAAGCATTAAGGTACTAATTCATCAGGTTATTATTTACCTTTCTCTCCCTTTAGAGTGAGTGCGTGTGTATATGTGTGGGTGTTGTCTCTCTCTCATTCTTTCTCCCCTTAAGAAAAAGGAGATACACAAATTAAAATATAACTAATAAATAGAATGGATGTTCATTGTGGTGACATGGTGGATAGCCAGCTGTGACTACAGCTGTTTGTCTCTTAGAAATGCGTGGGGGGAAGCCGATGTATGGTTCTTAAAGTGTGAACTAAGGATTATGACTTTATCTGTGGCTAGCTGGGAAAATTCAGCTATTCTCTTAATGGGGCCATGCTCAGCTAGATGTACCCTGCCTTTTGCACATCCTGAAAACTAGATCAGCTGAGTGCAAGGTCCTTTGTCTCCTCTGGTAAAATGACAAAAAGGCCACTGAACAAGGTTAGGGATAGACAAATCTGTCCAGTCTGATTCCTCTCTGTCTTTCTCTCTCTCTTCCCTGCCTTCCTGCCTTCTTGCATTGAGTTTGCTTCACCCCTTTTCTGCACTAGTTTTCCTTTTTCACTGTCTAGGCAAAGATTTTTTAAAAATACATTACATTTATACCCTGCCTGTTCTTTCCTCCTACAAGGAACCCAAGGCAGCGCGGAAGGTTCTTATCCTCTTCCTTTTATCTTCAAAATAACAACCTGGTATAGTAGGTAAAGCTGAGAGTTAGTGACTGGCCCAAAGTCAGTCATTGATATCCATGGTCAAGTGGAGACCAGAACCCAGATTTCCCAAGCCCTGTTCTAACACTCTACACTACACAGTTTTGTGCACATCTCTTCCTAATATCATCATTCTTGTATGCACTTTTTCTGAATATGTGCATTTTCTGCAAACAATTTCTATTAAGATAATGAATTTTTGTACATTGAATTTCATTGTCATAATCTTTACTGCCATTATTTATAATTTGTATGCTTCCTTTGCACACCATGTCCCCAAAGCAACCCACAACACAGGAGCATCAATTAAAAAAACCCAGGATGCATAGTGATGCATCAATTACTATACTAGTTTTACCACAATGATGCAGACAGCTAATTTCTTTGATGTTACCATAATATTTTGAATTATGAATCAGATGGTATTAACCATTCAGACACAATTAATAATGCAGTGATGCAAAGACAGATATACCAAACCTTTCCCGTGCATGCAACATTTCAAGTCACTAAGGCCTTTCTTATCCTTTTCTTGTTGCCTTCCAACCTAGGCTGATCCATTTTCCTTTCTTCCCCTTCCTTCCATGACGTGCTTGGCTATGCCTTTAGAATATGCAAGAACAGCAAATCATTTTCAGTTGATTGACAATGAACAGCAGATTAACAAAGAATTTGTATCCATTCTAAAAACTTCATGATGCTGATAGAGAGTGGGAGGTAGAATGAAAAATGGAAATTACTCCACTCTCACTTTGAACTTTCAAAATATTCCTTCTAACATCCCACTTATTAGCTCAAGATCCTGAAGTACTCACCTTTCACATCTACATCCTCCTTGTCAGAATAGTAACAGTGTATATCTATTCACAAAGATATTACTGAGATATTTTTATCCTTCCTTCTGATGTGTTAATACGTTTGTATGGTGTGTACAAGTGTTCAAAAGGCATTTGTCATGTAAGAAAAGTCAGTATTAGTATTATCTCCATACTGAAGCAGTTAGAAACACAGGCTGAGAGAAAACTGCTTGCCAAAGTTTAGGACAGAGGCAAGCTTTGAAGTGGAGCCCCTGACTCATGGTTTATTGTCTAAGCCACTATGCTGCACCAGCTTTCAGTAGCACATATGTCTAGGTTCATTTAAGGTTCAATCCTATGCAAATGTAGACAGAAACATGGCCTACATCTCCAGCATAACCAACACTTGCAAATTCTCCCTTAAACACTACATGTATAGCATGCTAGAGGATTTCTGGTCAATTGCACTAATGCTTTCTCTAAACCATTGCCTTAGCAACAGTTCTAAGCCTTTGGTTGTAGGTAGGATGGTTGCCCAGTTCCTGAAACTTGACAATTTGACATAAGAAATGCTTTGATATTCGCCTAGCAGAAAGTGTGCCTCATGGTGACTGGATCATTAATGATTGGCTTCTCATGCTCAAACTGCCTGAGACAAGGCTGGTTCAAAGTTCTCAACCCACTTTAGCATTCTCCCAGGTAGCTGAGACTCTGGAGTAGGTATGTATGGATATGGTCATCTCTCTGTTCCACGAATCAACCAGGACATCAACAGAAGTGCCAGCTTTATTGACTGGAAAATCCCCCAGAGCCCTCAGGAATCCATCTGGATCCATAAGATACTGGGGGCAGACCATCCTAATGGGGTCTACACCTTTCCTGAGGGAGAGATCAGCCCCGAGCTCAAACCTCACGAGGAAGTGGTCTGACCATGACAAAGGAGTTAAGGTCAGATTCCTCACTTCCAGATCACCCTGTCCCATCAAGAAAATGAGGTCTAGCATGTGACCTTTTTCATGGGTTGGGCTGGTGACATGTTGAGACAGTCCCATGGCTGTCATGGAGGCCATGAAATCCTGAGCCACCCTGGGCAGAACTGCCTTGGCGTGGAGGTTGAAATCCCCCAGGACCAACATCCTCAGGGTCCTCAACATCAGGTCCAAGGCAATCTGCGTCAGCTTAGGCAGGGAGTCTGATGGGCAGGATGGTGCATGGTATACCAGCAGAGTCCCGAATCTGTCTTGGTTGCCCAACACCAGATACAAACACTCCAGGCCTGGTCTCGAAGAAACAGGAAACCCTGTGAGGGAGATTGAGGCCCGTCTCCTTTTCCCTCTGGGCATGGCCGGTGTTGCACCAAGTACCTGGGGGAGAATATTTGTGAGAGGGAGACTTCTGCCCCTTCTCCCACCCAGGTCTTGGTAATACATGCCAGGTTGGCCCCTTTAATCATGGATGAGAGTTGTTTTGTTATGGACTGACCTGGCATTCAATAACAACACCATCAGTCCAGATGGCTGGTAGATATTACTGCCAGGAACCTTCTGGTTGGGGGAATAACCAGAAGAGGGGACCAATATCAAACATCGGTCCCTCCTCCTATGCTGGCCTGTTAGATCCCCAATGCCATATCTTCCCCTGCCCATCACTACCCCAGTGGTGGTGCCCACATGCTCCCCAGGTATATTCTTCCCAATTTAAAATGAAATAATACAACACAGTCGCAAAAGAAGAAGAAAAAAGATGGAAGAGATTATATAAATAAAATAGAATTCTGACCAGACTCCCTGGCTGGGCACAGCCCCTCTCAGCCCCAAATGGCTCCAAACAGCACTGTCCTTTGGCCGTTGCCCTTCGGCTGCCAGACCAAGGCTGCTGGACCTGGCAGCAGCCGGTAAGAAGAGGGCTCCACTGTGGCTCCACACAATCATCTCCCGCCTGTCCCACCCAACACGGTTGCCACCTGTGTGGAGAGGCAGAGGAGGGAGGGCAGTGAGGGGAGAGCAGCAGCAGCATCCTGGTCCCATGGCATGTCCCGCCAGTGGCGGTGGCGATTGGTGGCGGAAGTAGTAGGGCCAGGCCCCTCAGCGGTGTCTCAGGGCATCGGGCTCATGGAGAAGTCCTGGCTGATTTGTGGAACAGGGAGATGACCAGGGCAATCGACACGATTGCTCCTAAGCATCCTCTCCCACCTAGCAGAGCCCGCTTGGCACCATGGTATACGCCTGAGTTGTGGATGATGAAGCAGTTTGGGAGACGATTAGAGTGCAGGTGGAGGAAGTCTTGGAATGAATCTGACTGAACACACTTATGCGCTCATTAACAAGCCTACGCTGTGGTGATGAGGGTGGCAAAGAGGCAATTCCTCTCTACTTCCTTTGCTTCCTCACACTGCCATCCAGTGGAACTTTTCTGAGAGGTGCAGAGCCTGATACACTCTGGCCAGAAAAAAGATGTGGTGACACCATCAGCAGCCCACCATCAGCACTTTAAGGAAAAAATCACTCAGGTTCGCTACGATCTAGACTCCACAGTTGATATGATTCCAGAACGGGAAGTGTCCAGAGTACAGTTGGATCTATCACTGATGGATGATTTTCAGTTGTTGCCGCCTGAGGAAGTGGACAAGGTGCTTGGATTGGTCCAACCTACTACCTGGCTGCTTGACCCTTGCCCTTTCTGGATACTTATCAAAGCCAGGGATGGGATGTGTATCTGTTCCTGGAGGTAATCAATGCCTCCCTGAGGGAGGGCCATGTCTCTGCCCCTTTGAAGAAGGTGATCAAGCCTGTCTTGAAGAAGGCAACTTTGGACCCAGGGTTAGCCGGCTATTGGTCATGGCTAATACCCCATTCTTGGGCAATGTGCTCAAGCAGGTGGTAGTAGGACAGAGGCCCTGCTCCGGGAACCCTCCATGAAGGAGATTAGGAGGGTGGCTATCTGAACAAAGGTCTTTTCTCTGATGGCGCCCCATCTTTGGAATATGTGCCCCAGAGAGGCTTCCTTGGCACCAACGCTTTATTCTTTTCAGCATCAGGTGAAACCCTTTTTATTTTCCCACTATTTTACAGTTTAATTTGTTTCAGCTGGGGGTTTTGTCTTGATTGCTGGTTGTTGTTTTGTTTTGATATTTTATTGTTCTTTGTTGTAAGCCATTCCAAGAAGTCAAAGTGGTGGAGGGCATATAAAACTTAATAAAATAAAATAACCAGGTTGGGGATGAGTAAATTAGATTAATTTGGACGTTGAAGAGGGAACAGGTGCAACTGAGAAACTCCTCCCACTTGTCTTCAGTGAACTTTTAGCCACTCATCAACTCAAGAGTTTTCCTTGACTTCCACTTTTAAAACAGGTTATTATTTTTGCTTGCTTGTTTGCTTCTTTT
This sequence comes from Varanus komodoensis, assembly GCF_004798865.1. Taxonomy (NCBI): domain Eukaryota; kingdom Metazoa; phylum Chordata; class Lepidosauria; order Squamata; family Varanidae; genus Varanus; species Varanus komodoensis. The sequence goes on along the minus strand of NW_025335505.1, from coordinate 6,442,211 downwards.
TAAGCCAGGGAAATGTGTGTTAATTCTGGCCAGAATCTATGCAAATTTCCATTAAATTAAGTCTGTTTTAAAAACTTGGAAAACATAGAAGCATAGAAGCAAACCCAGTCAGGAGAGGTCTCCTAGGCCATCTCATCTGAACCCCAGATCCAATGTGCTTGCGTAATCCCCAACATGTCAGAGTGAGTTTGCACCAGTGCTGGCTTGAATGGCCAGAACTCATGAGACTGAACCACGCCCATCCATCTTGGGTTTTGACCTTTCCCCCATACCCCACCTGGCTTCCTCATGCATCTCTAACTTGTCTCTCTGAAATTTGCTCTAAAAGAGGCCAAGTGCCTCCTAGGATAGGTTTCAGTGGGAGTTCAACTCATTCCTTACCCCAATTCTCCACAGCCAGCTTATAACACTAGTTAAAGTTTAAAATTACCCAGTTTTACTGCAACTCTGAATGCTGTTGATCTTCAGTGAAGATTGAACATCCATTTCTGAAATTCCCATGGTAAAACATGATCTATGTCCATCCCATCTGAGTAATGTCTGTCAACAGGAAATGTGAGGTTCAAGGACAGAATTACCTAGGTTTTTTGTGAGGCAATTTTGCCCCTCCCTGCAAGGCATCAACATTGGAATAACTGCACCAATTGCTCAAACCACATGGTTCCTGCATACAGATATTGCTGGCATGTTGTACATATAATCTGCAAGGGTATGGAAAGCTGCTCCACCACAATGGAAATGTAGTAAGAATTGGAACAAAATTATGTTTTTCTTTTGTCTCAGTTTCATTCATGAAACAATATGACTAGGAACAAAGGATGCACATTGAATCCTTTTTAAAGAACAGAAGGAAGGTGGGGGAAGAGTGAACTGAAGCTTCTTGAATGTAGGCATGAGTGGATCAGGCGATCCCAAACTTGCCAAAGTTCTTCAAATCCCAGCAAAGTTCAAGCCCAACTCAGATGATAAGCTGTGATATTTTTTTTCTTATACCATGAAAATCTACCCATTTTTCATGCTTTCTTCTCAGTGTACTCATCAGTTGCATGCAGTTTTCTTGCATGTATTAAAGTGTATATGTGCACATTTTTCAAAATAGGCATTTTTCATGTACATTTTTCAGATTTCTGGGAGTACTGCAAATCGCAGTGCACTCTGGGAAATGTATGGAATTTGGATATAGGTTGCATCTAATTCTGCATCATCCCAAATATGCAAACTGGGCAGATCCTGATCGAACACCAAGTGAGCAGTATTTCTTATATATTCCTAGCTGAATGTGTGAGGTGAGAGGAGGCCAAAATGCTTGACCGCTGAGGTTGTGGCTGATATGTGGGAGGAAAGAAAATAAGAAAGGGGGTTCTGCAAATTGCAAACTCAGAGAAGGCTTCTTCCCTTTTCAACACACTTTCCTACCCTGTCAGGAGCTGGGTTTCCCCTTCTTGATTTCAACTAACAGGCAGCAGCTTTGGAAATTGACCTTTATTTCCAATTCATAGTTAGCAAACTATAGCCACAGGAAGATGTGCATGAAGCATCTGATTTGCTAGATACTACTTCCCAAACTCCTCCTTTCCATTAACCCTGGGCTCCTTCCCTTTGGGCAGCCCCCCTTGAGAAGGGCTAGCCTCCTAGATCTACACAAGGCCTCCTACTGGGTCATCCTTCTAATTTGACACAGTGTTAGGGGATCAATTTACACACTTGTCCCCTATCTTGACTTCCATACCTTGCCTGTGTCCATGAGCTACCTGAGCAGCTGGAGGCTGCTTTGAGATAACTTCTCCCTCCTCCACCATCTCAATTCCCACACTCCCCATTTCCCAGCCATCACAGTCCTCATTTCAAATGCGGGTGCAACCCTGACCCTGGAAAATCCACCAAGAATGATTGCCTCTTCCATTCCCAGCACCCCCCAGTATAAACGCATATTGCCAATTGTGTTAAATTAATTCTGACTGATGCTTATCCTTGCTCAAAGTAGCTTACATAATATTCAAAAAGCTGAATCTGCTGCAGGAATGGTTAAATTCCCCTTGTTCATAAAACAACAAAAAGAAAAAGTGGGCACACACACGCACACACACACACTTTCAGTCCCCTTCAATGTAGTCCATTATCAAAGGGCAGAACTTTTGTTCAAGGGCTTCTCTGTCCAAGAGAAACCAGGCACATAATAACATCATTCAATAATGTCTCATACAGAAAGACACAATAGCGGTCATCATTATACAGTTCTTTTCTTAAGAATATTTATTAATTCACTGTGATGCTTACTTGAAACCAGCCATTTCCCCCTTAGATGCCTATCTCCTTGTCACCATTCTCAGTTACATATGCTTTTAAGCTCGTGAATAATGTAATCAGATAAGAAATCAAGAGGCCAGAAAAGCTGCATCATGTTTGCATATGTGTTCAGCTTCTCCCCACTCCTACCCTTAAAAAGAAATTGTGCTTCAATTTTGGCACATGATAATACAATTCTATGTTTTTTGATACTGATTCCCATTTTAGTGTTTGCAATTGAGTAGCCCTTTCTGTTGCCTTCACTCATACCAGATATTATGAAACATCCATTCTAAAGGAAATGCTGTCACATTCTCCAGGGGAGCATCCATTTGACGTAGATCAGAAGTCATTCTCCGCCATGTGAAGTTTCCTGGTGCTGAGTGGGGACAGCGGTCCTGATAGGTGGGGCCAACCCATGTGGTCCCTTAGCCCCTATTTCACAATTCAGAATGTTTAGTTTGCCTCACAGAATTGCAAGGATCCCACCTTCTTGTCTTTCCATACCTTCTATTCTCGGTTGCAAGGAATAGCACCCCATGGAAGCTGTTCCCACCTGGCTCCATATGTCTTTTAGAAAGAACTGAGGGTGCAACCTTTGCTGTCACATGGCTGAGCCACACAGCAGATTTTATACTGTGGTGGCAGTTGTGGGAAGAGAGAAATGGCTCCCCCATGTACTTTCCCAAGAGGTGGTTACAGAGGTGTGGAGAGTGTGAAAGCAGAGGACAGACCCCACTCTGTTTAGGATTTAGGTGCAGAGCGGCCAATTGCTGCTGGTCAAATGCAGCTCAGTTGAGAGCTTGGTGTGGATTTGTGATGCAGGTAAAACACATTTCATGCAACACACATAAAACCATTTGCACTTTCTTGTGAGACATAGTGAAATCTCCATCATTCAGTGTGATGCAGTGGTTAGACTGTTGGGGTGGGGCTCAGAAGATGTGGGTTGCAGTTTCTAGTTGGCCATGAAGCTCATGAGGTGAAGAGAGGTGACCAGCTCTCATTGACCCTCAGCTTAACCTTCCTCACAAGATGCTTGTTAGGGTAAAAATAAAAATAGAGAGGAGGATCATGCAGGTTACTTTAGGTTTCATGGAGGAAAAGTGGGATATAAATGCAACAAATTAATAAATTTCCTGTCATTGTGATAGGTATATGGATATTACAAAGGCATATGCATTTTTTCTAGACTGTACATCTGAGAGGTAGCAGTACTCCCATAAAACACGAGAAATACATTGCAAACTGTATGTTATTAGTTCTAGAAACAGCCCCCAAGATAGAGGTCACTGCTATATCCATTTATAGAAGTTGGATTGTGATGGAGAGTAATTTGCCAAAATGCATATGAAATTTCACTAAATTTCTCCACAAAATTTGTGAGACATGCATATTTCAAAGGAAAACTGGGTGGTAACCCAAATATTTGTCTGAGAAATGTGAATAAGGTGAGGTTGCTTAGGAAGTGCAAAGTCAAACTCTCCCATCCCGAAAGATCTACCAACCTTTTCTTTGTCCCAAATAAAAGTATTTCAAATATCAATTTGTAAAGATATGATTATATGCTACAGTTTTGCAAGTATGTTGTAGTTCTTTCTGCTTCCCTTCTGTGCAATATATCCATAACTGATCCAATCACCATTCTTGTTTCTTCTTCAAGAGGAAGACATAAATGCATAAACTGTGGCTAATGGGCAAACCTCCCCACCCTGCACATTTGAATCTGCAATATCTGTCATTCCATGAAACCCATGAAACCTGCAGTCTTGCATAACTTCATGATCCAATGGCAAAATTTTAATTTTGAAAAAATCTGATACATAGGTATGGTGCCGTTGAACCCATTATTTTCTGTAATCTTGAAGCCAAAACACATTTTAAGTAATGTTTATATCACCTGCGGGATATCAAACCTAAAGTCTGGGGGCTTCATCCTACCCTCTGTAGGTTTTATCATGGCCTGGGGCAGCGTGATTATGCCCCATATATGTTGGTGAACTGCCTTCAGTGGCCAATGATTCCTAACCAATGACACATCTTAGCATTTCTGCTGAGCATTGTCATTAATCCTCCCTTGCATGTGAAGAGGGTAGAGTGGTTTGGCTGCTTTTTCCAGGTGGGAAATTTTGCCAAAAGAGGCTCAAGATAGCTTGCACAAACTATTCTGACAAGAAGCCAACAACATGAAAACATGAGGATCAACAGATAAAAGAAAAGAAACAGTCAGCAAGCATCATTTTTTTAAAAAAATCTCAGAATATGAAAAGTGTGAGAGAGCAGGACACATGTCTCCTGGTACCATAAAAGATAGACCAGCTCTCACCAGATGTGTCTTCCCAGTGATGTGTCTTACGAGAGTATGTGCCCCAGGACAGGCCTCACAGACTTCTGGGTGGCTGCAAGTCAGGAATGCAGGACTGTTTGGTGGTGGGAGGCTGGATGGCCTCCCACTAGGACTACCCTGGGGATGTGTCATGTCAGGAGCCACGACCTCACTGCCTAACCTCTTTGATTTTTTCTTTCTCTGTGGCAGAAGGTGGCAGAGAGTCCCAGACTTTCCCTTGACATGGAAAAGGGGACTTTGTCAGTGCCAGCAGGGGTGTCCTCCTGGAGTGTCCAGTAGGAGAGTTCTCCTGGCATCATGGAGAGCTCCCTATTCCCAGCATGTGCTGAAGATGGAAGGCTGCTGGAACATCATCCTCTCTGTGCCAGAACTAGTTGCACCTGTTGAGTTTGGCAGTGCAGTGGATAAGAATTTCATTTGATTCATTGTTTGATAAAAACCTACCCAAATTGCATACCTGATAAATGTCTGGTCACTTGCTGCACTTTCGGAACACTCTTCAAGGGCAGCTCCGCTGGAGCATATTGCAATATTTTACTCCCAAAGATTCTCAAGATGAACAATTTTGGACTCCAGCTGGTTTGAGTCTGAATCTCTGCAGACTATTTTAAGGTCCCCACCTTCCCCCACCTCAACACCTTGATAGATTGCGATACTGTAAAATTAAGGCTTTCCTTGCTTCTCAAAATGGTTGCAATTGGTACCTTATAGATTTACATCCATAAAGATCTACAGTGCAGTTGCTTCTCCCATTCTCAGAGGACAAACTCTAGATTTTCTTTGGCTTTCCTGACCTTCGCTGTCCATTCATTCCGCGGAATCAATTCATCTTTTCCCATACAGTTGGCAAGTGGGACTCTATTGCACCAGTTGACTTGTGTCAAGGCTTTCCCTCGCTAGCTAGCCCCTCTGCTCACTTCTCAGGGCTGTCACAGCAGAAAAATGGCTACATGGCAGAGGAGAGCTGATATTTTGTGCTGAAGGTTACAAATTGGCTAGAGAGAGGAATAGAAGAAGAGGGCTGCTACTCTGAAAATTTAAGCTGCTTCAAATGTACAGCATTCCACGATGGGCTCTAAGTTTTACCCTATGCAATTTAAGGTTTCACTGTTACGATAAATAAAATTATACCAAGCCAATGTGTTACAGCCTTCAAAGTAGTATAATGGCTTTTGCAGATCTTGGCAGGTTTAATAGGAATATAAACGTTTTTTTTTTCTTTTTTCCCCCTTTAGCAAGATTAGATTACTGGCTTGCCAGACATGGCATTGCAGCTATTGGTGAAATATACTGCATATATTTCTGAAAATAGCAAACTTTTGGAGAAAGTACATTGGTTATAATTGAAATGCAATCCAGCATCATTCCAAACCAAATAAGACAGAAAGGATAAGAAATGAATTTGTGCTGCATCAGTCTAGAATTACTGGAGTTGCTTTTGAGAAGATAAACTTGAAAAGATCCACTTCATGCAATATCCCTTCCCTTTCCTTCCCTCTCTCAAAATCTCTCTGTCTATTCATGTTTAAATTGTGCAGGTGGGGACTGGGGCTGAGTGACTCATTCCTAAGTCCACATCAAGTCACATCAGCAACTTGACTCAGACTTGACTTGGGAGCAAGGAGCAGGTGACTCAGCTTGAGATTTCCGTTGCTTTTATCCCAGAGTCACTCCAGGCCTTACTGCCCGCATCCAACATGCAGCACGATATCCTGTGGCAATCTCAGTGAAAGGCAACTGCAGCAGGCTGGAAGGCAAGCACAAACCCAGCAGAGGTGGTGGGGGTTTTGAGGGGGCAGGGGCAGGTCAGGGAAAGGGGTGTTGCGACAGGAGAAGGGAGGCAAGGCTTCAGCTCTTCTGTTTGGCACTTGGGAGGTGGTGGGAGGGAGGGTCAAGGGTTGGGGGCAGGGCAGGGCAGGGGAGACTTGAGGCTTGATGTGGACTTGAAAGGAAAGACTTGAGACTGGAGTTAAGACTTGGAGTCAAGGGTTTGAACACATCCTGGTAAATGGTCTGGCAACTCCAGTTGCTGCACCTTTCTGAAGCTGAGCAGACACTGGCCTGCTCAGTAATTTAGGCAAAAGACCAACCGAAGCAGTGCTTAGTGGACGGAGGGCTCACTTTTCCATTCACAGGGACATGGCTATCATTTTTCACCCTGCCTCCTCCTCTGCATTCTCTGTACCCTCTGAGCTTATCTGTAATCCTCACATTAATTCTCCCAGCAACAATGTCATTTCCCTGTTACATTGCAAAGTTTTTTAGAGTGGTCTGGGGCATTTACATAAGGTCTGCTCCTGGTCTTTTGAAAACTGCTAGAACTGCTGTTTTGCTTTGCTTTGTCTAAATATGGAAACTGTTATGATGACCATCTGCGCTTCAACATTCACCACTGTGCCAGGCAAGGAGGACATTTCTCTCAGCTAGTGCCAGTATCATTGCATTGCATTGACTGGATCCTGATTTTTGAAAGCTTTATTCTACATATATGTGTGTTGCCTAACCCAACTGCCTGCACCATGTTACATAGTCCATTGCAGTAAAAGGGGGCATAAGGGAAACAGCTTCACCCCTCTGGTAGTGCAGTTGGCCTCCAATGCTGTGATTAATTGGCAGCTTTGGTAGATGCAAGTGGGGTAAAACTGTCAAGAATTAAACTCCCTGAGTCCTTATGAATGGCTTCTCATACCCACCTCCCTCACAGTCTCCTGCTCTGTGCAGTTGTCCACAGAAGACTTCCTGACCAGAGTCCATGACTGATTCTTCAGCCAGTTCCAGAAGGTGTGATTTCAGTCAACCATTTAAGCCCCCTTTGCTGATGGAGCACATTTCTCACTCATGCCTGTTCAGGGCTTCCCAGGATGGCATGCTTAGAGTCCTGGGTCTGGAGAAGGGGTGTGTGTGTTGATTGCCTTGGCACTTAAATGGGTGGCCAGGTGGAGTAGAAAGCTGGCTGCATCACTGCTTTCAGCTTCAGCCTATCCCTGGGACCCCTTAACTAGAAGTTCATGAAGAAGTTCTTCCCCATTCCACTGATGGAGTTCATTCCAGCTCTCTCTTCACAGGAGCTGAGCTACTGGTTCAGCCCATTTATCTCATCCCTTTATTCTGCATGGGGGAACAAGGGCTGCCTCTTGCAGTGTGTGCTTAGAAACAAATGAAAAAGACTTGTCAGCACACATCTCATCCATCATCTTGGGAATGGCTTGGTCGGCGACATACCCTGTTTGGTCATTGTTTGTCTGGGAGAATGAGAAGGCGCCCTTAACTACAGCAGTGACAGGTCCTCACTGATCGTCTTGCTCCTAAACCTGAACAAATGAGGGACTGTCGTCGGAAGTGACATTGCTTAGAGGCACTGTCAGGCTTCTCCAGCTGACCTCTCGATGAAGCACCCTTGTCCCTCATTCGAGTGTAAGGATTACCTCTGTCCATTGAAAAGAGTGGAAGGGATTGCATTTAGTCACAGAGAATACATGCGGCAAATACATACATAAAAAGTGGCCTATTTCAGCTGCCGAACTAAAAGCCTGTGCATAGTCCTCCAAATTTCTTCTCAAAAAACATATGTGTATGTGTGCGCATGCATACACACACACACACATCTATGCACACACATGCACAGAATGGATAGACATGACAACCAATAATTATACTAATCATCTTGTCTTTATTTGGTGCTGTTTTATTGACCAATCACTATAATGTTCACATCAGTTATTAAAACTGATAGATTAGCCTTCTTTGCAAGCTTAAACAAAACTTGAAAGCATTCCCCTTACTGTAAGTGCATCCCCTTCCCTTTCCTCATCAATCAAAATGTAAATTGCAAGCTCATTAGCTCAGGGACCTGCAGGCATTCAAAGTGTCATGTACTTCGATCAGATTCCATCGATTAACCAAGGTCACACCCCTTTAACTCCCACAGCAGATTCTCACACATTCCAGACCTGGAGGGTCTTGGGCATCCAATGGCTGGTGCAAAACATGGTGGCTGCAATCCCAGCCAGCTGCCTAAATTTACTGCTGGGAAGCAGGAGGGGAGGGGGCTGTGTGACGATTGGACTGGGCACATGTCCATGACCCTAGACTCTTCCTTTCCTGCACCTCCATGTCCCATTCTCTCTCTCCAAGGCCCCATTGTGACCTCAGTGGGGTAAGGGTGCAAACCACAGGGTTCCCTTTGAGCCAGCCATGAGGTGGTGGCACAGGGGTTTGGCGTTCAGAATCCAGGCTCCGAGCTTAGAGGACTTCTTCTGGACATTGGAAGAATCCTCTGCCCCCAGGTGACCTCAGGATACCACAGAGCTGTGCTTGAAAGGGCATCGAGAAGCAAAAGACCTAAAACAGAGTAAATGCTAAGATGGATTTCAATGATGGAAATGCAAAGCTGCAAGGAACACCCCCCCCCCCCGCAACACACGCTTCCCCTTCCAGAAGCCCACTTCCAGAAAGGGATAGGGACTCAAGAATATTCCTGGGGAAGGGTTTGTTTCTGCATTTATTCATTTTACTATACTCATAGTCACCTCTTTTTCCTTTTGAGGAACTCAGGCTGGCTTATATAAGCCCCCTCCTGCTGCTCTCAGTTCTTTATCTTCATAACAACAATCCTGTGAGGAAGGTTAGGGTGATGGTCTGTGTTTGGCCCAAAGTTACCTAGTGAGCGCCTTGGGTAAGCAGGGACCAGCTCTCAAAACCCTAGTCCAACACTCTAACCACTATACCACAACAGCTCTCTTCTTGTACCAAGAAATAGAATTTGAACCTGAAGTGTTGCAGAATATATTCTCCTGGAAAAGACTGGGGGATGTTGTCTCACTGTCCTTACTGTGGCCTTCCTTTTCCCCACTCTTCTTCTGCTTTCATTTAGAAAATGTCTACAGGAAAATGCACATCAACATAGGTTTGTTTTACTTTTCAGTCCATGTCCCCATGCCAAGTTTTACTGAGCACCGATATTCTTCAGTATACTTGATGATTATTACATTATTACCTTACAATTGTACCCTGCCTTTTTTTTTTCTCCTTGTGAGAAACCCAGGGTGGCTTATATAGTCCTTCTCCACACCATTTTTTATCTCGCATCAGCAACCCTGTGAAGTAAGGTGGACTGAGGGTCCATAACAGGCCAGTTGAGGCTAATGGTTGGAAGGGAGTTAAAACCTGACCTCCTGTGGTTCTCAGTCCAACACTCTAACCACCACACCACACTGACTCTCAACTATGGATGTGAGAGGAATCAACTTTGGCTGGAAAATCCGCTGGATCCCCATCTTGGTTTTCTAGAAAGCTTCTTCATAACGCTCTCCTCCAACACCATGTTTTGAACACATGGATTTTCTTCCTGTTAGCTTTATTCCCTGTACAGAATTAGGTGTAAAATGCTCTGGGCCTTTCCTCCTGGTGCCCAAATCTGGCCTGCTTGGAGTCACTGTCCACCAAAAGTAGCCCCGTCCCCTTTCCCCAAGCACCAGTGGTTTGGTGGTTTCCCTGATGCAGTGCATTTCCTGCCTATTCTAAAACTATAAAGTAGCTTTTTAAAAGATAAGTTGATTTATGCCAGGGTGAGCTTTAAGCATAAATATGCAGGTATTTTTGACTCCTTCTCCTTTGGCCTGCCCTCCACTGGGATGTGGCCTCTGAGAATTTTTCCAAAATGGACTTTGGCTCATAGGCTGAAGAAGTCTGAACTCCCCCTGGCATCAGTAACGCAAACTAGGACCCACACCAAGAGCTTCTTCTGGCCTTTCATCCTGCTAACTGATCACTCTTCTCTGAACATTGGCCCTAGTCACATGCCCCTCATAGGCAGGGCAATCCCATGATGCAACAGGAGTGCAATTGCATTTTCTACATGCTGTCTGCCCCCATCAGCCCCGCAATGATGCTTCTGCACCAAATGCAGCTGCCTGCAAAGGAAACCCCTAAGGACATGGAGCTGTTCACACTTTGAAACCCTGCATAAGCTGCCTAGGAAGGCCTCAGCCTATAAATATGTGTAATAAATAAGCAAATAAATAGAGTGGAAAGCAAAGGCGCACCAGAAGCATCTGCACATCCTGCCTGAAACATGGGAACCTGTCTTCTCTGAGCCCAAGAAAACTCCCACATTGTGTCGTATCAGCGCAAACGTCTCTCACCTCTCCGTTCAATGTACCACCGACTCTGTCATCCGCATTGTGCACTGCTGCAGCTGGCCAGTCACACACTTTGTTTCCTGGGCTGTACCCCAGGGCAGCTAATTGGCTGGCTGCGTTCTGCTTCTCCAATCCTCCCTTGAATGTTGAGGAGCCCCAAAGAATCCTTCCATAATCCAGATCACTGCTGTTGGTTGGCCACCACAGTAAGTGTTGGGAAAGTTCAAATAAAGCCTTAAATAAAAGCAGTGCTTTTTTTGGAAGAAAAAAGGTGCCAGAACTCATGAAATTATTTACCTTTTGCACGTAGTCAATCACTGTAAACACACACACACACGTCAGTTGTGTAATGAACGTAATGGTTGCCACCCACAGTAAGCACTCAGCGCCCGGACACATGACCAATCACAAGCTGAGCGGCGCCACAAGCCGAGCAACACCATCACAACCAGCGCGGATGAAGTGCGCATGCGTCAGACTTGACACACAAGCAGCCTGCATGCACCATTTTAATTATTTTGCCGCCGACAGGGTGATTCAAATCCACGTGGACCAAACATCAAATTTTCAAAAGTTACTTTTAAAATTTGGAAAATCCGTCGAAAAAAGGTGCTGGAACATCGTTCCGGTGCATTCTATGACAAAAAAAAGTACTGAATAAAAGATATGCTTTTGCATGTCATTTTATGATAAAATCTGGCAACAGTGCCCTTACTCCTCTTTCCTGGAAGGGAGTACAAATTTCACTCAGTTCCACATGCCCGGGAAAGCAGACAGTGCTGGGGACTTCCAAATTGTATTCATTCTCCTGCAGAGGGAGTCATACATACGGCCAAGGCTACAAGATACATTGTATCAATCGGTGAGAGTACTTAATCCATGCAGGAATGCCTGTGCATGCCTTCAATCTGCGGTGATACATTCCACAGCTACCATGCATTTGCAAAGTACCTGGCTAGCTTTCTGGTTGCCAGGAGTAGCGCTGAATAGATGCTCTTTGTCCTAATGTGATCTCCTTCCACTGAAGGTCAAAACCTACATCTAGGATTGGTCTTGACTCATGTCACTCAACTATTTGTCTCCTTAATCACCCCATATCACTATATCATTTTGTAACATCCTTTCCGATGTCAGCCTTACATTGTTCTGTTTGCATTTTTATTGTCCTTCACAAATGTACCCATTCATCCCTCATCACCATCCCTCATATGAACCACAACCTATAGAATGTTCAGCATATGCTCAGGGAGCTTGTTGTCCGTTCGGTATACTGGCTACCCTGCATCATAATTGTTGTTGTTGTTGTTGTTTTCTTCTGTCAGAGAGAGTTTTCTGGGGTGTCCTGCCTATAAACTGCTGAAAATGAATGTAGCATCCTCCATGTGAACCCAAACATACATTCTCCTGGTTCTGCGATTCTGAGATTTCTGACACAAGCAACAAGACAACAGCTAGAGAAACAGATGAGAATGAGTGGCTACTGCACAACAAGAGAGACATGGAAAGCCACTCTTGACTGATTGGGACCCACTGGTTGCCTTCAGGCCTTGCCCTGAAGAGCTCTGTCTTGGCATCTAATTGTCCACCTGATCAGAGGAGCGATATGAGGCAGCAACTGGCAAACATGATGTGTTTTCAGGCCTAGTGACACAAATGAAGCTGAGAACATTTTTATATTCCTATTAACAACAGGAACAATGTTAAAACCATATTTCTATACTGCCCAATAGCTGATGCTCTCCGAGTGACTTACTGGACCAAATAAATACAATGTAAATTCAGATAACAATAAAATCATCTTTAAAATTACAGTAGAAAATGTATACGCCAAAATGAAAACCAGACTGACTGGGAATGCTATAGTAGCTCACTCAAATTAAATCCTAAAACCTGTTAAGCAGTTGACTTAATCCTGCAATATAATATACAACTAATTAAACATCCTGCCGCAAAGGATGGGCTTAACCTGGCACTGAAACGGTATTAGAGCTGGCTCCAGGCGGGCCTCAGTGGGGAGCTTGTTCCATAACTGGGGACCATCCAGTTACAAATGCAGTGTTGCCATGCAATCTGCAAAGCTCTTTAGAGCGAAGTCGCAATGTTGGAGATCCATATTCCTGTCAGACTTAACAATAGCGACACTTAGGGATGGTGCTGCATGCTGTTATTGTATAATAATGGGAAACATTATTAAAGTATCACTAAGCAAATGTTACACACCAAAACAGATGATCTTGTAAACGCTAAACACCTGCTGATCTTTACTCAGCTGCATGAAAGCCACAGTCACTGTTTAATCTCCTAAGGAAAACAGAGACGGCATATCAAAAATCAGGAGAATTATGGGTAATAACTAGTATTCTAAGGTTTTTTAAAAAGTTGCTCAAAGGCTTTTCTTTTTATGAAATATGTTTCAAAGTCTTTTAATGTGTTTTGCTTAGGAAGTCTTCTCGACTTTAACAACTATTCTAATTATATCTCTTTTTCTGGAAGGTACATTTGCCATCATTTTGTAAATATCAGAACTAGGTGTCAATTACGACTGCAATTAAAACAAAAATTATCAGATATGTAAAAATGAAATAAATAAAACTGGGTGACAAATGTGTTTTGGCAGAGAAATGTATTAATCTTTAAAGTCCCATCAAAGTGTAAGAAGCTAATTTACTTCTTCATAATTAAGAAGACAGTAAGGATTGGACAGCGTAATAGACACAGAAAGAAAGATATGAATGTCCAATTATTGAGCATGATCTTAAAATATTGAATTACTAAATATTAATTTAATAAATCACATTGAACTTACAGAAGACATGTACAGGATTGTACTGTTGGAAAATGAATGTTTGTCTATTGCATTTATCAGAGGACAATTCTATAGTCTGATGGCTGGATGTCATGAAACTTTCACATATATTCTAAGCAGAGTTGCATCTATTTCGATTTAGAATGAACCTCCTTTTGCATTGGCAAAACCAGGACCTGAAAAGATACAAGAAGCAATAGGCTGATGTTCAGTGTAATGGAACATACCGGCCACGGCCTCTTACTGTGAGGCAGGCACATGCTGGCCTGCTTCAATTAGCATCTCTGTGCTGCCAATTGAACAGGCCCTCGAAAGGAAAATGATTAAGGAGACTGTGTCTATTGATCAATCAAAATCTGGTATCCATGTGAAGGATGAATGGAACAAGCCATGATGTTTATTAATGCGCCTAGATGGGTGGTTTAAAATGGGAGCTGATTGTTAATTGCTGCCCCTGAGGCGTGTTTCTGGTCTGTTCCTGATTGGTTTTGGCTCTGTTCATAAGTGGTACTCTAGCATACATTAGCAATTTTCATTCTTTTAACATGTATAAGGTAGATACCTAGTTTTAACCTTGGCAAAAAGTAGCATTGTATGTCTGGGCAAGACATACAAATGCTTTATCTACTAAAACTGGTATTTCATATCCACAATGGCAGGATTTTCCAAACTGTTATTGCACTTCTTGGTTTGCTATACTGGGAATGCTTTTCCACAACTGAGGGGAAAAACACATTTTCTGTTCCTGAAAATCACGTGTGGATAGATACCACATATTTGGTTAATAGTTGACAGTAATGATTAGTGATCAATAGGGAAAAGTGAGCAATTCTGTGTTCTGATAGTCATTTTGTTAATATGGTACTTCCTGCTATCTCAAGGCATCTAGAGAATAATCGGATGCTGGATTTCAACATCTCCTCATTAGAAGAGTCTACAATAGCCACAGCAGTTTCATTCTCTTCCTGGCAGTATGGAAATTGCATTTCTAGCATATGAAAATGAATTCCTAACAGGTAGCAAATATATATCAAAGAGGGTATGAGAATTCTTTTTTCCCTGGCACAAGTAGACTGCCCAACTTACAATAACTCTTCAAAATTGTATCGTGCTGATGCACAACTATGTTAGCTCATTTCATGATTGTTTGACTGACTTATAATGAAATTTGGGACATTTGAAAAATATGGTTTGACTTATTTTCACTTGAATTTCCCCCATTTGCAACTACAAACAGAAAAGGGAACCTAGGTTTTGGAAGAAGCTTTCACGTCCACACTCTAAAAAATCCACACTGTAGAAATAACATTTTCTCCTAAAATTATGCATTTTCATGGTTTAGTCTATGCAGCACAACAGTACATTTGGCTGAACACAGTACAGAATGTGTACTGAAATATTCAAAGTTCCCATTTAAACAAAAAGAAAACTGGATCACAATTGAAAATGAATGGGAGGTGGTTGAAGTTTCAAGAAAGATTTGGGAGAATCTCAGTGAATTTAAATATTGATGGGGGATGCTTCTAATATTTTGTCCCCTATTAATATTCTAGAATTTTCACATCCTAAATTATCTAGTTTTGTTTCAGGAGAAGAATCCGTGATTGCTGGGTTTTCTTTTGTTTTTATAGTTTCACATTCTTTACAGGTGCCATGCACCTTTCAAATACACCCAAAGCACAAGCACACTGTAGCATAAATACGGGAAACCTGAGGTGGTTTGAAACTCTAACTTTAATCCTTACCTCCACTGTGGTCTGAAACAGAATTGGCAGGCCTCTGCCTCTAGCTTACATTGCCAAATGCTGGCCCATTAAATCAAATAAATCAATAGCTGTAAGTAAGTTTTGCAGGTGGAGCACACATGCACATGGGTGCACCCCCCCCTCCTTTCAACACAGATAAGCATATAATTCAAGTGAATTTGAATTTTTATAAGTCAGAGCTATGAATCCTGTGGCTTTCTGGCTCCTCCTGGGTTGTATGGGTTCTGCAGACTTGTCAACTTTTAAAAATATTTTCCAGAATTTTGCACAAATATAGTAATAGAAAAATATGAAAAATCATTTAAAGAAATGCTGACTGCAATGCCCATTCCTCCTGGTCCTGTATTGAGATCAATAACCAGAAGACATTGTGACAGGCATTCACTGTCAACTGTTCCCAGAGTTCAGCAGAGGCCTTCAAAGCAGCCATGAGTGCAGTGTATATGAGCTAAGCTTGATTGGTAAGAGAGATCTGCTGGGTCTCCAGTCACACACTGCTGTGAATTCTTGCCCTCCTATGACGAAGATAAGGGTGTTTGCAGACCCATCCACTGATGTTATGTGAAAGAGCTGGATCTTCTCTCGCTGTCCTTCCTTCCCCTCTTCTGGCAGCTTCTAGGAGACAGCTTGACCATCATCTCACAAGAAGTGGGGGTTAACCTGGGCTTTACTGACAGCTTCTGAATCAGGCAAAGATAGCTGCAAACCCCTTAGCCAATTAGTTTGCTGTTTGGGTTTCTGCTTAGAATGAGAATGCACATGCTTTTTGGGAAATCTCTCATGGGTCCAGGAGTCATGTTTTTCATGTCAGAAAGTTACGAGCTACCAGAGGGTTATATGTGAGTTTTCATTTTGCTGGCTGATTGATACTCTGCATCCGCATTCCATGGAAATATGTTCAAAATACATATACTGAATTCATCTTTTCCTTAGTTTTCTTGAATCTAAAGAAGTGTGCCTTGGTTGGACCAGGAGTGGGTCCCTTGAACTTGGCACACCCTGGGGATAATACATTCCCATCATGTGAAAAATGTACCTGTGGGGATGCTCTGTGAATTTTTGTAACTGTGCATTTGTGCAAGTGCAAATTTGTGCAAATGCATACTGGAAGGTTTGTGTGAAATCTAGTTCCATCAATGAGCTGATGGCAGAGTGAAAGATGCTAGACAACCCATGAAACATAGATGGAACAGACTGAACAAAGTCCTTATGTTCCTAGTAAAATCTTTGTAACCCACCCTATCAACTTATCAACAATAAATAATAGTATTTGGTCCCTTTTCTATGATTTTTCTCCTCTCTAGATGAATGACACAGAAGTGTGTATAAGAAAATGCAAAACAGCCATCTCAGACTGTTATGTTTGAGTGCATCAAAATTATTTTTGTGTAATATAGTTCCAATGTGCTGAAGGACAGAACTGAATAAGTAAAGAATCACACATGAGCCTCAATACTATCAGGCTTAAGATGGTGCCTATCCTCAAAGAAATAGAAGAGATGAATTTATTGTATAAACTAGGCATAGTATGTATTTGACACCAATTATGAAACGTGCAGCCCAATTTACTTGCCAGTCCTTCAGGAAATTACCAAGTCAGGAACCACCCTGCAACTTTGTCACCTGATGCCTAGTAAAGGACAAGCCTTCCTCTAATGGAAGTGGTATATCCAATTCCACTCTAATTAGCCAAGCTTTGATCTGTTGATGGGTGCCATGACATTTGATGTGTGGTGCAGGTAAGCTGTTGGGAGTGAGAAAAGCAGTTGTTCCTAGCATGTATTTCCAAGGCTTTCTGATTAGAACTCAGGAGAGGAGGTGGCGGCAGTGGCCTCAGAATGTGGGCCCATTCCAGATGCTGACATGAGAGAAGCAGAGACACTGATCTCAAGGCCAGACTCCCCAGGTGCTCCAGGAGCCTCTGAGAATAACCAAGATGTAAAGTTATCAGGAGGGGGCTTGGAACAGGGGAGTTTCTCAGAGACAGACAAGGCTTTCAACTGCCTGGCATGATGTCAGCAGAGGAGGGCAATCCAATTAGAGGAATGGCATTCAAAGAGGAGGCATGCTTGTTTCCAAAGGCCCCTCCCAAAAGGATGGGGTCCAAACATACCCATAAGGAGCACTCCTAGAAGTGTATATTAGATAGGGCTCAATGGACTGCTCTGTGCATGCTCAGAGATTAATTCTATTAATTCTGGGTGTTTGTGTCTCTGGAAAATGCTATGATCAATAAAGAACACTTTCTGGATGTGTGAAGGGAGGAAACCATAAAAGGGCTGCCTTTCCTACCATCAGGTCTGACAGCCTTGCAGGACCAACATAGCATATCGCCTTCCATCATACAGACATCTGGGGGCACTCAATATTGATCAACCAATTTCCCACATGACCCTAGTATTGTGACCATCCTGGCACTTCCTAGACCATCTTTTCTTTATTATCACCAGACCAGAACTCAGGATCAGAGCATCAATAAGGCTGAAGCTCATCAAGGTTCTCCAAGTTCCACAACAAATTTTGGATCACCTCATTTCCTTTCATGAGTGTGAGCTTCTTGGTAGCCAAACACCATATTTAATTGTACTTCCAAATGAGCACTTGCCTGCTACATTGATTAAAGCATGAAAACATGCATTTCCTGCCAAACTGCACATTTTTAAAGTGCACTTTCTGTTCTGAAACTAAAATCCAGAGACTTCCTCTCTTCTTGAAAACGCTGATTAGGGAAACTGAATCCTTTTTCTTCAAGATTATGTCTACAGAGCTGTAGCCACTCTGCTTGGATGTCCTTGGATATGTGCCATAAATATGATTCTTTTTTTTTTTAAATCTGTATTTTATTATTATTGCCCTTTTGGAAAAACTCCTAATTCTGCATATAATAATATCTCCTTGTATGTCTGTCTGTCTGTCTGCCTGCCTGCCTGCCTGCCTGCCTGTCTTTCTAATTTTTGGGTTTGTGATACATGGAAAGGAAATAGTAGCAGAAAAAGAATGAAATCCACAAAGCCAAAATAATAAATTGAACATGATTAATAAGTATGGTCAAGTAGAATTCATAATCTCAGGGTAAATAATAATTCAGTGGATTTACAGCAAATGTACCATAGGGAAGGAAGCCATCTGGCCTGCAGCCAGTGTTGTAGAGGTACAGGTCATCTTGTTCCAAAGGCAAGATCCATTTAATTACGGGCTTTTATAAGCTGCTCATCCTTCAACAGGAATAATAAGTCTGCCATCCACGCGGTGGCCAGATTGAGGCACTGAACAGGATGTGCATCGAACACATTCTTCTGCATACCACACTGCAGTGGATTCATAACATGGGTGCAGGCGGGAGGCAAACTGCAGACTCTGAACAGCAAGATCTGGAATCATGGCTCTGTTCTGTGTTGTGGCAGTTTCTGGAGGTGGAAGCTGCTGCCCTGCTTTTTGCTTCACTGGCCATTGCTGCAAGTGCCCAGGGGGTGGTATTTAGGGGGGATCCATGAAGGTCGTTCAGGTTTGCAAATGATTCAGACTTGCTTTGATTGCAACCTGGAATGCAAGCAGGACATGTTCTCCAAAAATGCTCATAAATTCTTATGTGTGTTTTGTGCTTGAAAAGAATACCATTTTTATACAATACTTTTTGAAGTGTGAATTTTTAATATGCTCCTTTTAAAAATGTGCATTTTCCCATTTAAAATGAGCCAATTTTCCATTTAGTCAAATGAAAAAAATGTGGGGAGCAAGGTAAGACAAGCTTCAAATTGGATTTTGGAGAATGTGGGATTACAATGACCAATTTGGCAGGGATCTTGAAAAAAAGGGCCAGGAGTTTTCCAGCTTGTTAAACAAAAATGCCTTGCTTCTCAGTCTGGGTTGCCTGTCACTCTTGCACTGGATGTTCATGTTCTTTGCCTGCTGGCTTGCCTCCATACCATTCAACCTTATAAAGTCTGAAAGACCCTATCCATGTAATGGCTGACATCTTGCTTCGATCAGGGTCTTGCACTGTGGGGCAGAACCAGGACCAGCTTCAGGCTATTTATTTAGCATTTCTTTGAGGGTGCATCCTTCAAGTCAACCTACAAGAATTTTTGAAAATGCAAATGCAATCAAAACAATAAAAATAGAAATTACCAAGGGGAAAATAATAAAAACAAAAATTACCAATAATTTTGGTAATTGCCAAGGCAGTGTGGAAGATCAGCAAAACCAAGATGGCCTGCAAGGATTTTCTGAAGCCCTACCAAAAAGGGGGCTAATAAAGACCTGGTGGAAGCTAATTTCAGAGATGTGTTATCACCACTGAAAGTCTCCCTTCATTAAACTGACCAGTCTAATCACCCTTGGCAACACTCAAGGGTCTCTACTGATGTCTTCAGAGTAGGGGTAGGTTGCTGTGAAAGAAAGTATCCTGAACCCATTTCAGTCTTTAAACTAATGGCAGGATAGCAGGCCCACCTGGGATCAGACCAAGAGACCTGTGGCAGGTGCCTTCAGCACTGGTGGGGCTTTCCACCCCTTTGCCTGGACACAGGGACATCTGGTGGCAGTAACTGGCTCTCAGAAGCCATCAGATATTAAATACCCACACCCCGCATAATGGCTCAACCTTTATAGGAAGCCTGCAGAATTCACAGAAATTCCCCAACCAAAGTTCTCATGAGTTCCTGTGCCTCATTCCACCCAGGATCCAGAACATAAGGTTGTGAGAAAGCCATCTTTTGTTGAGGAGCATTTGACAAAAGACACAGAAAGCCAAAGCAGACCTTCCCTTAAATTTGTGCTAGAAGGTTATTCTAGAGCACACAGTGAGGTGATCCTGTTAAAAGTTGCTTCCATGAGCTATAGTGATGCCCATCCATCTGGAAGGTTTTAAAGGGGTATTAGACAAATTCATGGAGGAGAAGGCTATCCATGGTTACTTGTCCTGAGGACCACCTGCTATCTCTGGTTACAGAAGCAGTATGCCTCTCTCCACCAGTTGCTGGAGAGCTTGGGCTGGGGGATATTGTTGCACTCATAGACTGTTTGTGGGATGCTGTGAGCAGCTGGTTGGCCACTGTGTGAACAGAGTGCTGGCCTAGACGATCCTTTGGTCTGATCCTGCAGGGCTCTTCTTATGCTTTTATGGGGTTATGGCATGGGAAAGGTAGTAGGGAGCGTGCTCTAGAACAAGAATGGGAAAGAAGGCATAACTTACTTGATAGGAATTTAAGGTAAGGTATACTGAACAAGGCTGAGCACTAAAGAATTGACCCTTTTGAATTGTGGTGTTGGAGAAAACTCCTCAGAGTCCCATGGACTGCAAAGAAATCAAATCAGTAAATCTTAAAGGAAATCAACCTGAACCTAAAGTATGCTGAAGATTAAACTCAAATACTTTGGCCACCTAATGAGAAGGAAGGACTCACTGGAGAAGAGCCTAATGCTGGGAACAATTGAAGGCAAAAGGAGAAGGGAACGGCAAAGGTTGAGGTGGCTAGATGGAATCACTGGGGTGGTCAGTGTGGGATTGGGTGGACTCTGGGGGATGATGAAGGGCAGGAGAGCCTGGAGAAATGTTGTCCATGGGGTCGTGAAGAGTCAGATGTGATTTTGAAGCAACATATTGAACAAGGGGGTGAACTCACAGCTCATCATGCCACTATCTGTATGATACTTGTTTAAAGATGTGCTTGTCCATTCATGAGTCATAGTGCAGGTGCTCACCTAAAAACTAAACAACCAACCAACCCACCAAACAAACAAACAAACAAAAAATGTGTGAAGTAGTAAGCAAACATGCAGTCACATCACTTTCTATCTATGCTAACATTGTTTACACTCAATTCATATTGCAAGGACAGTCAGATTTTTTCTTTTTATATTGCCAGCATTCCACAAGATGCCGAGGCAAGCAAGATACAATAAAAAAAAGAAGTGTTGGGTACTTCCTATCAAAGAGAGTTATTGTCAGAAAACAAAATCCTTTTTTGTGACAATTATAGTAAGAGCTATACCAACAGCTATGCATGCCCACTGTCTTGTTGTCATCTTGGATATGCACTCAAAAGAAAATTCCTTTTTAGCTTTTGTCATTTAGTAAACTTGTGATACACATGTATATCTTTGTGTTGTATAAAGCTGATTGTTTCATAGCAAGAGCATGTTGTCAAGGATGCAAGTTGTAGTGTCAGCTATTTCTGAACAGACTTCAGACCAACTATTGGCACTTCCAGCTCCATACATTGCATTCTGACATGCTTCAGGTCTCTACTGCAGACTGGGACCTTCCAGTAGCTGCTGGACTTCAGAACCAATCAGTCCCTAGCATGACCAATGGCCAAGCAATAAAGGTGTTGTAGTCCAGCACAATCTGGTGGTTCACAGTTTCCACTGCCTCATTCTACCATCTTCATCAGATATTCTTGTCAAGCTAAAGGGATGCAAAAGAAAAAGCCAGGCATGACTTTAACGTTATTGATTTCTTTCATTTTACTCTATAATAATGACAGTATACACTGCCTTAAAGCCATAAAGGAAAGAGACCACTATTTTGTAGGAGAAATTGTAGACATGTCCCACCCAAGCTGGATCTGGTCCATAGTAAGTAGAAACTATTAAAGCCATTCTACTCTCCCCTCACTTCCTACATGGTCTTATAAGGATCATCATTATCCCACACACCAATCCTAGAAAAAATGTTTAGAAAGAGATGTAGGTAGCAACTACTTCAGTAATGTCTACTTTAGCCATCACATTACTAATATTAAGTATCTGAGAAGGAAAAATGTTTGTGTGAATTCATTCATTCTTTTTCTCTTTAGCTCTCCTGAATCTCTTCCCTCCAAAAGGATATCACTCTAAATTTTCAACAGTTCTATTAGTTAGTTTTCCATGAAAACTCCACTTGAAGTTTTGTAAGGTTCCTGCTTAATCCAAAAACATGAATGTTTTTGAAAAATGCTAAGGAGCTTTACAAATAGCTGAGGAAATAAGGGAAGCAAAAGGCAAAGGAGAAAGGAAAAGATACACCCAATTGAATGCAGAATTCCAGAGAATAGCTAGAAGAGATAAGAAGGCCTTCTTAAATGAACAGTGTAAAGAAATAGAAGAAAACTATAGCATAGCAAAGACTAGAGATCTCTTCAAGAAAATTGGAGATATGAAGGGAACGTTTCTTGCAAAGATGGTCATGATTAAAGGACCAAAATGTCAGGGACCTAACAGAGGCAGAAGAGATTAAGAAGAGGTGGCAAAATTACACAGAAGAACTGTACAAGAAAGATCTTAACATCCCTGATAACCACAGTGGGGTAGTTGCTGACCTCAAGCCAGACATCCTGGAATGTGAAGTCAAATGGGCCTTAGGAAGTCTGAGCAACAACAAAGCTAGTGGAGGAGACAGTATTCCAGCTAAGCTATTCAAAATCCTAAAAGGCGATGTAGTTAAAGTGCTACACTCAATATGTCAGCAAATTTGGAAAATTCAACAGTGGCCACAGGATTGGAAAAGGTCAGTTTACATTCCAATTCCAAAGAAAGCCATTGTCAAAGAATGTTCAAACTACCACACCATTGCACTCATTTCACATGCTAGCAAAGTTATGCTCAAAATCCTATAAGCTAGACTCCAGCAGTATGTGGACCGAGAACTACCAGAAGTACACACAGGGGTTTGAAGAGGCAGAGGAACTAGAGATCAAATTGCCAACATACACTGGATCAAGGAGAAAGCTAGGGAGTTCCAGAAAAACATCTACTTCTGCTGCATTGACTATGCTAAAGCCTTTGATTGTGTGGATCACAACAAATTGTGGCAAGTTCTTAAAGAGATGGGAGTCCCAGACCATCCTATTTGTCTCATGAGGCACCTATATGAAGGTCAAGAAGCAACAGTGAGAACTGGACATGGAACCACTGATTGGTTCAAAATTAGGAAAGGAGTATGGCAAGGTTGTATATTGTCGCTCTGCCTATTTAACTTATATGCAGAGCACATCATGCGAAAGGCGGGGCTAGATGAAGATTGCTGGGAGAAATACTAACAGCTCAGATATGCATATGATACCACTCTAATTGCAGAAAGTGAAGAACTAAAGAGGCACTTGATGTGGGTGAAGGAGGAGAGTGCAAAAGTTGGCTTGAAACTCAACATTAAGAAAACTAAGATCATGACATCTGGTCCTATCACATCTTGGCAAATAGATGGGAAAGAAACAGAGGTAGTGACACTGTATTTTCCTGGGCTCCAAGATCATCGCATATGGTGATAGCAGCCAAGAAATTAAAAGACACTTGCTTCTGGGGAGGAAAGCTATGGCAAATCTGGAGACATCACCCTGCCAACTAAAGTGCTTATAATCAAGCCTATGATTTTCCCAGTTGCAATGTATGGCTGTGAAAGTTGGACCATAAGGAAGGCTGAGCACGGAAGAATTGAGGCCTTTGAATTGTGGTGCTGGAGGACACTCCCATGAGTCCCTTGGACTGCAAAGAGATCAAACCAGTCAATCTTAAAGGAGATCAACCCTGACTGCTGTTTAGAAGGCCGGATACTGGAGATGAAACTCAAATACTTTGGCCACCTAATGAGAAGGAAGGACTCCCTGGAGAAGAGCCTAATGCTGGGAACAATTGAAGGCAAAGGGAGAAGGGAACAGCAGAGGTTGAGGAGGCTAGATGGGGTCACTGAGGTGTTTGATGTGGGATTGGGTGGACTCCGGGGGATGATGAAGGACAGGAGAGCCTGGAGGAATGTTGTCCTTGGGGTTGTGATGGGTCAGACATGACTTCATGACTAACATAACATAACATACCAAGCAAATCTATGCATCTATTCTCAAAAACAAGCACCATGACATTCAAGGAAACTTTCTTCTCAGGTACATCTGTATAAGATTGTTAGTTAAGGGCATTTTGAGAATGATGCCATGCTATTTCTAGGCAGGAAGGGAGAAGGACTATGCCATCTTTGACTGTTATCATATTGCATCCAAAGTGATATGTGAGGTACATTTGGATACTGCTGTAGGGACAAAATCTTCAAGAAAATGCACAGAAAACAAAAGCCATGTGACTTTCTGGAGTGGGTCAAAGACCACTCGATGCGTTGAGTCTGCACTACTCAATTCCTATAACTCTAAAGCCAAGGTGTGAGTAAACTTAGATTCAACACATGGATAGAAATCCCTTTGTCAATGATATGGTGTGTCTAGAATCACTCATCAGAAAACTTACCTGAATTATATGAGAAGTTTCCATCCAGAGCCACATCCAGGGATGAGGGAAAATGCATTCAGTTACAAATTTACCTAATCTTGTATCTTTGAACAAGTAGACAAACTAAACTAGCTATTCTTCAACTTGTGCTTCTATGAATCTTTGCAATGGCATTATCCCAAAATAATATTTGAAAAAGCATACATATATTAGGAAAAAAGTGTACATATATTGGGGCAACCAACAGTAAAATGGGTTTTGCTAAGAAAACTGTTTAACCAAAATTTACATTTTAGGCAAAAATGCAGTTAAAATATGTAGTATAATTAATATGCACAAAAGGCTGAGGGAATTTCATGCATTTTTGGAAGTTCTCAACATTTTGCATAAACCAAATTTAAGACTAGAATAATGAGAAATTAAGAAAATCCAAAGAAAATGGACAAATTTGTACATCCCTGGCTACACATTTGTACTGGTGGTAGGAATGTGTGGGCAAACTCTGTATCTAATTTGGGCAAATTGCTTGATTACAGGTTCCTTGTTTCAGTCCCAGCTCCATCATGAAATGTGTAAACCTCCATCCTGACTAGGACTTCCCTGATCTTTCAGTTACAGGAGCACATGGTGGTCAGAATGCTGGACTGGGAACCCAGGAGCTCTGGGTTTCTTGTCCCTGGTTGATTCTGAAGCCAGCTATCCCACCTTACAGGGTTGTTGTGGTGAAGATGAAGGTGGAGGGGGACTGTATAAGCTGCCTTGGGTTCCTTGCAGATAGAAAACAAGTCAGGATACAAGTGTAATCTAATAATAATAATAGTTCAGAACCTAAATTTGGTAGCGTATTTATTAGAACCAAATATATCACAACCAAATATATCACAAAAGTGGCTAAATCATTTACAACATTTTAGTTAGTTCTAGAAAAGGTATTGCTCATCTATGGATTTTGGATATGTTTCATTCCTCGTGTTTTTATGTAGGGAAAGTAGTGATTATGCAGAGATGAAGTGAAAGATATCTCCACAAATCCTCCAAAATTTTGAGAATTCTCAACTTCTATCGAAATCTTATTTTTTTTGCCAAGGATTGTCTACCCTACTGTTGACTCTGCACCATTGTTTTCTTATTCTCATTATTGTATCTTCCTCAATGCAACCTAATTAAAGATTCATAGAAACATAGAAAACAGACCGAGTCAGAAGGGGCCTCCCGGGCCATCTAGTCTGACCTCTGGCACCAGCCGGCTCCGCTCACGACATGCCCATCATGTGGACGTCCAGCCTATCCTTGAACACCCGCACCGATGGGGCCTCAATGACCTCTCATGGAAGCCCATTCCACACCCTCGGGGTCCTGACTGTCAGGAAGTGATTCCTGGCATCCAAATGGAACTTTGGCTCCCTGAGCTTTGCTCCATTGAAGCGTGTCCTGCCTTCCTCTACAAGGGAGAACAGGTCTCTGCCCATCTCCATGTGACATCCCCTTACATACCCGTATGTCGCCAACAGATCCCCTCTGAGTCTCCTCTTCTCCAGGCTGAAGAGACCCAGTTCCCTCAGTCTTGCCTCATACGGCATCCCCTGCAAACCAGCCACCAACCTTGTGGCCCTACGCTGCACTGACTCCAGCCTGGCTATATCCTTTCTGTAATGAGTGGCCCAAAACAGTCAGTCAGGTAAGGACTTCAGATGTTCTCAGAAGCCAATCAAGTGCAGTGATGTGATGGCATCTCTGCAAGCAAACAAAACCAGTTGAGAATAAGGGCCCAATCCGATGTTTTGTTTTGTTTGTTTTGTTTATTTTTTTCTATACCACCAACGGTCTAAGTTCTATGGGCAGTTCACAGCAGCACATTAAAGATACAATAAAAATATACTGTGTTGAAACATGTAGATTAAGTACAAATATAGTGAAGTCTCCTTAGAAGCAAGTCCCGCTTATGCTCAGGAAACTGAGAATGGGAGTATAGCCTTAATATTTTAGAACTGTGTATGTGTCTTGGACTGTGGGCAAGGGACATAAGCTTAATCAAGTGTTTTCCCACTGATCCCTATGACTTTTCATTGCAAAGGAAGGGTTGCAATGGTGAGCAAGGAATCTTTTGGGAAAGCTTGTCCACCAGTGCTTTATTGATGAACACCTAGACATCTCCGAAGGAACCACAGGTTCCAAATTCTAGAACAGTTTCCAAATCACGGCTCTGGAGGATATTCTGCAGCATTTAAACTTTCAACAATTCTTCCCCCATCAAAACTTACAGTTTGCAAAAATCATCTCCATCTGCTAGGAACAGTTGGCTTTAAGCAGATAACAATTACATTTTTTTTCCACTTCATTTTGATGATGCAGTGTTTTTAATTTCATTCTGTGCAACAGGACCATTAATGCTTCATTGTGTGGGGTTAAATTATTACAATGAGATGCTTCCACAAATTCGATTCCTGCTTTAAAGGGCTGTTTGTTTTGCAGTTGCTGGTGCGGGTCTGGACACTGCATAGGCACATGCTTTTCAACAGAGCTAAATTGAATTGGTTGCAAAATGAGCTCATGTTATCTATGCCTTTCATAACATGGAGCACTTCCGAGCTATGTTTTTGTTGACAGTTTTTGAATAGTGACAAAAAATATACACGAAACAGACTCTCAATTGGCCCTACCTTGGCATAAATAAGCAGAAATAAGTAGAACATCTGCCTGGATGCTATTGAAACTGTCAGGTTGGCTTGCATCTGTAGTATTTAAAAAATTAAATGCAGCATACAAAAATTTAAGATCGCATAGTACCCCATTTATAGGCTTGGATCCACGTTTGTCCTTCTATGAAGGGAAGGGCTTTTGCAGCTCCATATTCTACCTCCCACACTGTTCCAGAGGATACCCAACATTTCAGAGCAAGTTTGGATGGTACTGAGGTCAGAGGAGGTTGAAAGAAGTGGCAAGAGCTGACTTCTCTCTCCTCTAGTTACTCCACTGAGTGGAGGTTTTTTGGGTTTTTTTAAGAAATTGAGGCAGAATCTATTTTTAAAATCCTTAAGCAGTATGCACAGGCCATGTGCCAGCAAGACCCACCAGCAACAATGGAGAATTCACACTTGCTCAAGCAAACAGAGGTGAACTGAAACACTCATTTCCAGAACACAGTACATGAGCAAAACCCTCAGAAGGGAACAGCACAGAACTATGTGCTGTAAACCGCAGAATAGAATTCAATAGGGATAAATTCCTAGTTCTGTACCTATGAAAAAGAAAACAGACACATCATTACAAGATGGGGAACACTTAGTTCAACAATACAGCAAACAAGAAGGATCTTGGAATTGCTGTAAATCACAAGCTGAACATGAGTCAACAACATGATGTGACTGCAAAAAAGCAAATGCTATTTTGGGCTGCATCAATGGAAGTATCACTTCCAAATCATATGAAGTATTAGTTTGCCTTTACTCAGCACAGGTTAGGCCTCATCTAGAGCATTGCGTCCAATTCTGGGCACCACAGCTTAAGAAAGATGCAGACAAGCTGGAAAGGGTTCAGAGGAGGGCAGCAAGGATGATTCAGCAACTGGAAACAAGCCCTGTGAGGAGAGATTCAAAGACCTAAGCATGTTTAGCCTTGAGAAGAGAAGACTGAGGGGAGCTATGATAGCACTCTCCAAGTACCTGTAAGCTTGCCATATAGAGGAAGGCAAAAGTTTCTTCTCAACCTTCCTACAGTGCAGGACATGGAATAACAGGCTCAAGATACAAGAAGCCAGATTTTGGTTGGTTGGTTGGTTGGTTGGTTGATTTATGTTTTTATATTTAAGGTTTATTTTAGGTTGAGCATCACTGAGAGCAATATGAGAATGGAGGGTTGTATTGCTTCCACAATAGGGAGATTGTGGGCTCTCCCACAATGGAGGCATTCAAGAGGCAGCTGAACAGCCATCTGTCTGGGATGCTTTAACTTGGAGTCCTGCACTGAGCAGGGGTTGAATCCAAAGGCTTCATAGACCCCTTCGAACGTTGCCATTCTATGAGTCTATCCTATTCCAGAAATGTGAATTTTGAGTCATTTGTGCGGTTGCTTTAAGGGAGTGGAACTCCCTGTTGAGCCAGCTGTGGATGCTGCTGCTGTAACACAAGCAGTGGCAGTGCAGGGGAAGCTTTAGGGAAAACAGCTGCTCCCATTGTTTCCTATGGTGAAAAAGAAGTTTCAGGGAGAAGGGCAGGCTAATCTCTGCCCTTGAAATCAATGTGATATCCTGCCTAATCCTACACAGAGGACAGCTTCATGCACTGACCTCTGATAGGAGGCATCCCTCCAGCAACAATGCTTATCTTTTCAAAGAGACAATGGGTGAGCCATCGAAACTCACCTTTTAGAGTAGGATTAAGGTGCTGTGGGCTGAGTTTTTGCTCCCTGTAGAATTGATGGTTTCAGCATGTCAGAAAAAGGGTAATTGGTTTCCCCACTGGGCTAAGAATACTTGGAATAATCACTCCGGATAATAAGAACCCGTTTATCTTGCTGGCACTCTCTAATTTTCTCACTGGTTTAAGACTCTTCCTTGCTGCACAGCATGGGTTGCAGTCATTCAAATACTTAGCACTCTGGGTAGATTGCTCTCACCATGTTGTTTCTAAGAGTCGTTCTCAAGTGTTGTTCAGTTCTCTCTCAAGTTATCCTTTCAATTGTTCTTGATCTTTGGAGTCCAGGTTGCCAGTTATCTCATAACTTTTATTTCAAAGTTTTATGTCCTTCCTTGCTTCCTTCCTTCCTTCCTTCCTTCCTTCCTTCCTTCCTTCACTCTATCTTTCCCTTGATTTGGTCCAGATTTGCAAAAATCCTTCCCATCTTGTGAACCCAATTCAATTGCCTGGTCAAGTCATCTGTGAGGAGAGAAGGCACATCCAAAATTAACATCTGCCTTGTCTACCTCTCAGGAAATGCAGGGTTTCTAAATATAATTACATTGACTAGGTATAGAGAGGCTCAATATGGCATGTTCAAGGACTCCTGATCTCTTATGTATTAGAAATTCAATCCTCTTAAATTACAGAAATCTGTATGATTAAGTGGTTTTCTCTTCCACCCGAGAATTCTTAAATGTTCCTCTATGTAAAAAGAGAAAGGAAAAAAAGACATCCTGCACGGTGGCAAAAATGGTCCTGAAGAGTATTTAATCTTCTGAAGTATTCACTGTAACTTTGTCTGGCGAACTTGAATGGATTAAGAGAGAGTGAAGAGCTGTGTTCAAATGTCCTCTCAAAATTCTTCTGTGGCCAAAAGAATGGGATTTAGGAGTATGGGATACCATTTCCCTAATTCCTAGGAGGAATTAGTGAGATGTTTTTGCAACAGTTTATCATCGTGGGATTCACCATCTGCAGGTATTTTATACACACACACACACACACCTGGCGCCATCTTTGTTTTCTTTTCGGTCTCAGGTGAAGATGTACCTTAATTTTTTTTTCTAATACCTAAGCCCTTTCTACTGATGAACCTTTTAATATTGGTTTTTGTATTTTATAATGTTGCATGTTTTTATTCTTTTTAACTATTTTAATGTTTTTATTATATGAGCTACCTAGGGAGACCATTTTGGTCATTATAGGCAGCATATAAATATGTGGATAAATACATAAATTTACACAGAGAGAGAGAGAGAGAGAGAGAGAGAGAGAGAGAGAGAGAGAGAGAGAGCGCGCGCGCGCGCGCGCGAGCGAGCTCCCACACTGAACAGGGCAGCTTTTCAAACTGAGGACACCTTCAAGTTATAAACAAACAAAGCTAAACAAATACAGAATGGTTCTCTGGAATCACTTCAAATATAGGACTGTTCTCTGTAAAAGAGGACAGATGACTCAATTTAATTTAATTTAATTTTACTGCTTTGTGTTTTCCATGCTTATGAAAATAGTGGCCACCACATGGAAGGCCTTGTGGAAATTTCCAGCAAGACAGCAGCTTCATGGCATGACCTGAAATTGTGAGTGCTGAGTACCCTGTAATCCAGACATGCAGCACCCTAGAAGCAGAAAATGCTTCTTCTGATGCAACAGTCGAGAGGCAAGCAGCTTTTGACATTGCGCCCAGTGTATGGCACAACACAGTGACATCTTCAGCAGCTTCCAAGTAGGGACATTGGAGAAATCCATCATGGATTCAAATGACTTTATATTTCTATGGATATGACCTGAAGATTCCTCCCTGGACTGGGTCTTTGTCTTTTTGTTTGCTTTTGAGTCATGCAGATTCTGTGGACTTTCAGACCAATGTTTCTCTTTTGGAGGAGATCTGTGTTCATTCTTAAGTGGACATTAGCATTAATACCCATGCATAATTGCATGCATGTGCTAATCTGTGTTTGCTCATTTGCAAGTGCATATTAGCCCTAACACAATTTAGCACAAGGAGAACAAAGTACTGGTAAAAGACAAATGCATCAGTGAGCAGACGAGAGAATAAAAGATGCCTGCCAGCCCCTGAAGACAGATGTGATATAACCGAGGCCATCCATATAGCCCTACTCCCAAGCAATGCCCATATCGTGCAAATAGTCCCTTAGAGCTTTATCTTATGTATATTAAACCCTAACACTGATGGGTAAGGGTTACCTGGAAGGTCACGTATTGATTGGCTGTGCTAGTTGAGTTTAATTGAAGTTGTTAACATTTTCTATTTGAAGATGCAGCTGCATTAGGGGTCATATAAAAATTAAGCATCTTATGGCCAAACCTGTTTGGTCTTCCTTCTGCATTCCATTTGGCTCACTTACAATAAAAAAGATCAATTTAGGAAGGTCAGAGTAATCATCCACAGTATATTTATGTACTGAATGCATCACTCTCATCTAATTTATGCAGATCAATAACTAATCCAAACAGGAAAGTAAAAAACAACAACAAAACAACAAAACAACCCTGATATCTGCAATATTCAGGCTATGACTCTGTGGCTAACTTCTGATTTAAAGTGAATAACAGTAGAGGTTGATGAAAACCATGTTTATATATACCTGTAAAATAATACGTAGTTTGATTTCCAGACCACCTCACTTTCCAGACATTGTGTAGGCAAATACCCACTGAAGCTTCAGATGGCTAGGGGCTAAGCAGTGAAACACATCAGAGTGAGAGTGTGTACAGAGAAACTATCGGGGAACTAGTGGGGATGGGTGAGGCAGTCTATTTCTGCTTCATGACAGTGCCACATCTGTTTATCATAGAGTAGCTGAGTTGGAAGCAGCCTTTAAGGCCATCAAATCCAACTCCCTGCTCAATGCAGGATGGCAAGTGAAAGCATCCCTGACAGAGGGCTGTCTGATGGTCTCTTGAATGCCACCAGTGTGGGAGACCCCACAGCATCCCTAGGTCATTGCTTCCATTGCTGTTCTGCTCTAACACTCAAGAAATTTCCTCTCTCTCTCTCTCTCTCTCTCTCTCTCTCTCTCTCTCTCTCTCACACACACACACACACACACACACACACACACACACACACCCCTAGGGTAGGTATGGTCAGGTACTTGCCAAAGGCTTTGACAAGAGCTCCCTAAGAGTCGTCTTTACTCCTCACAAGTGCAGCTTGTTTGTCCATTTGCCCCTTGCTGTATTCCAGACAACAGTGGTGGGGAGAAAGAGGAGCATCAGTTCACACAGAATGCTTGCTCACTGGCTGCCTGCTTGTCAAGCAAGCAAGTGGGATCAATGAGAAAGACAACAATAAGAGCCACAGACAAATTTCAAAACATATTTTGAGGTGTTTCATCTGTGGGAAACTGTGGTGCTGCAACATTGTGAGATGGACAAAATCCAGAAGATTAGGAATGGGTGTTGAATCCATTTGACTGGAGGAGACAAACTGATAGTTTTTTTTTTTCCATCTTGGCCCTCCAAATTCCATTCTTTTTGCTTCACACTGGTAATATTTTGATATAGCACAAGTTTAGCCAGCATGTGGACATTTCCACTTTTAAAACAGGTTGTGATTTGTGCAAGATTTTTGTTTGTTTGTATACAGATATCAGGAATTGTATGTACTGGGGAATCCCAAATTCATGCAGATTTCCTGATTTAAAAAAAAAACAAAACCATTCATAAATCATTGCCAGTCTTAAATGTAAAAAAAGATAAAATATGCTTAATATTGGTGAGAAAAATGGTGGTGGTGGGAGAGTTCCAAAAGCACGGCACAAATCACAGAGCTGAAAATAATAACTGAAATTAATTTGCAAATGTCTGATGTGTGCAAATCATGTAAGTCCAGCAAAAAACAATAGTT
Organism: Varanus komodoensis; assembly: GCF_004798865.1. Lineage (NCBI taxonomy): Eukaryota > Metazoa > Chordata > Lepidosauria > Squamata > Varanidae > Varanus > Varanus komodoensis. The sequence goes on along the minus strand of NW_025335505.1, from coordinate 6,409,400 downwards.
CTGTTACCAGGCGAGACAAAATTATCAGTGACAAGTCCTTTGTGAAGTAGGGAATACAGCAAACTAAGGACAAAGTCATGAGGGAATAAAATAGGCAGGGATATTTACCAAGAGAATACACTGTGCCCAGGGTTATATAACAGACTTGTAATGCAATGATATATTAACACAGCATGACAGCAGTTACACAAACTTAGTGATTTTAAGTGTATTGGCCCAAAAGAGCCAGTTTGTACAAATCACTCTTTGTGCAGATGATGCTACAAATATGCAGATACTGGTTCTGAATATGCACAATGATTTTGCAGATTCCTGAACCCCCTATTTTGCCATATCCCCTGCTGTTCTGTCCTATTTCAGGAATGCTGGAGAAGTCCACACAAAATGGATCTTCCACCATCACTGTGGAGAAAATTTGTGAGAAGGTACAGACCATGGTACTGTGCGCCCTATAGGTACAGGTCCTGTTTGCGAACTTCTCAGAGCCTCTGGATGGCTGCTTCAGGGGAAAATGGGCTGCTAGATCATTGGTCTGATCCAGCCAGGGTCTTGCCAAATTCTGCTATATCTGAATTCACACAGCCTCGAGCATTCCTGGGGCCCAATCAATTCTACCTCAGTGCAGACAGGGAGGGAACAGAGATACAAACAAGGAGGCTGGTTGGAAGCATCAAGGAGTGATTCATTGGCAATTGGAAACAATACATTTCCCAGAGGGAAGCCGTGAAGATGCAGTATACCTTCTGGAGGGGAGTTCCTCTTCAGAGGATCACTTGGAACTCCCCTCCCCAGCCTGTGGATCAGGACCTGGAGGCATACCAGGATGTCCTTGGAGTAGGTGCCAACCAATGCTACTCCTCAGGACATAGCCTCCCTGGGACTTAGTACAGCTGTCTAAAGGCATAGGTTTGATCCACTCCCAGCTGCACAAATGGCTGCCTGGAGAATGACTGCTTGAGCAGTATCCAATATGGCTAGACTCTCCTACTGTGCCTGTTTTGCTGGCAAGACCTGCTCTTGCATAGCAGGAAATAGTGTCTCCCACAGTAATTCCTCAAATAGGCAGAGATGTGCAGTTCCAGAATGGACAAATCAGGGCTTTCTTCTGATCATTGCAGGATCCATCCATTCCCTGTGGCACCAGGGATAGTTCCTGCTAGTATTCAGGCAGTGTAAGTCCGTTTGAAAGGAAAGCTCTGCTCACCAGTAGACATTCTCCAGTGGCACTGATGGCCTCCAACTAAAGGTTCTTCCATGTCTGAAAGTGGAGCACTCCAGACCCAAGCTTAGAAGCATTCATCTCTTGGCAGAGTACATGCAGTCCATGCTCCAGCAACTGCCTTGCAGTTTCTGGTATGCTGGGACTTTAGCCCCTATCCCATAACACCCTAACCCCAACCCCAACCCCAATCCACAAAACTTGTAACTGGGATCATCCCATGATGCTGATTGGTGGGAGGTTTTGGAGAAATAAAAGGAAATACTTCGTCACACACAGCTGAACTATGACATTCATGGCTGCAGAAAGTAGTTATGGCCACCATGCTGGATGACTTTAAAAAGAGATTGGGCAGATTCATGACTTAAGAGGTTATCAGTGGATACTAACCCTGACCCTGACCTGAAGCATTTAAGGCTGTATATGTTAAAACAAATGCCTTAAGTTGGGCCTGGAGCTCAGCTGGTAACCAATGTGGTTGTTACAATATTGGAATAAGATGGGTGCATTAACTTGTTTGCCCCAGCAGCCACATCACCCTGTTTTGTAGTAGTTGAAGTTCCTGGACTGTCTTCAAGGAAATGCCATGGAAAGTGTATTACAATAGTCCAGTTAAGCGTTACCAGAACATAGGTGACTGTGGCTAAGCTCCGTCTGCCCTGGTAGGGTTGAAGTTGAGAAATTAATAGTAACTGAAAGGTGTCACTCCTGGCCACCTGATCTGCCTGAGACTCAAGTGATAGTTTTGGGTCCTGGAGCACCCCCAAGCTACAGACCCTGTTCTTCAGGGGAAGTGCAATCCCATCCAGGACAGGTTGAAGTCCCTCACCCACCCAGGTGAAAAAGACCATCCATCAATAGCAACTCCATCTTATCAGAATTGAGCCTCGATTTATTGGTCCTCATCCAGTCCATTATCGAGCTCAGGCAGTTGACAGCCTCCTGGATCCAGGTATGAACCCTTGTTAGATTTTTTAATGAGCCAAGATGGCAAGGATTGAGTAAACAGGTGGTGGCATGAATGAAACCAAGTACTTATGATGTAGACAAAGTCCTCAGTAATTAAAACTTATCCAACAAAGTCAGATAAGGTGGTACTCTGGATGCCTCTCTCAATGGGACTAGATCAACTGTAAAGTCCAAATTGCAGCAGATTTGAGCAACTTTGTCTTCAAAACAATAAGCAAATTCATCCCAGTGAAGCACTGAGGGTGCAGCAGTTTCACATGATGTTCCATTCTGTAGGAGACCCTAATCCACTCAGAAAAACTCAGCTGGATGATACTGTGAAGACACAATAAAAGTGGCAAAATATCGACATTTTGCCACTTTTATTGCCATGGAATAGGCTCTGTAAGGACTTTAAGCTGTGCTCATTCATAGTTATCTCAAGAACTCCTCCACCTGAATTCCAGCTGTCTCCCCACTTGCTTCATCACTCTAAGCTCAGATATACACCATTGAGCTCGCTGGATCTGCAAGGGCATAGAAGGCGATTAGGAGAGATTGTGTCAACCACATGAATCATCTCCATTATTCCACAGAGTACCTTGGGCTTCCACAGAAGCACCAACTATGTCAGCTGGATATTCTTCCAGAGACCTCTGGAAACCCTTTGGATCCTCAGTCTTTGGGGGTTGTCCGTCTTAATAGGTTCCCCACTCTTGCATAGAGGAAAAGGAGCCAACAGCCTAAATCTCACCAGAAAATTGTCATGGCAATGGGATTAATGTTAACCCCTCCATATCTGAGCCCCTATCTTTCAAATCCATTGAAAAGACAAGTCCCAGAGTGGGCCCCATTTTGTGCATCGGTTGCTGACATATTGAGACAGTTCCATGGTTTTCGTGGTGGTCATGAAGTCCTGAGCCACCCCAGATAAAGCAGCCTTAGCCTGGATGTTCAGGTCTTCCAGAACCAAAATTCTGGGATCCAAGACTACCTCCCTCAGCAAAAGCAGGGAGACTGCTGGGTAGCAAGGCGGGCAGCAGAATCCCTAATCTGTCTTGAGTGTCTGGCACCAGGTACAAACACTCAAACCCAGCCCCTGAATGGACCAGAAGTCTGGTAAGGGAGAACATGTTCTTACAGACTGTGGCTACCCCTGCTCTCCAGCCCTCCAAGCGATGCTGGTGCTGCACCAAGTACCCAGGTGGGCACAGCTGGGAAAGGGGACCCCCCCCACACACACACACCTCTCCCTCTCAGTTCTTGGTGATAAAAGCCAGGTGGTCCCCTCATCAACAATCCTACCATAGATGAGGGAAGTTTTATTCTGAATCGACCTGGCATTTAACAGCAGCACCAAAGAGCCAGGGGGCTGACTGACATGGCTACCAGGGACCATTTGGCTGGGGTGGGGGAACCTCTTCTCCTTCACAGGCATGTTGCTCCCCCAGTACCCTATCTCCCTCTACCCATCCATCCTGCTTGAGGGATCCTGTGGGCAGCTGGTTTGCCACCATGGGCATGGAGTGCTGGACTTGATGGACCTTTTCATGGCCCAGTGTTCCTTATGTTTGGGCTTTGAGCTAGGGATGTCAGAAAAAATTGTGATAGCTTCATGAAATTTCAGCTATCTATGAATCCAATCTGTACGTTCTGCAGAAAACCAGCTTCTTCTGCGTCATATGGCCTTCAGAACCTGTATTTTACATTTTTAATTTTGTTTAGATGGAAGAGATCTGTACTATATCAGGGTATTTTCACTGTATTAGCACAAACAGAACAAAATCTTTTTATATTCCTAAAAGAAAGACAATTCTGTCAATGAGCAGTCAACTAAATGGAAGATGTCTGATGCAAAACACAGCCAGATTTCACAAAAGCCATAATCAGTATTCCACACTACCTACTGACTTTGCCTTTGGAGCAGATCCTAATTCCCTGGTGCTTTCTCCCCATGTGGCCTGAAGCAAGACAGAAAATGGCCTTGGAGTGATACAGAAATCCTCTGCCAGGAGGCAAAGAAGTCTGACCTGGCTTGAAATGCTTGCTCTGCAGTACCCGTCTCTAACCAACAATGCTGATGGCGCAGAGACTAGGGAATCTGTCCCTGAGCTGCAGTTCTCCAGCAAAAGACACCCGACATGGCACCTGGCAACACTCTCTGCTTGTGCGATGCCATGAAATAGGATGCAAGTGTAGGAGAAACAACAGATGATGCATTTGGAAACACATAAGCACAGCAGAATGCATAAACCCAGTTGCCATCTGCCGAAGCCAGCTAAATAAATAAATAAAAATAAGTGTCGCACACCACATGGAATCACTTCACAAATAACTGTTTATTAAATTGTATCCTTCACATACATAATGCAGTTTCCTTGGAGGGGGCATTTTATCAAGGGGTCAAGAAAATCAAGTGATGGGGATATTAATCTATTTGTTAAAGGTCACATGTTAACACAGTGGTCTGTGGACCGAATGCTCAATTCACTTTGAGCTGCGCTGCAGATTTTTCAGGCCAGTGCCCTGAGCTACCCAAATAACTACCCTCCTGCTTGGCAAACCTTTATTTATCCACTGAGATCTCATCAACGATCAAATCTCACAGTAGGGACAGACCCGTTTGACATGAAAAATGTCCACGTTACATGCCTGAGCAGCAAGAGGCCAGGACTGACAGTCCTGCAGGTAGTTTCTCTGCATTCTGACCTTGCCGAAGCTTCAGCTTGAACCCACATCATGCTCAAAGCCAAATGTTTATGTATGGATATAAGCATATGCTGATTTCTTCCTTTTCTTTCAAGCTGTTGCACACAGCGCTGCAGGTGCTAATAAGCTGCTCCCATGATCCAGTGCAGAATTGTCTGAACATCACATAACAATTAAGACACATCCCTTTAGGATTCCGAAATCATTTGGAACACTTTACATAAAATATTATTAATTTTATCTCTGTACTGCCCAATAGCCAGAGCTTTCTGGGCCATTAAATATGATGCTGTTTGCTTGTGTGTGGCAGTTTACCAGTTGGGAGTCTACAGAAACCTGTGCATTAAACCTCTCTTCTTATACACACAAACACAAATTGGGGCATCTTTTTGGGTCACTGCCTGGCTTTTAAAATAGAATAGAGTTCTAACGGCTTTCATTCTGCAGTGGTAGATTCCTTGCAGATTTTGAAACCCAGTTCATACATCTGAAGATGCAATTAAGTGTTCTGCATCACACACCCACTCTTTACTTCTTGTCAGGCCACATGGCCAGATAGGCCCTCCACAGATCTCACCAGCTTCAGAAAATTTCTGCACCCTCTAGGCAGCTGCACATGCTGATCTGAACAATGTGATCTGTGGTGATGCCCTGTAAATGCCATAGAATGGCCATGTGGCTCATCCACCCTGGGCATTTTGAGCATGAGGCTGTAACAACAGAAGCATGGCTGCCTAGAGGGTGCCAAGTCATAGGGCCGGCAAAATCCCACTTCTTTTCCTCCAGAGTAGCTTGACGGCCCAGTGTTCCTGTACTAAATACCCAGTGTTCCATTCCAATCACCCAATTCTTTTTTCATATATCAAGTTCAGTCCATTTGGAGTTCTATGGATGTCTTCCATATGTTTCTCTGTACTGGCAGATGCTTCTAGAGGAATTGCAAATTTTGAAGATCAGATCATCTCCTGAAATCCCATAGCCTCCAGGCTTACAAATGTTCCAAGTCCCTTGCTACAAGAAGTGTGCATTTACAAACCAATCCAGCTTTCTAGCTCTCCCTCCCTCTCAAAAGGCACCGTTGTCACTGGGCACTGCTGTCACTCACGATAAGTAATTTCCTGCAAGCAATTTTGTTGACAATTATCAGAGGGCAGAGAAATGAAGAAAAAACACACAGGAGGTTATGGAGGAGAATTTTAATTAAAAATAATAATGAATTGTAACACTAAATGTAGCTTTTAAAATAAAGTATGATCATTTTCATAAAGACATTCTGATGACTCAAAGAAAGACATTGTAGCAGATTTTATTTTTTTAATCACTTAAAATCAGTTGTATGAGTCACCACATTAATTATGATTTGAGGGAAGTGAAAGGTTTTTAGGCCAAGTTATGACCAAGACTTTATTAGATAAAGTCCCCCAAGATTTTGTGTTACTGCTAGGATACAAATCATATTACCCCTTGCATTTTCCAACATCCATTAAAACTCTTGGCTGAGTCCCTGAAATCATTGACATGACTACATGAACCATTCAATCCTCGGCCCAACTGAAATGATTTAAAGCCCACCATACACTTAATGTGTTCCATGATCTGGATTCACACCCTTTGAGCTAGTTTTGGACTTATCCTATGCATTTAAAAAATCTATCCACTCTCATATGTTTCAGGTACCCACCTATTGGGCTTTGTGGGTAATATTGAGAAGAAGTGTATGAAAAATGTACCTGGAGAAATCAGAGATTGGCTGAGGACTGAAAAGCCACCTGGAGTAGAGCCTCAGAAAATGATCTTGACATATCAGCACGGCTAGGCTCAATGGACCAATGCCTGAGTCAATGCTCTGGCTCAAGATAGGTCAGTCTTCAGTGGTCCCTTTTCAGGGAGGAGATGCACCTATGTGGTAAAGTACATGCTCTGCATGCAGAAGGTCCCAGGTTTGATCCCCGATGTCTCCAGGTAGGTCTAGGAAAGAATCCTGGAGATCCACTGCCAATCAGTGTCAATGAGGGATGTGTGAGAAATCTCTTTTGGGTGCGGTAATTTACTGGCTGCCCAGACTCAGCTCCCTGGATTCTGGATCACTGTTTTACAGCCATGTTCAGCATCCTGGCAAGTGCACCAAGCATCCGCAGAGATGCCAGCAGCCTGGGAGCCCACATGAAGACTGCGAGAACAGCATCCTTCCTGTACGCACACAACGTTCAGGCTTGGGGCTGCCTGTGCCATGGATGAAGGTTGCCATGGGCTCAGCTCACTTCCTAAGTGAAGGCTGACATGAGGAGGAGTCTGACAAACAAAAGATGGTTCTCTGAGGGGCACTGTTGCAACCCTTATGGTGGCACCACTGGACTAGTGGTCTGCTTCACTTTAACATAGCTTCCTTTGCTCCTAATGTGTCGATTTATGCTGGTGTTCTTCAAACCCCCTGAAATCATCAACTTTTGAGGTTTAATCAGAGAGAAAACATGTGAATAATGTTGTGACATGGAGATTAACTTTGAAGGTCATGGGGATCCCTCAGGGATGTACTTTGTAATTTTTCAACTGCATTTACATATTGCTTCAGACACAGGTGTGACTTGGAGGAACACAGCTGCATCTTGCAGAGCAAATATGAGAAATGACACTGTGAAGATGAAAGTCAGCCTCCCTACCTGGTGCCCTCAAGTTGTTTTGGACCTAACTCCCAGCAGCCCCAGGATGCTGGATGGCCAGTAGGCAAGCATGCTGGGAGTCATAACCCAAAGGACATAGAGGGCACCAGCTTGGGGAATGCTGGGTTCAACACATACATTTACACACTCACGACGCCTGGGATCAGAGAGAAAGACTAGCAGCAGGTGCATAATTTGGTAGATCTATTCATTTTTCCATGACTGACTGGAGAAATGGAAATGAGAGATGTGATTAAAAGCAAGCCACAGCTAAGCCACAAGGGAGGAAGAAGCAATCCCATGAGCAGCAATCTCAGAATTTCACCTTGCCATGGCTTCTGGCAACTGCCTGACAAAAGAGACGCACAATAAAAAAGCCTACAAAAGTAACCTACGTAGGATGTCTCGTGCACCAAATCCCCTGCATATGCATCAGCTTGCTTCCACTGAATACATTTTTTGTGAAACCATTGCTACCCTCAGAGTGGCCTCTTGGAGCATTAGCTTTGGTTTTCTTGCAGTTTTTAAACCAGCATTAGCAAAGAGATGTTTGCCTGTACTTCATACAATCAAAGCTTCTTAAACTGTCATTCACCTGCATTTTTGAGTGACAGCTGCCAACAGCTGACAAAGCATCAAGCATCAAGAATTCAGTCACTGGTCCCTTCTCCCACCAGCATTTGTTTCAAGCACAGAGCACAAAGTACAGTGTGGTTTAGTCCACAGCATGGTATCCGGCAGCCAATGTCATGCTGGCCTTACCCAAATCTGGGGTGCAGTCACATATGGGATGCTGTGTATAGTCCTGGCCAGCTATTTTAGATATTTTAGCATTGGGAAATATGCAGAAAATGGCACCAAAACGGAGCAAGATGCTGCAACAACTCCCTGAGAAAAGGAGGCACTTTTCTTCCTTGCTCATAATGCTAGAATCCAGTGGAGACATCCGATAAACGTGACTGGTGAGAGTTTAAGGACAGATAAGAGGAAACACGTAACTGAACCATGGAATTCACTTCCAGAAGGTATAGCGGGGAGCTACTAATTTGAATGACTTTAAAAGGGGTAAGTCTAATCTATGAGACTAGGGCTACAGGGGCTACTGGTCCTCATGACTGTATGTTGCTTCCCGTATCAATACACCTCCCAGAGAGTTTTGGCTATGGGTGAAACTGAAATTGATGATGATGATAAGGAGGAGGAGGAGGAGGATGCCTATGCATATCAGTTGCAGGTTAACACAAGGTGGTGTTAGCTTTGGTTTTCTTGCAATCTTTAAACCATCATAACTCACTTGTGGGCTTCCCATGGAAACTGGTTGGCTATTATGTGAGCAAGATGCTAAATCAGATGGAGCTAAGTCTCATTCTGCATGGTTCTTCTTATATTCCCATGTCAAGTGGAGATGGGACAATTGTCTCTTCCATGCAGCTATTGGAAATCCAGGAGCCAGCACATTTGCCTCTTGCTGTCATGATCGTGCTCAATACAGAGGGCTGCCTCTGGTGCCACTGGGGACACTCATGTAAAAGTGCACATGCACTCACATCAGTTTAAAAATATCTCAAGTTCTTTCTCTACTGAATGTGAAAAACTTTGTGAACTCTGGCGAATTCTTATTTAAAAACAAAGTAAAATTCTTGCCCATCTGCAGAAATCCAATTCAATATGATCAGCTATTTCCATCATGGAGGTGATAATGATCTACTTGTCTGTTGCACAGAAAATAAAGATGAGAAACCTAGAAGAGCTGGCAAGCATATTTCAGCACTCATATGGCTGAATACTAAATAAAGTCAGACATTTTACAGCAAAGAATCTGCAACTTTGCTCTTAGAGAAATGACTTTTTGATTCAGTTTCTCCTACAGTTTTTTTTTTCTTTTTAAATTTCAAGCTCTTAATATGAAGAACTTTGCACATTTTGGTAAATCCTTTGTAGGTAAACCGAGTCAACCTTATACACATGCATGAGTGCATGCATGTGTGCATGTATGTGTTCCTACAGACACTCACACACTCTTGCACATACACTTCTGCACGCAGGGATGAAACATGGCCAGTATGTTGCTACGAGGATGAAACTGAGTCATTTCCATGCATGATGCGGTAAAACTCCCAGAGGAAGGAAAAGAGGAACACGCAATACAGAGAGAGATGATAGATAAAACCGCATCATATAAACCTCTCAGGCTTAACTAAATTGCAATGTATGATAAATTTCTTCTATATTACTTTTGACTATTTTCATTCAATATAATAGAAAAAGAATTGTCTTTGAAAAGAAACTCAGTGGTGGAGAACTTTTTAGAGAAATGCTTATGGGCTGGTGGTGGGTTTTTTCAGCATACCTTAGGAGATCATAGAATCATACTTATGATGGAGAATTAGTCCGCCCTGAGGAGAAATTTAGTGAAATTCCACTGCTCCTATTTCTCTGCCCACAAGTAGAATGGAGATGTTCTAGAAACCACTTATAATATGCTTTGTGTTGCCTAATTTATAATTACAATAATTGCTGCAGGTTTTTCCAGTTCTAGGCAAGCTAGAGGTGGAAAACTTCTCTTATGCTTAGATTTGCTTCTCTATAAAAGTCACTTATGTCTAAACATACACTCCTGATCTTGCAAAATATCTGTAATAATTCCCTGTTTAGAAAGGGGAAAAAAACCTGTTTGGCTATTGTTAAAATAACCTGCAGGTGCCTACGGCCATGTCTCCAGTACAACTGAAGTGCTCCCCACACTGTTTTTGAAAATATAACAGTGCAACCAGATGATCAAATACTTTGCAGCAAAATAAAATTAAAATAGAGTTCACCTGTATTGGGGGGCATTGAGAATTTGACAATATGTTTCATGCCTCATTTGGCACAATAGCTATTAGACCTCAGTCATGGCTCAGTGAGTAAATCCACATGTTCTGTGGTTAGTGACCAATGTAATTTGCTGTAACTCTGGCCATGCTGGTAGTTTGGCATTACCTGTCTGAAATATTGACTCGGCTTACAAAGGGCTTCAGGTATTGCAGGAAAACAGTTCATGTTGGGAAAAACATCCCATCTGTCTAGATAGAATGCTAACTCTGCCAAATCTTGGATGTTAAGTCATATTCAAAAGATATTTCCATGTTCACATGTTATGGGATTAGTCATTGTTTGTAACTTTCTGGCAAGATATATTTATTTATTCTTGCTACCAGATTTTGGGAACACTCAATTCCTTCTTGTTCTGGACGTGCTTGAATATCATCCAAGCTAGTGGTGCATTAAAGGATAAATCCTCCTCTGCTGGAGATGTTATGAGGGTGTGGAATGGGCGTCCACGAGAGGTGGTTGAGGCCCCATCGGTGCGGGTGTTCAAGGATAGGCTGGACGTCCGCATGGTGGGCATGTTGTGAGTGGAGCTGGCTGGTGCCAGAGGTCAGACTAGATGGGCCAGGAGGCCCCTTCTGATTCGCTCTGTTTCTATGTCATCATTGGCTAGTTGGAGAGGAGTGACCCAAACATTGGCTATTTGTGTTGATGGCTACTTGTGGGGGAGGAGATATAGAAGTGAGTAAGTATGGGGAATGTGTGTGTTTTAATAAAAATGTTCTACCTTTTGTAGGTTTTATATTGTAAAATAATTAGTTCCCCCTCTGCTAACTGACTCTCAGCCCAGTTGTCTTTAACTTGATTAGGGAATGTGAAATGAGATAATTTGAGTGCCATAATTGTTTTCTTTTAGAAAGAAATGTGGCTGCGGTCTTGTACAATGTTAATTTAAAAAGTTGAATTAAAAATGAAATGATCTCTCTGCTTCCTAAGAAATGAAATCCAAATGGTGAATATCCTGACGGGTCCAATGTTCCCCCTGTCTATTCTGAATTACAGGAATTATGTTTTGGTTGATTTTTGTTCTAGCCTATTAATCTTGAAGTGCTGTTCTCCACTAAGAAGCTTCCAAAGTATTGCTAGAGGCAATAGAAGAGAGTCTCTGTGATTATTATCCTATGTTCCACCAGGGGCTTGTGTTATGTTTGGTTTGATTCTAGAGTTGAGCATGAAAAATGCTAAAGGTCCCTTCAAGAATATGATAGCCCTCAGTGCCAGATTAAGACAAGTCCATCCACTTGTTTAGACACACTACTTCAAAGAGTGTGAGGTTGGCTGCATAACAGTGGGGTGAGTAATCCAAAAGGAAAACAGTCTACGGTGTTTCCAATATCAACATTTGCAATTTTATTGGAGAACACTGTTTATAGGAAAAAGAATTAAGCTACAAAAACTGTATGGATGCGCGTTCTCACGCACACGCATATTCTCTCTCTTATATGAACAGTAGGGTAATAAAGGCCAGGGCGACTTCTTTTCTTTTCTTTTTTCTTTTCTTTTCTTTTCTTTTAACTTTTCTTTTATAACTTCTTTTATATTGTTTATATATATATATATATATAATATTTTTAATTTTAATTTTATATTGTTATTTTTGTATTGTATTGTATTTTATTGTGTTGTAAGCCGCCCCGAGGCTTCGGCAAGGGGCGGCATAGAAATGTTCTAATAATAATAATAATAACAATAACAATAATAATAATAATAATAAAAAAAGCAGCCAGGAATAAATGCATCTGGCCACCTGAACTAGACTGTGTCCTGATTTCTCCTGGTCATTATACAGCAATATCTTATGGGTAAAATCGAAATCCCACTAATCACACACAGCACAGCCTTATTTTATGAGTTCCTGCATGCATGTCTGCTCAGGACAGCAGAGATTCAGATGGGGATGATAAGCTGCCACTCCAATTTTTGACCCCAAATTTGACTCTTCAGGAAGAGAGATTAAAAATATCAAAATCCCACTCCCAAATTGTGATGTTCCAAACCCCATTGCTGGTAGGGCAATTGCTGTCATCCCTCTTCCAAGCAGTTCTCCTGTTTCAGAACTTTTCATTCTTTCTTTTCTGTAGAACAACAGAGAAGGACCTCTTGCAAAGATAAGGCCAAATTCCTTTTTGAATAAAATTTTGAGAGCCACTTCCTAGTGGGAGGCAGGGATGAAGACAAAGGATATAGGGCCAAAATGCCAGCATATCTTAGCATGAAGCTCTGACTCTCAATAACCAAGCCTTAGGGAGACATGGCACTCTTGGGAGCGGCTGAAGTCAAAGGGATCTGAGGTCTCCATGTCCACCTAAGCTAACAGGCTAATCACCCTTGCTATAAGTTACCAAGTTTGTCTTAGATATTACATAGTCCAGTAAGTGAATAACTGGATGTGCATTCACTGAAGCTGATAGGGTCAGTGAAGTTGATTTCAGTTCTTTGCCTGACTATAGGGCTTGATCTTCCCTGTTTCTGCTTAGCCATTCACCTGTGCTTCATATTAGGATGGGCTGAATGGAAATAACAGGACAGAGCCTGACTGGCAGAGACTGGTGGGGCGGAGATGTATTATTTTCCTATTAACAAGAAGTCATGTTGCTTTGAAGTGTCTCTTGCTTTAAAGCTGGAAAATACTGGAGGTGCTTAGAGATTACTGATCATATCTTCACATCTTATTTGAGACCATGTCCCTGCTTGCCACTCCTTTCACAGAGGATTCTGTATGGTGGCCAGAATGGAAGAAAACATGGTGGAAGCAACAAGAACAGTTTCTGGCAGTTGAATAAAGCTTAACAAGAGCTGCATTAAACTAAAGTTTGCATCAAAGAGCTCCAGTCCCCTGGAAATTATTTAGTAGTATGCTTCAGAAAAGGCCATCAACAAGTCAATTAAGACCGTAATTTAGATTGCAAAACACAAGGAGAGCTGCTTCAATGAAAAACAAAATAGAGGCAGCCATATGCATATGGTTGTAAATTATATTAATGTTTTTGCTGTTTTTTTTTTAAACACATTCCTGATTATTCTGTATTTATAATTTTTATATGGCTTAAGAATGGGAATAAGAGCAATTTAGCCTGTCATATTACAAAATAAGTACATCCAACTGATAAATCCAACTGTATGAGTTTTTTTTTTTTTTTTTTTGTGGGGGGGGGGATGAGATAGGAAAACAACTTCCTTAGTTAACTTTCTGATTTACATTCCTAAATCAAAAATAGCTTGCCTAGTTATAGGAAGAGTTCAAACCATACATGGCTTGTCAAGATAAATGCACTTAAAATTCCTTCTCCCACACCCAATTATCTTGAAAAGAGTAAAGATCTTACAATGAGCCCTTAAGGTCTAACTTGCAGTGTTTACTATACTTTTGACTTCAAAATAAGGAAGGAAGGAAGGAAGGAAGGAAGGAAGGAAGGAAGGAAGGAAGGAAGGAAACCATAGTAATGTTCTTGATTTTGTTTCATAAAAACATTCCACCAGCATTAGACCCTGATAAAAAGATGTGAGATGTGCAAGCAGGAAGCAATGCAAAACACACGACCAGTTCCTGGTACTTTAGGGGCACTGGATATGCAAATCTGTGCCCTATTTCACTGACCTATGTTGGGTTTTGGTTTAGCCAGTTCGTGTGGTCAGAACAAGTTTCAATTTCCTGCAGTGACCAAATGTTGGGCAACATAGTGAAAAATTAAATTGTGGCTAGAATGAACTATCCATCACCCTGGTGCTAGAAAGGGAAGCCTTTCAAACACAAAGGTGGCTGAGAGTTGGGGACACCAGGAGCCTCCAGAAATTGATCTATTTAAGAAGCCATGAATTTAATGCAACTTAGAACCCACCTCAACCCACGGGCTCAGATTGGTAACTCTGTTCCAACTATATTGCTTTCCCTCTTCTGAGCCCCTGGCCAGCACAGAGGAAGTTGAAAGGTCAAAGCCCCAAAGCACTTCCAGTTTGATTCCAGAAGAGACAAGCCCTATTTAAGTATTCCAAAACCAGCCACAAAATAAGGGAATGTGGGAATGGGTTAGGGTTAGGGTGAGAACTGGTGCAGGCGCCCCTGCCCATGAGCCAAGCCAGCTAGAGCCAGGGGTCAGAGCAAAGGTCCCAGGAGGCCCTTTCTGACCTGCTTTGTTTCTATGTTTGTTTCACTCTGACACAATTCTCATCAGACAATGGAGATTAGCACTTGCAAAGAGGCTCAAGTTTTACAGGTTCTGTTGGGAACTACTGCTCAAAAGAGGAGGGGCAGCCACCAGTGAGGCTTCTGTGTGAGCTCTTCTAAACTTAAAATGGAGAAGAGGGATACAATAAAAAAGAAAACTCCCAGTTGAAAATCTGTTTTCTGTGCAAAGCACAGGGCTGCACAAAAAACAAGGGCAAGGGACACCCTCACCTTCGGGTGGCAAACTTCCAGAAGTTGGGGGGCTGCCTTGCTCCCTCCAGCCCTCACCGGAAATCAGACCCAGTCTCACACAATTGCTGAATCACTCAATTTGCCATCCACATTTGGCATCTGAGTGGCAAAAGTCTGCCTGTTGAATATTGACAACAGATGACTAGGAGACATCCAAATTACTATTTTAGATTAGTTGTGGCTGGGGAAACAAAAGCACCCCCCACTTCTGGAATAGATCCAGTCATAAGGAAGAGCACGATTGAGATCCCAGTTCTGCCATATTGAAGGATCAAGTGCAGCTTCAAGGCCCAGTCTAGCATGGCAGCTGAAACCTGCCATGCCCAGGTTGGCAGAAAGGAGCTCACATTAGTGGTTTGTACCATGGTAGCCAACATGTCCTGCCTCCACAACTTATGCCCTTGGCACATGAACCAGGATGGTGGGATTGGCCTGCAGGCAGGTTGCCACTGGATCCATGCTGTAAATACCACTAAAGCCTATTCCAAAGCTCAGACCAATAAACTTGTGGTCAATTCGTCCAACTGCTCACCAATTGGTAAGATTTTAGTGTTTGTTTGTGTTAAGAGATCTGCATGTACAGCCTCAGCTGTTCTCAATGTGGTTCTCTGAATCAGAGACTCTTCTTTTTAACCAGCTATATAATAAGAGTTGTAATTTCTAATAGCTCTGCAAGAAGAGAGCTGCACAGGACAAAAAGTCAAGAAGAAGAAAAAAGAAGGCACCAGGTGATTAGGGAGAAGAAAGACCACTGCACAATATACTTGGTTTAACCAAATGTGAACAAATTTCTGGCTCCAAACAGAAGCTGAAATGCTGCCTCCTGACTTTACTATTTGACAAACATGTAACATATTGAACCTGCTTGAAAATTTTCCCAGGTCCATCTTTTTGCTGGTTTTGAAACCCAGCCCCATTGGGTCCTTTGTATGCTTGAAAGCTTTCTTTTATTTTAAAATGCAAGCATCTTAACAACATATCTGCTTGGGATGCATCATCTTGCATTCTAGTGCAGAAAAGTAAAGTCTTGAAATATTTCCTGTTTTTGTTTTCTGAATAATTACTGCTGTTGAGCTAAACCCAGAGAACATTCTATCTGTTAGCAAGTTTGTGGAATCCCTGGTGTTTGCAGAAGTTGACCCACTTGGGGTGCAACCTAAGGGAGGATGGGAGAAGCTAAATATAGCACAAGGAGGCATGCTGTGTGGTTGTTGGAGAGAAGTAAAATAGGAATGCTCAAGGGGAAGGTAACAAGAACAAAGTATCCTGGAAGTTATCATGGGTAGGTGACTGGAACCATGAACCTAACATTTAAGTCCTGAACTCTGGCCTAGATTTTGTTACAAGTCTTATTTGTGCATCTCTAAGGATAAACAGCTTTCTAGGAAGTTCAGGGTGTTACGTGCAGGGTTCTTGAGTACTCAGCCATCCAGATAATGACCAGCCCCAGAACTTCAGCAAGATTGCTGTGCTTTTTGCCTAGAAACAAAGCATGCTGTAAACTTAAGAATACTGAAATGTGTGAGTCTAATAGAGCTGTCTTGCAGCTTGATACAAGTGTTCTATTTTTGAGAAAGGGCCTCTTGAAAATATAGAGCAACCATACCAAAGAATGATACAACTTTGTGAAAACCACAGTTGTTCAAACTGCTTTGCATCATAAAGTCTGCTAAAAGAATGCATTCTTAATATAAGCATTAGAAGACAGAGATTTCATTCACGCAATACAACGTGCAATCCTGTGTGGTTCCCATGATTCACGGGGTTTGCTTGTTTGTTACTATGATCTACCTGATAGACAACAAGTGGTTTCTACTTTATCATGGCTTCTGTCCTCTATGCCCAGCCCTCTCTGTTGGCATGTATCCCATCAGCCACTTTGCCTGAAATTCACTCCCAAGGTGTATCACTACCTGCCTATGTCACCTGCCTCTTTTTCATTGGTGGGATGGCTGGAGCAGCTCCTGAAGTTGCCACTCTTCCCAGAGGACTCTGGGGTTGTTGAATACCAGGACTGTGGAAACCATGATCCTGGGATCAGACAGCACAACAAGCCATGGTGGTTCTGAGAAACCATAGGACAAACTGTTCTTTCTTATCGTGGTTCCTAAAGACCAAACTTACCAAGGTGAAATGCCATGGCTGTGTTCAGACATTGTGACAGAATAACAATTGTAACAATCACATGGCTTGTTGTGTTGTCTGAACCCAGACAAAGTCATCAGACATCTATGTCTACATGTAATTACATGTCCATTAATTGCCTGTGTTGTGGAAAAATCAAAATGGGGACCAGCCTGCAAGAAGACAGTTAATGCAAACAAGGCCAAAAACCCTTAGGAAAAAAGAAAAAAGATCTAGACTACAATACAGCCAACACTGAACCCTACCTTTGAGAAACCATTAAAAATTTATTTGTTTCCTGTAGAAATGTTGTGCCATTACCTTCCCTCAGCTCCATCCTCCTTTTCACAACCTGCAAATATATCAGCTCTTGCAGATGCTGCTGGACTGGAAATAGCTGCCTCAGCTACCAGAAATGGCAGTTTTGTCTGTCTCCTTTCTGACAAGTAATGACCTGGCATTGGGGGTGTTGTCCTTCTCTATGCATGTTCTACCAGTTGGTGTGGCACGGTGGTGGGAAAGGTGCACAATAAGATCAGGAAAAGTATTAGGATGGCTTTCCCAACCTGGTGCTCTCTGAATGGTCTGGGCTACAACTCCCCTCTGCCCTAGGCAGCATGATTAGTGGTCAAGAATTGTGGAGTTATATTCAAAAGCATCTGGGAAGTACCAGGTCAGGAAAAGCAGAATTAAAATATATGAGACATTATGGAATTCTCTTCACAGAGGGGACAACCTGGACTAGACTTGATCTGATTCTGATGCCAGGCAAAGTCACTCTTGTTTGTCCAGCTGATATCCACTGTGAATTCACTGTGTAAAGTTTTTGTCTGCTTTGCTGAAGTTTTATGTTCTTGCACCTGTCTGCCTGGTTATGCAAAGGGTTGGTATATTGTGCTCAAAGACAGACAAGCAGACAAAACGGAAGGTTTATTATTTGTACTGTCTGTTTCCTTACTAATTTTGCCAATGATGTTAAATAAATAAATAAATAAATAAATAAATAAATAAATAAATAAATCTGCCTTGCTTTACTTGTTTGTTTCATTTAAAAGCACACTTATTCCCATCCTTTCAAAATGAACCAGTAAATGCTTCATTTTGTTATTAGCCTGCAAGGATCCTTCATGCCACGCTGGCCTAACATGAAGAATAGCTGTAATTATTGTAAGCTCTGGGTCACTTTACATAGCCAGCCACTGATTGCAGAATATGTCTCCTGTGCTTACCAACTACAATGAGATTCTCTCTGGGTAGAGACACTCCAGAATGTGAATTTCAAAAGGATGCCATACTCATTCCACAGTATAAGCCTAGGTCTACTTGGACACAATATCCATTGAATTCAATGGGGTGTGCAGCAGATTGACCCCCTCAGAATCTTTCTGAAAAGCTTTCAATTTGTTCTAAAACATCTGTTACACAAGCATGGAAAAAGAGCTGTGCTACTGCAGGCCAACAAAGGCTGATTAGGTTCAGCATTCTCTTCCCATGATGGTCAACCAGATGTCCCTGGAGTCCACAGGCAGGACACAAGCAATTCACATCTTTCTGGAAAGATGCCTCCAAAACCCTTATTTGGAGGCTTACTCTTTCGATACTGGAGGTCTCATATAGCCATGAAGATTCTTTGCCTTATCCTCCAAGACTTTATCCAGTCCCTTCTTAAAGTCACCCAAGCTGGCCACCTGAACATCTGCTTCTTTTCTTCTCCTTCTCCCAGCATGAAGGAAGGAACTCAGCTGATGCCAAGAGGAGCAGAGTCTCCTCTCAGAAGTGGCCACACCTTGATTTCATGGGGCAGTTCCATGGAGGAAGCAGGAAGCAACAGGATCTGTGCCGTACAGAGTGGCCACTCTTCCTGGGTCCCTGGTTTGACGTAATGCACAACAGGCGCTACATGAAATAATTTGGGCTACCCCAGGAGAAGCCTACAGAAATGGCAGAGGCAGGTCTCAAGGCAACTGACGCAGAGCAGATGTTGCTTCGCTCAAGGGTTCCCTTTGGAACAGGCTGAGGGAGTACCAGGCAGCTAGAACTGAAATTGAGAAAATGTTCAAAAGTAGTTTGCTTGGGATGGGTAGGAAGAGTCTCGTTTTCAAAGAGAAAAAAAAGTCACACTAGAGGTATTGAGATTTATTTTTCCTCTCTTGTTAAACTCCCGCCACAAATGGGGCACCCACTCAGGCTTATTTATCTATTCTATTCCCTAGCATTCCTTTGGGGACTAACCAAGATGGAGCAAAATGGAGCCCAGGGGTTTTGGTTTTCTGTTCATCCCCAAAGAATGCACAACTCTGGCAGCAGGCTTTCTCTTAATCTTTGTAGAATAAAACAAGAAGGCACAGCCGCTAGAAAGTGAAGCCCAGTTTGCCACTGAAGAAAAGCACAACTTTGTACACCTTCGATTTTTCTTTTGAACTCTGAAGGATTATTTCAGCTTTCAGTGAAAGGGCATCAGGAATTCATAAGCTGAGGACACTCCTGGTTTCAAGCTTTTTCTTTTTTAGAAATAAAGAGCACACCTTCTCTCTCTCACACACACACATTCAATGTAGAGCAGATTCAAATTCCTGATATGACTTCCTTGTATCACTATAAACTCATTACTGCAAATTGCTGTGTTGTACTTTTTCCTCAAAGAGCACCTTAATGATGCAAATAAGCACATCCCTTTCCCTTTATTTAATATAATTCTGAAGACAGAGGAAATGTTCTACATTTATTTTATATGGGAAGCTAATGTCAAAAGTGCAATCAAATTAAAAGCGCAATGCAGGTGGAACATAAGAACACTCTTCAGCCACCTACTGATCAAATAATTACTAGGAAAGTGTTGCTATTACTGATTTCTTTTTTTAATTAAAAAAAATAAGATTTCAGGTGATTACAAAAAAAGTTACTTTTACAGTTCCTGCAATTAGAGGAAATATAAGATGCACCTGTTCTTTTGAGGCTAAGGCTGGCATGACATATAGGAGTGCATGGGGTATTTCTCACCATTCAAATAAAAGTATAGAATAAATGTCCAAACAGTTTAATAGGAATAGCTTTATTCTTAATTTTACTTTGCTTAATAGCAGAATGTTCATTGAAATATTTGGATAGAGAAATTAATTAAGTAAGAGCAAGAGGGGTTTGAAATTTCCTTATTACATTTACGTATATTCTCCCTTTTTCCACTTGCGAAAAGCCCAGTGCAGCTGATGTGCTCCATTTTATTCTCACAACAACCGTGTGAGGTAGGTTATGGTGAAAGTCAGTGAGTGGTCCAAACTTACGCAGCAAGCTTCATGGCTTAGTGGGGGCTTGAACCCAGATCTCCTGTGTCTTAGTCAGCACTCTATCCACTACACCACCCTAGGTCTCAAGCATTCTGCCTTAGTATTTGAGGTTCTGAGGAATGAGATGAGAACAGCCAGGGGATCACAAAGGTTGACAAAGGAGGAGGCACAAGTTTAGGGAAAGCAGTGAGCAGTTGCAAGCCTGCCAAGCAAACCTTCCATTTGTGTGTCATCACCTTTTTGCACCCAGCTCTGATTCGTGCTTCCTGGGCGTTTAAGAAATGCAAATCAGATCCTGAATGCCTGACAGCGGCCCACCCCTGCCCAGCTCCTGCAAACCCATGAATGTTCCAATGTGTGCAAACCAGTTGTCCCTGTGAGGGAACAGGGATTTGACAAAACGCGTGTGCTGTTCAGGAGCTAAATGATGGGCACCCCCAGGGACACCTTGAATGAAGGAAGGGGAAAGGACTAAGAAAGAGAGAAGAGGCAATGGATGGTTAAGAAAGAGATTTTCCTCTAAAATAGAGATGCAGCAAGTTAAACAGTGTTAAGAAAAAATGGCACCATTGCGCTTTTTACTCCAAGTTGTGGCTTGGCATCTCAGAAATGTCTTTTAAATTCTTGGAGAAAAGGATATACTTTATTCAGCTTTGTTGAGGAGGTGCTCTTTTCCTGGCTTTTGTGAAATTCATAGCTGCGGTACAAGAGCGATCAAGGTCTCTCTGTTCCATCAAACCCTAAGGCAGTATCAGTTGGCAAGGTTATGCCAGGCATGCTCAGTTTTACTCTGATCCTTGAAGGCTGCTGTGTTTTCATGTTTTGAGACAAATTCCGATGCCCCTGACAACATTCTGATGGGGTGGAGGCTTGGCAGGAAACTGTCACCTGAGGTAAGAGTGAGGTGATTGTGAAGACTGAGGGAGTCACACTCACTGATTGACAGATGGAAAGGGAGAGAAAGGAAAAAACTTTGCTGGGATCCTGCGCAGGCTTATTCAGAAGTAGGCTTTTTAAACATGCAGGGACACATCTGTTCCAAGAATGTGGAGTGAACATGCTTGCATCAACTCACAGAAGGATTTTTCTAGCATTGCAGCAAAGGTCAGAAATGTCACGATGCACTGCAGGACCAGGTCAAGGTAGGGCGTATTGGTCAGGACCAGGCACTCCATCTTTCCCATCTGGACTTTGGCCAGAAAGATGAAGGAAAAGGGTAGGTACGTGCTGGGCAAGCTATGAGCTGTCATGGCTTGTGAGAGAGCACAGCATCATCACTAATGTACATGATGGCACATGTACATAAGGCATCAGGCAAGCTTCTGATTTTCAGGATTTGTGGGATCTGAGTCAACCTGAAATAGTACTAAACTGGTAGGTGTTTTAAAGCATTGAATAGTAATATAGCTTGCAAGATATCAACACAGAACTGTATCAGTCTATCAAAGTAAGAAATACATAATCTAATGTCCGAAGAGCCAGTGCAGTCTAGTGGTTAAGAGCTGGGACTCAGGTTGTCTGGGTCCACTCAGCCTTGGAGCCAATTGGGTGACTTTGGGCCAGTCACAGGTTCTCAGCTTACAGGGCTGTTGTGAAAATTAGTTTTACTTACTGCAATTTTGTGTGTGTGTGTGTGTGTGTGTGTGTGTGTGAGAGAGAGAGAGAGAGAGAGAGAGGCTTAATTTGGGTTTGCCAAACATATGAAGAATAGGTGGGAACTAACATTTCAGACTTGCTTTATCCATCCACAGGAGCTTTCTCCAACCCATTGTTCTTCACAGGTTTCAGGCTATGAGTCACAGAATTCCTGCCTGTTCAGACATACCAGCCACAGCTGACAGGAACTGTAGTGCACAACATCTGGAAGGGTCCTGCTTGCAGGGAGGTTTTCCTAGGATGGTGAGCTCCTTGCATTGCTAGACTGAAGGAGGTTTTCGGGAGACTATCATAGGTGTGCAGCAGTGACCAGCCACCCCATAGATGACACACAGAGAGGATTTAGAAAGCATGATTGTTTTTTCCCCCTTGTGATTGTATCATGCCCCCCCCAAAAAAAAACAGGCTTCCAATTATGCAGAGTTGCAGAACAAAAATGAGTAAACATGTCACCAATCAAAGGCATATAATTATCCCCTCTCATAGAGATGAATGTAGAAGATGGTAAAAATGGACCTAAAAATATCAAATTCTGTACAAATGTAGACTTTATTCCATGATGTGCAAAATTAGGTTGTCAAGGATCTTGTAAGAACTGATTATTATTGATTCACTGTTGGTTTTAAAAGGGACGAGGGGGATTTTTTGTTTTTTTGATGGGAGCCATGCTGTGTTGCCAGGCTGTGTTTCAGAGATGTTTGTAGTAGCAGCGGAATGCATCCCTGCTTCTGGTGTTCTCTGACTTCCATTGCAGAAGCAAGGCATGGTGTAACTGACAATTCAAGGGCAACAACTGGACTACCCTAGAAACAAGGGAACACAAGATGAATGGACCTAGCTACCTACCCACCTGCTGCCAAGGATTCTCTGTAACTCAGCCACAGCTACATGCAACACCAACTTCAAAAGCATTTCTTCTGGCATGTGTAATAAGACTTGCAAAACTGCATGCCAAGTGTCACACAGCTCTGGCAGGGTTTGCCCTTGCAGGGGAAAAATGCTGCTTGCTCTGAGAACCTGCTAACTTAGTGACACGTACCTGTAACTTGTAGCACCTACTGCTGTGCTTGTATCACTAACCACACTGTCAACTTGGGAAGTAAGGAGCATCTGCAGTGGATCAAGTTGGGCAGAGGACTAGTTCTTAAGGAGTGTTTATATATTTTATTATGTATTTATGCTAATTACAAGCTGCCTTTCAAAATGAGCCATCCCAGAGCAGTGTGCTATAAAAATGGGAAACAAAACAATGTAATCACATAACAAATAATTAATCAAATTAACACCACGTTAAAGCATGTAAAGAAGCCAAAAGCAGCTTGAGCAGCAAAATTACTAAAAGGTCTGGCCCTGTTAAAGTCGGATGAAGTTCTTAAAAGAGGGAGCACCAAATAGGTGGGCCATTGTCAAAAAGGCCCTGGTTAGTTTTGCAGATGATTCAGAAATCGGGGCCTCTGAGGTTCACCTCAAGGTTTGGGTAGCTCATAAAAGTATAGACAGTCCTTCAAATCAATGATCCTAAAGTATTAGGAGCTTTGAAAGTTAAGAGCAGTATTTTGAACTGAGCTTGGGAATAAATACATTAATAGGCCAATTCTTAAAAAAAAATATTGCTTTTCTACAAATAAAACAAATAATCATTCAAAAGACATCAGACCTACTGGGTTATTATCTTATTCTCTACAATTACTGTACATTTTGGCTCCGAGCGTAATCTCGCTTTTCTAGCCATTGATAAAAGAAGTCCTAAGTTTGTTAGTGGCTTCCTGTGACACGCAAATCCAAACAGGGTGTCTTGTTACAACAAACAAACAAGAGTACAGTAGGGTTTTGGAATGGCTTATGAACCACAGCAACAAGCCAGGTCAATTCATGACAAATCAGTGTTATGTTATGCCGGAGTTTATTCTAAGCGTTATCTTCAATTGTTCAAGACCCATCTCCCAGAAACAATAAAATGTTGCAAGCTGAGTTTCCCAACTGCACAAAAACATGGTTTCCACCTCAGATTCAGTTTTTCTACAATGGTACAAAATGTGTCCAGCTCCACAGCAGAATGAATTTCTTATATGCTCAGACTTCCTGGTCACCAGTCAGCACTCCAGCATCAGCCTTCCACCTCAGCTGATGTTTCTGCACCCTCAGTAAAGGCAAACCCTCTGCAAGATCTCCCAAGAACTTCTGCACATGGGTCTGATTTCTTCCCTTAAAGGAAGATCAGCATTTCTTCGGACTAGTGTATATGCCCTAGTGTGTGTGCTTGTGGTGGTGGTAAGATTTTTTGGAAGAAAGCTTCCAAAGGCCATGAAAAACTGTCAGACTTGTTCAATGAGGATCATCATAATTATTGTCTTAAAAATGACTGCGAAAATGTCCATATGGGAAGAGAGTAAACACATTAAGACTGTTGCGGGAAAGTATACACTAATAGAATCTGAGGCAATGAGAGCTTTGGGACCCATTCACATGGGTGAATGCAACAGGCCCCTAGCCAGCTTCATTCATGCTCCTGTGCATATGGAAAATGTAATATGCGAGTCAATCTATTCCACCAAGTCTGCCATAGTAACACATCAGCTGCTAATTGTGGTAACTGCAAGAACATTTTCCCAAGATAGTGCAATCCCTGAAACAGCTGCCTGCCTCCATCATGTCTATTAGCTGTGAAGCCACATTTATTGTTCCTACATAAAAGGGATCTTCATGAGAATGTTACATGAAGGGAACTTGATCCAGAAGGACCAGAAAACATGTAGCTGTATACTTGATAACATGGAAGGTCCAACACAATCACAAAGTAACACATGCTTGGGATAGTGTTTGGCCAAATACCATAAACTTTCTGGCCTCGGAACATGGAAGCCAAGTTCTCAGTTGAATGCAGAAAAGAGTTAGAGAAGGCTAATGAGAACAGATTAGAGAAAATAAAAACTGTCAGATGCATAAACCCATAAGCTTCAGGGCATAAGTTATCTGTAGACTGACATAAATAAAAGAGTAATCAAGCTATAACAGCTGATGGGAGAGTATCTTGCACCTTTCCATAAATAAATGAAAAACATGTTTCTCAATAACATGCTTGTTGCTATGCTGCAAATATAAATGGACAGTGATTTTGAAAGAAGGACTGAAATGACTTGTTTACGAGGGATGGATGAACCTTGTGTTACCTGAATGTGTTTTTTAGCCTTAATTCTGCTGCATTTCATTAACCTGCCATTTAAAAAATCTTAAAATATTTATCTATATTTTAAACATATATTCTCTCAGACACATCTCAGAATGTGTCTAAATGCATACTCTGTGCCATTTCCACTGATGGGAACGATGTCTAAAACTTTTGGAGAAGTCTGAAAGTAATTTTGTAGAGATGGGCAAATCTGTCTCTTATGTTCCCTCCCTCCCTCCCTCCCTCCCTTCCTTCCTTCCTTCCTTCCTTCCTTCAACAGTTGTGAATTCTGGTACATTTTTATCAAAACAAAAAGGAAAGAAAACTCTCTCCCACCTGCACTGGCAAAACTCAATAGGAACAATTCATCCCAACATGGAGAGGTCTATGATGTACCTGTCTGCTATCTCAACTGTTAGAGATGAGAAGCCTGTCAGGGAAAAAAGCAGCAAAAAGGTGGCAACTCAAATTCAGCACTAATATGGCTGAATAATATGCTGGGATTCAGCATGGATTGGCGAGTCTGTCATTTTCAGTTCCTTTTGGTCCAAATATGAAGACCTTTGTGAATTCTTATCAAAACCAAACCGAAACAAATTTGTCATGCATCTGTACTTCTTCATTCTTCTTTCTTCTTCCTCCTATCACCCAAATGTTTTTCTTCCGCTTCCGCTTTGCAGTGTTGTGTATCAGTATTTGACTGCTAAGGTTGAAAACATGGTTGTTCAATTTTATTTGTGCCTGTGTTTTACTAATGCACAGGATTAGTAAATGAGCATATGAGCAAATCAGTAAAACAACACACAAAATGGTGCAGCTGTATCACTGAACAAGCATCATGCCGTGCCTAACCTTCTTTTCTGTTTTATCCATGTTTATATACATGTGACTTATATACAAGTCAGAGGAGGGAAAAGTCACAAGTCAGATGCATATATCAAAAACTGCTGCAAAGAATACTCAGTCCAACTGTGGAATTAATTTTAGAAATTCTTCTACTTAAATTAGATTTCAGGAGGGTGGAGGTCAGGGCAGAGAAAGCCAGGCAAACAAGAATGGAATATAGGAGGGGAAAATCCTCTTATCTCTGTGTCTGGCACTGGTAATGGCCTGCAACTTGTACACAAGAATGAGTGTGCCTTGATCAACAAAATTGAAAGAAACCACTTATAAAATAGGAAGGCTTGTACCTACTGCTGGTTTAGCTGCATTGTGTTTTTAGTTTTCCTGCCTCTTCCTTCTCCTATGGTGTTGCCACAAGGAGGAAATCCAAGACTTCTGCTGCCATGATTTGTTTCACCAAAGTCTGCATTATCTCAGTACTCTAAGGTGTGGCAGACCTTAACAATGTCTGGTTGAAAAAAGCAGGATTCTTACATTTTGGTTTGAAGTTTTGTTGTTTGGATGGTGTAATGTGGCTAATCCAAGTTGAAAGCAAAAGGTTCCAAACTCCTCCTTGTGGTTATGCAGAAGGACGAGGACCTAGCATGTTGGCTGGAGATTGTTCTAACATGTAACTAGACTTGTTCTTCTAATATGAAGCTAAAGTTTAGAATTATTTCCTAATCAGGCCAGTATTGTTAGAACAGCCACTTTAAAATAATTCTTCAGAAATAAATAGGTTGCTTGGAAGCCAGAAAAGTGTCTGGGGACACCATATGCTGCAGTGTCACTGAACCAGATTTTCTTTGTTTTAACCTTTTCTTTAAAATCTGAATGGGGAATAACTGGAGCAGCATATAAAAGAATGAAGACCTTTCAGCACTGGGATAAATTTAGGCTTTCAAGTTTAGACTGATTTTGATCACAAGTTGATCATTATTCTCTCTATTTCCATTATTCAGCCGGTCAGCCCCTTTGCTTCTGTGGTTGGCAAAACAACCCATTCTCACACAGGAAAAACAAATCAACAAGGTTTGTAGAAGCAGGAAAAAAAGCGGGTGGGGGGGTAAGAAACTCTCAAAAGAAGCCAGTGTGTACTAGGCATGGTCAGGGGACTTGGAATGCTGCCTGAATAGGGTGCTGTGACTCAGGAAACCAAGGAGAAGGGAAATGGGCTGCAATGAAGAGGCTGGAATTCATGTTTCAGGTTGCCAGATCTGCAAGGCTTGTAAGACAAAATGGCTTGGTCTTGATTAGAAAATATACTCTAATACTGAGTCTTATCATATTCACAGTCCTTGCTAGACAGCTCCAGGTATCAGAGAGAGCCTCCTTAGTCTAAAACTCTGAGGTTGATTTATACAACCATTCACACATTGGACTTTGCAAAAAATCAAAGGGAGGGGAGGGGA
>NW_025335505.1:6301991-6381949 GCF_004798865.1 Varanus komodoensis | reverse complement strand
GGGGAGGGAGGGAAATGCCCCTGCCCTGAAGCATTCTCAATCTAATTTTTGTCAGTGGCAGAAAAAATGGAGAAAATGGTCCCATGACTACAGACATCAGGTAGAGTTCCTTCAATGCACTCAGGCAATAAGGTGCAAGAGCAGTATGAGAAAAGGTACCCACCTAGTCACTCTTTGGTGTAGAGCATCCACCTGTGATGTGCCTTTCTTAGAAACTAAAACAGGGCTTGAGCAAGCTTATGTATGATTTTAAGTGAGCTTTCAGGGAGTCAGACTATCTATAACTCTACTTGCCACGAGATGGGCCAGGTTTGGAATTTTAAAACCCAATAGGAGTTCCAGGCCACATTTACAATATGGCATGACAGCATCCTGTAAAGCTGTCTTAGCCTGATATTTGGTCACATGACCCTAGCAGTGGTGAGCAACTCCTGGACCACAAGTGAACCCTACTCCAACCCCGCTTTCCCTTGAATTTACCCTAATTTGGCGAAAAGAAATTTTTGGAAAAAGATGGTGTCCATAGTGGCTATGGAGTAGCAAAAGAGCCAGTGTTAGCTTGCAGACAAGCTAATCTTATCTGTTTTAGTTGGAAATAGGAATTTGGAATACCCACAGCAAAAATGGATTTATCTGTACAAACACCCTACTAATATGTTGCAGTTATTTCTAAGTGCACAGCCAATCTCTAACTAGATCAGTGGAGAGTGGCAGGGCTATTCCGGGTTCTGTAACAGTTTCTTCCTCCTGCAAACATGATTCTTCCCCTTCAGTCATTCTCTCCTCATCGCTTATCTTATTGATTTCTTGACTTCATGAAAGAAATCATATTCTTTTTGATTCGTTTAGAAAATAGCTTCACAGAAGGGGAAAGGAAAGTGTGCAGAGTTTGTAATGAGGATTGAACTGGAGCAGAGACGATGGAGTTGCTGGCAGCATAGACAAAGGACACCGCTTGGAGATGGAGTGAACATGTGGCACAATGGAACGCCAGCTCCTATTATTCCATCCACATTCTGACACCAATGACTTGTTTTTTTCTTACTGCTTGGTTTCTCTCACTGTTGACAGGCAGAGCCATGGATCTCCTGCTGTTTACCCTTCGTCTTCTAACTCTTGCTTATGTCACCTAGCCAATGCCTTACTCATGAGGGAATAGAAATCACTCTCATTAGCTTTGAAATTAAGCTGGACTTTAAAACTCTTGGAGCTTTCAAGTCCTTCTTGCACTTGGAGGCTTTCCATCATTGTCCAGAAGCCTTATGGGTCATATAAGCTGAATGAAGGTTCAGATGAGAAGGCTCATAACAGTGAAATCCTGTACATTTCTATATGCATTTCCTGCTGCTAAGTGGCAGCATCATTTGTTCACAGCTCATTTTAGGTAAGCCAGTGGTTTTGTCTCTAATCTCAACCCAGCACTGCTGGCTTAACCACTAAACAAGCCTTCCCCATTGCCCACACTAGCCAGGAATTATGAGAGTTCCAGTTAGGGACGTTCAAGAGATTTGTTTCTAACCAATATCAGATCATGCCCCATTTGCACTGTCAACATATGCAAAAATTACCTTTTAAACTTTTTTTTTCTTTTTTACCCCCTTCCCCACTACTTTCCCCAAGCCCTTTGTTTTCTTACCACTTCCATTCACTGGTGGGATTGTGTTATCAACATTCAGAGGAGACAGGACAAAGCACTGTTTGTTGCAATAGACCCAGCCAGCTAGAATAAAAAAGGCAGCAGAAAGAATGGACCAGGAGGTCTCCCCAGTGCTGGTTACCTGCAATGACTGTGCAATGTTTGTTTTCTTGCCTGGCCTACACATGCAACAAGTGCAAGCTGGTAGCCCTGCTGGAAGAAAAGATGAGAACACTAGAGTAGTGAGTGTTCATGATCGAGAAGGAGGAGAAGGAGAAGAATTCTTAGAGAGCATGGAACTGAAACAGCTAAGAACAATACAGAAGCAAGAAGTACAACAGCAAACTAAGGCAGAAGAGGAGAATCCTTGGGTAAGGGAAAATGAGGAGTTGGAAAAGCGTGGCAGGTGCGAAGAACTAGAAGACACTCTGCACCAGTAGAAGCAGTAGAACTCTTGGACTGTTTTCAGTTACTGGAGGATGAGACTGGAGGGCAGTCTGCTGTGAAAGAACTGCAAATCATTCAGTGCAACATTGAACAGGAAGTTAAAGGCCAACCAAGTAGAACCAACGTACCAGGGCTTACAAGAACAAGAAGAGAAGAGTGTTAGTTGTGGGAGATGCTTTGTTTTGTAGAATGGAACCACATGTATGTCAGGAAGACCCGTGAACTCTCCAGGTATACTGTCTGCCTGGAGGACAAGAAACCAAAGGCATTGTTACAAGATGGGGAATACTTGGCTCAACAATACAGCAATTAAGGTGGATCCTGGAATGATTATAGATCAATAAACATGAGTCATTAATGTGATATGGCTGGAAAAATGTATTGTAATGTATTGTAAGCTGCCTAGGAAGGCCTAGGAAGGATATGAGGGAAACAAGGATGATCCAGGGACTGGAAACGAAGCCCTGTGAGGAGAACTGGGGATGTTTAGCCTTGTGAAGAGAAGACTGAGAGAACTATGATAGCACTCTTCAGGTAACTGAAAGGTTGTCACAAAGAGAATGTCAGGATCTCTTCTTGAATGACCAAGAGAGCAGGACATGGAAGTTACAGGAAGCCAGATTCAAGCTAGATATCAGGGAAATTTTTTTTGACTGTTTAGAGCCGTATGGCAATGGAACTAATGGAATGGAACCCATGACCTAGGGAGGTTGTGGATTCACCCACCCTAGAGAAATTCAGGATGGAACTGGACAGCCAAGTGAGAAATATGGTGAGAGTTTCCTGCACTGAACAGGGGGTTGGACCCAATGGCCTCCTGGCCTCTTCCAGCTTTACTATTCTGTGATTCTATA
The DNA here is from genome assembly GCF_004798865.1 of Varanus komodoensis. Lineage (NCBI taxonomy): Eukaryota > Metazoa > Chordata > Lepidosauria > Squamata > Varanidae > Varanus > Varanus komodoensis. The sequence goes on along the minus strand of NW_025335505.1, from coordinate 6,379,012 downwards.
TAGGGACTCTCTATAACTGGTCCCCAGTAGATTACATGAGGAAACTTGTACTGCAGGAGTGATCTTAGGCCAGAGAGGAATCTCAACATTTTCTTCTTTGCTAAGTCTCCAGGCAGGTTAGGGCAGAATAAATGTCAGTGCAATAAATGTGGTAAAGTAGGCTCCCAATTGGAGTGGAAGAGACTGACTAAAGGTGAGGGTTTTGGACACCTCCTGGGCAAACATTACAGATGGCTCTGAGGCTGATCACAAAGTACGTCCACCAAGCACTCAGAAGGTCTGAACACGAGGCAACAAATTAGGTGTATACATGCAAGGAGTGCAACTAGGAAAGCCTAAAGGGATTTGAAGAGGTTGAATGGAAAGAGCCCTCGGGCAAAAAAAGCCATAAGTCTGTGGCACATTTATGAATGACCACTTTGATCAATATGGGAAGCAGGTTCAGAGGGTTAAAGCTATTTTTAGTCCAATGCTTACCACAATATCAGGGGACCAAATCTTATTCCCCATTTTGACGAAAGACCTTTGATGAGTCTCTTAACCACATTCTGCCTCAGGCATGATAAGAGCTGTCCACTCCTGTTAAGTGTTTCCAGAGCTGAAGGGGTGGAGGGATCCAGTGACACAAATATGCAAAGTGCTTTTTTGTTTTAAACTTGCAAGCCTCTTAAGCCTGCACACAGAGACACGCTCTTATTATCTGATTATCTTATTATCCACCAGTGCAGAGGGGTTTGGAGGCAGGGTAGAGGGAATGGGCTGCTGGGCTACATTTTCTCCCCTCTATTCCAAGGCACTCTACAAAAGAGGGAGTTCAGCCCATCATGCAACATCAGTATGGGGTCAAGCCAATAGGTAAGTTATAACTGGCCAAGACAGGCTAGCACAAAGATCACAAATCAAATATAGTTGCGGTCTGGAGAGGCAGCACCAACCTGCTCTCCAGACCACAATTGGAGCAGCCTTCTCCAGCCTCCCAGAATTCCTGGCCATTGGCCAAGTGGCCTACATCTGATGAAACTGAAATCCAAAACATCAGGAAAACAGCAGGTTGTTTATGCTCAGGAATGGTCTCTAAAGCCAAGCAGAAGAGGGGAGAAAGTTGAATTGATCCAATTACCATTCTGCCTTTCAATATACAATTATGGAGGCGGTGTTTACAAGCATTAAAATTAGGATGAATATTCAACAACATGTCAGAAATGTCATAAAAACAGCAAGATAAAACAGCAGTGAACTAAATCCATGATACAAGCTCTTCAGACAAGGAGGACAAAACATGGGGAAATTTAAGAGAAGAATTTATTTCATGCCAGAAAGACATTAAAGGAGATGATAGGAGTTTTTAGGAAAAAGGTCCACAAATAGGAGTCTCAAAAACAGAAAGCCCTTTTCTGACTGTTCTCCAGATGGCAGAGCTGCAAAAGGGAAGCTGATGTGGCAATGGTGTGCCTTGATTGATTGATTTTATCTCATGTCTGTTTGGCAAAAAGAAAAAAAGGCATTCAAGTGGCTAGCAATAAAATCTAGATTAAAATGAACTCTTAATTAAAATATAACATAAAAAGAAGTAGAGGAAAGCAGAATGAAAAATGCCAACTGAGCCCTTTCTCTGGCTTAAAAGTGCCTGGCAATTCTAGAAGCTAATTTCATCCCTAAGAGTATCACAGGGGCTTGCTTGCCACCCACTGAAATTCATGAGAACAGCAGAAATGTCTGTGTACAGCAGTGGGCACAAAGGTTCCTGCCCCACAGGCATTCCTGACACAGGAAGGTCGGGAAGTGGGGTGAACTGGCATGCATAACAGCACGGGAAAGGCTAATGTGCACAGCCCAATCCGCACCCACACACAGGCCTTCCTCTTCATGCCCAGACCACCTTCCACTCGCATTGCGGCACAGCTTACTTCACTTTGCAGGGGTTAGGGATGATCTGCCAATCTCAGTCTTGGCAAGGTTCATCTGGGGTTTACTGGTCAAGATTGTTCCATCCCTTGACCACATGAGTTTGCCTTTTTATTTTTATGAAACCCATACAGAAATGTGCATGCCTGCATTGATGCACAGACTTCTGGATGCATGCATTCGTTGACAATGCCACTTTGGGCTACCTTTGACTTCAATGTCTACCTTTTTCTTTGTGCGTTTGCCAGATGTGCACAGATTGTTGAACATATTTTGTTTGTTTTCCAGAACAACTTGGAAATGCTTTCAGATTGTGTTTGGGACCATGAGGCCTGCACTCATTAAATGTGTAAAATTCTAAAAGAGTTACAGTGATCTCAATTCAGTGAATTCTTCACTTGTCTCTAACAGGACTCATTGGACTTTAAGCACACAGAGGTGATTCTATGCTGAACTGTGGCCATAACCAATGAAACATCCTGCAGTTCCCTCTGGGGACATCTGTTCATTTTAGTATAAGGGCAAGAACCCTTCCAGCTATAAAAAGAGCACATTATAAAGGCACTTTGACTAATCAGACATCAAAGGGCAAAAGACAACACGAAATTACTTCTACCTTGAAAGAATGAGACAAGCGTAATGTCGGGTGGCGGGAAGAAAAGACTTGCTTCGAATGTTAAATGCCGTATATATTAGCAAGTCACTCAAGAAAGCATACATCCTGTCCAAGAACAGGTTGCATGCCAACCCAGAGTCTTCCCCCTCATGTCACCAGAAGAACTGGACATGAAATTGAATCTGGCTAGCTTCCCGGAACTCTACCCAGGATTTCTAGACTTGTCTTTCCTAGAAAAAGGGACATTCATGGTCCCTTTGCTCACTGCTCCCAGTGCTGCATTCTCAGATAAGTTAGATGTGCAAGATGCAGGACAGGTAGAAATAGGATTGTAGCAGCTTGCAACTGAAAGAGAAAACAAAGAAGACCCTTGCGTAAATTGCTTTATCCATGCTGTTCTGCCATTCAGAGCCAGTGTGGTGTAGTGGTTAGAACACTGGGACTTGAGAGAAATTGTAGTTTCCACTTGCCATGAAGCTCACTGTGTAACTTTGGTCTAGTCATTGCTTCTCAAACTAACCCAACTTGCAGGGTTCTTGGGAGGATAAAAATGGGGTGGGGAAGGAAGAAGAGGATAATGCAAGCCACCTTGGGTTGCTTGCAAAAGGAACAAAAGGAAAATAAATGTAAAGTGTTCATAACAATGTTTACAAGAGCTGAGCTGGGTTGTCAAAGACAAAACATTCTGGAAGGCATTCATTCCTAGGGTTGCCATATCTTGCTGACCTATAACAACTAAATTACCAAATAGTGCATCAGAATGTTTCCTAGTCAAAACTGGGATCGCTGCAGAAAATGATGACTAAAGTCATTGCTTTCTTGATTTTGTTGCATCCCCAAAAGGGTGGTAGAATGATTCCTTCTCAGGTGTTCCAAACACTGTAAGAGTGTGTTTCCACGGAGGGTAGAGCCATGGATGCAAAGGCCCACCCAGGCTTGAGAAGGAAGTTGTGTAGGGCCACTGCAGCACTGTGTGAGGGGCTCTGCTCAGCAGCTTCAGACCCTGGACTGGATGGCCTTATGCCCCCTCCCAGTTACATATGGGCATGTGTAATCCACACAACTAGGGATGTATGAGAATCCATTTCGGATATGGGAATCCATCAGATTCCCTAGGCTGAGCTGGGCTGGGCTCCAGTCCACTTTGTTGTGCCCTGCGTCTGAGTTCCTGGCAAACATGTCAAGTCCCAGAGAGCGAGTCCCATGTGATGAGCAAGTAGCATCCCTCTTCTGAGCCACATGAGGCAGCCTTTATCTGTGCTGCTGCTGCTGCATGTGATGTGGTGTGGAAGAAGTTGCCAGTTGTGTAAATGTCACTCCTCCCATGTTTACAGACTTCTTTTCAGCTTGGCTCACTTTCTAAGACCAGGCCAAGCATGAGAGGGTGAGGGTGAAGGATCCTGCTGAGTTTCCTTCAAACCCTGTACACAACTCACATTTCTCTTTCCCCATCCCACCATAAGTGCACATTTTACAATTGCTCCTACATCTACAGTGTGTTGGAATGATGTTAAACCTGACATGAACACACACACACACACACACACACACTGACATATGCAATTTTGTATTTAAAAATGTGTTGCCATTGATTCTACCTTCCTGGAAAGTTAGAATGGCAACATCAAACCCCCACTTTTTTAATATTCTGAGGATGTGCAGCCTTGCATGTTAAAATGCAGTTCAACTCCATCATTGCCATGATTAAGGAATGAAATGTAGTTTGCTTCTGCTGCCCAGGTCACCTGCTGCTGTCTGGGTGCTCATTTCACCCATTGACAGATTTTGCCTCAAGCTCCCTGATGTCTGTTGGGCTAAATGTTGACTAAGTCATCCCTGTCTTCTCTCCATGTGCAACGTTTTGGAAGAACTGGAGAGGACTTCAGTTGATCAAGCACGTGTCATCTGCCAATGATTAAGATCTAGAAATGGAAAACTAAACATACACAGTTGGTGCTGTCATCCTGCTCCAAAGCTTTCTGCTGGTGGAGAGAACATGCCAGTGGCAAATTCTGGAAACAGTCCATGTTCAGGCATGACATGTTCACGTCACTTGCACAGCATGAGGGAGTTAACTGTCTTTTCAGTCAGATTTCTAAGCCTTTCCATGCCCCCATTAATCAATGGCTTCTTCTTTTTGTAATGATGGACAATATAACCTGGGGACATTTCAAAAGAAAGCCACAGAAACACAAAAAAGAATGGGGGAAAAGCCAAAAGACTTTTACAGACCTGAAAGGATCATTGAACTGTGGCAGGTTTTTTTGTATGTGTGAAAAGAAAACAGATTTGAGCCTTCTGAACTTTGATACTTCTGATAAAGTTGTATTTAGTTTTTAGAGAGCGATAGAAAAGAGAACTAGTTGGGTCTGCCCCAGCCAAACTAGAGGAACCTTTCAATGCATAAGAAGTGGGCTGAATTGAGTTCTCTTCATCTGCAAGATAGACCACAATTTCCATATACTTTTGAAACCATCAATAGAATTTATGGAAACGGGCACCTGGAAAACACATCTTTTTAATAGGACTTCCAGAATGTGACATGTTTTCCAGGTGCTGTTTTTCATTAAACATGAAAAATCTGTGGCTTGGAAATAGTTGTACAAATTTCACTAGTCTATGTGGTTTCCAGGTACTGTTTTATGCAAAATGAGTCTTTTTTTTTTGCACAAAAAAGTACCTGAAAAATATCTTGGTTGAACATGTGAGTTAGTGAGACTTGAGCAAAAAGTGTGAGTCCTACTAACACTATGTGTTTTTCCTATGCCAGTTTAAATCAATTGCATTAGCAGTTTTTTGTTTGTTTGTTTAAATAAATAAATGAAAATGGTCCTTCTTGGAGACAGAAGTCTGCAAGATAGCTCAAATTTGACTGGTAGAGTTACCATGCAGTGTACAAGCTGCAAACTGGAATCTGGGGTGGCAGAATGAGGAAATTCAATGGATTTTTATTTTCAAAATGGATTCTTTACACATCTCTAATATAACATTATCCAGCAGATTTTAAAATCTAATCATGGTCAAATGTATAATACTTATAGCTATATAAGTTTTAACAGTCACTTTAAAATATTAAGCCAGAAAATCTGTGCTTTAGCATATATACCTAAGACCTTGCCTTACACCCATATTCATAGACAGTAGGCTCTGAAAACTTTTTCAGTTTCTCACTGCACTGGTTTGTATGACAAAGGTTAATTTACCCTTGAGAAGTTGCAACTCATGACAAATACAAGTATGAATATGCAACCCCTAATTGGGGGTCAAGTCATGCAAATCCAGTGGGCAAGGATTATTTGAATAATAAACAGAATGGGAAGGTGAAATATGAGTGGCAACTTATAATTATTATTACTAGCTTGTTGTTATAACCCTATTACTATCTTACTACTGCTACAAAGCTGCATACCATGTGGTTGGTTAGGACCCAGGAGGCTCTTTAGCTTAAAGGTAATCCATATACAGTGGTGAGGCAGTCCTGAACCAGCGCCTGGCTGAGGTAATGGGCTGGATGAGGGCCAATACACTGAGACTCAATCCAGATAAGATGGAGGTCCCTTTGGTGGACGGTTCAGGTTTTCAGGTAAGTGGCTTTGTCCCTGTCCTGGACTGGGTTGCACTCCCTCTCAAGGACAGGATCTGCAGCTTGGGAGTGCTCCTTGATCCTGAGCTGTCCCTGGAGGCCCAGCTGCTGGTGATGGTGAGAAGCGCTTTCCTTCAGCTTCAGCTGATCCACCAGCTGCGTCCTTACCTGGATGAGCACTGCCTAGAAACAGTGACACACGTTCTGGTAACCTCCCAGTTGGACTATTATAATGCACTCTACGTGGGGCTGCCCTTGAAGACGGTCTGAACATTTCAACTGGTTCAAAACAGAGCTGCCAGATTGCTGTCAGGGGCTAGTCATTGTTCTCATATAACACTGGTCCTCTATCAGTTTCACTGGCTTTCCATTGAAGCCCAGGCCCAATTTAAGGTGCTGGTACTTACCTATAAAGCCCTAAATGGCTTGGGAACAGGATACCTGAAGGAATGTCTTTTTCCCTATATGTCCTCCTTGAAGGAGGTTAGGAGGCAGAACACTCAGAGTAGGGCCTTCTCTGCGGTGACACTCCAGCTATGGAATGCACTCCCCAGAGAGTTCTGCCTGGCTCGGTGCCAGGTCAAGACCTTTTTATTTTCCCATAGTTTTAAAGTTCAAATATTTTAACTGTTGTATTCTTGTGGATTATTACAGGTTATTATATGTATTTATTGGGTGTTCTGTTTGTAAGCCATCCAGAGATGTGTTGTAATTGGATGGGATAAAAAATATCCAAATAAATAAAGATAGAGAGAGAGAGAGAGTTATATTGCACTCACAAAATATCTGCTAGTCTTGAAGGCTGGTTAGCTCACCCAGGGACAGCTCTGAGGCCTTTAGAGTCAACTTGGATTGAAGGATAGCCAGCCACACACACACTTCTTTAAAGAGGGCTAGGGGAGAGTGCGCGGCCATACATCCAAGGTAAAAGTCACCAGATGTGGGAGGAAGTCAGTGTGATTAGTCAAGCATTCCTCCCTTAGTGACTCAATGCAGGTAATGTTACTCAAACAACAAAACAAACCTAACATAACCTAGGTTCTGTTGTTTAGTTATAAAAGGGTTGCTTGACATTCAGGTAAATCCCACCAGCTGGGTTTATATGACACAACAACACCTGGGGCCCCCACTTTGAGAGTTGTATATTCACAATGTCACCTGGCATGTCCCCCAGCTTCTGAAGGGTAAATTAACCCTTGATGGGCTTCTGTGTTATGAAAACTGCCCACCGAAATAGCAAAACTGTGTTTGGACTGTGTGATATGGCACTGCAAATGGAATCTCACATGAGTTAATTTTCCTTCATTAAAAAATAAATAAATGAGCTTCAGGGTGCTGGATTTCAATCGTAGAGGGCCTCACCTCCATTAAGAAGTGAACAGCTCAGTCAGAGGATTACTACTTTAGGGAAAACTGAGCAACAGCATTAGAACTATTGAACTGGCCAGAGATCAGTACTTTATTTATAATAGGCCAACCCACATCTAGACAGTGGTTTAGAAAATGAGTTACTAGGGTCAGCGTGTTAAAATGGAAACAGCAGCAGCAGATCAATTGTACATGGGGTCACAAGAAATATGTGGGTGAATGTCATGCTCAACAATTAATCTGCACAATTGGCATGTTTTTACTATAATTTGCAGTCTTTTTTTTTTCCTTTTGAGTCCTTAGCACTTCAGTGGTCAAATATAGACTTCTACTGCAATCATGTTAGGTAGCAGAGTTCCTTCCATCAGTTTTTGTTTTCAGGATGCCCAAATTGACTTATTACTTTCAAGACTGTGATAGTTTTTCTGAAAGTACAAATTAGGTTAAATAGGGTTCAAATTCTTTCAGATTGTATCATCTAATTAGGGTTTTAACTTTGCAAATAAAAATCCAATTTGGACATTCCATTCATCAACATATAGGAAAGGAGCTGTCTCCCAAATATATAGCACAACTGAAACATCTCTGTAGGATGGTTAGCATGAAATAGCAATTGGAAAAGCCATATTTTGTGCCATCATTTCTGGTAGTCTTGTGACGCATGTTCTTTTAATGTAACCTCCCCAAAGTAGATTTGTACTGTTCTCGGGATTTCTGCTTTGGGGATAGGAATCCAACTTGGTTCAGTTCCCCAGACTTTGGCTTGCAGCTATGAGTCTGACTTGCACGTGTGGCATCTCTCTTCCATGCACAGGGCTTGCAGCTTTTGTTTGCATTGCCTGTGCTGTAGAGGAAGGTGGTTGGTTGCACAGCCAGAGCTCCACACATGTTTGCAAGCATCCTTTCAACTTGGCTCTCTTCTTGAGTCAGGGCTGAGCATGGGAGAAGCCCAATAAACAGCAGAGTGAGAGAGAGAGAGAGGGTGATCCTGAGCTCACAACCTTGTCAGTGATAAGGCTGCCCCATACCTTTATTTTGGTGTCTGGTGTGTCCAGACAAATCCATTATTTTCAGAGCTGCTTCCTGAAAGTCGCCTAACCCATGATATGCAATGATATATTGGACCTTGAAAGTGACCTTCAGGGACATTGTCTTTGTCTCTCTATTCTAGGGATGGGCAGATGTGTCAAGCTCAATTTTACGCACTTCTCTTTTTTCACTTTTAAGCTTGTTCAGTCCCATTCCATCATGGAGCTTTAATTTTCTTTCATCTGCATGAAAGAAAAGTATGTAGCTTTGTATGCAGCTTTTTGTGGTGGGGGGAGGACTTTTGAATATATTTTTGAAAACTATGTGCCTATTTATATGAACATTTCAGCAAATATATGTATTTTAAAATTGATTTGCCAATGAACAACACCTTTTTCCCTCTTTTTGGCATTTTAAAAAAGATATGCATTTTTTATGCTTTTTCTGGGAAATATGCATTTGTCACACATTTCTTTGCATACTGTATTATAAATGTAAGGATTCCATTGGTGAACTCTAAGCAGGTTTGGGATGTGTGGATTTGGTAATCTTGTGTCAACAATGTAAACCCAGTATAAGTCTCATTTATTACTGCAGTATGTAGTGATATTTTAGAGGCATATGCCATTCAAACATTAATTCCTTGCCTCTACTGCCTTCAAGCATCTTGCTGTTGCATCCTCCTGAAATAAGAAAACATAAGACAAAATGCTCAAATGATTCTTACAAAAGTATACAGTGCAAAACTCAAGTGAACAAGTCATCACCCTTCTCAGTAGCACTGAGGCATTTTTCATTAACACCACTCCCCCCGCCCTGGCAAAACGTAGCACCGATGACTTCTGTAAAGAGAAAAGTGGTGGTTCACAGTTAACTGCCAGACACCTCAAAGAGTTCCACCTCCTCGAGAGGTTAAGCATGCCCTTTGCGTCAAGGTGAAGTTTGGCATCCACCCAGATAGTGGGGGTTATTTTTGTTCCCTTGGAAAATAGCCAAAATGACCACCTAGTTTCTCTGCTTCAAAGAGGGTGATAAAACAGAAAGAGCTATTTCAGTTCAGAACATATGCTGTTTTTCTTGTTCTATTATATATGGATGGGGAGTTTTTCAGTTGAAACTGAAACTGCACTGCGTCTTGGGGGAGGGGAGGTTGGTATCTTGTCCCACCCATGAGGAGGGTGAAAGGTGGACCAAATCTGGCTCTTCCTGATTTTAAGTCTAGTCAGATGTAAGCAGGGCAACTTTCTACATGTCTACTCACACATACGCCCTCTGCTTCACTTAGCAGCACTTACGAATGACATTCAGAATACTATTTCACAACCCTACAACTAATGTTACCCCACTGGTAGTGGGCCCAGATCAGGGAAGGTGACAAAGTTGTGTCATAGAGTGACCCCACTTGAAACCTTAAGCTCCTTCAGATTCTATCTGAGGACCTTATCTTGGTATAATATTCCGCCAATAAAAGTGGTGGTGTAGCTTCCTCTGCTGAATGCCACTGAGGAAAAAAAAGTACTATACTCCCTGCCCAATCATGTAAAAAGCCATGCAGAAAACCCCACCTCACCCTCCCTCTCCTGCAGGGTTACCCTGTAACCCTGTTTACCCTGGTAGAAAGAAAAGCTATAGTGGTGTGGGGCAGGGAGATTCACTGGAGCTGAGAAATGGTGGGTAGGGAATGGATTAAGCATCTCTTTCTTCACCCTTGGTTCCTGCTTTTCTTTGACAATAGACTTTGTGTGTAATGTGTAGTTTGTCCTTTCTTCATGTTAGCTGGTGTTGCTCAGAAGTTCCTGGTGGATTCTGCCCCTTCATTGCTAGCATTAGTTTCTCTTATTCATTCATTTGCACCTTTAAGCATTACATTCTATCCTACTGATCATTACTACAATTCTCCTTGTAAAGCTTTTATTTAAAAGAAAAGAAAAGAAAAGAAAGGGAAGGGAAGGGAAGGGAAGGGAAGGGAGTCTGCCCTTTCATATCTTGGATGTATGCTTGTCACAGCATATGCGTGGAAGATCTAAGTGAATGGTTTCCTTTGATACCTCGTGCGGTATCTAGCAGTGTGAAGAATACATTACAAAGCCACATCCTGAATCAGGATTGCCTGTGTGTGTGTGTGTGTGTGTGTGCGCATGTGTGCGTGTGTGTTGAAGAGAGAGAGAGAGAGAGAGAAGGGGATGGGGGGGATAGCCAGCCATGTTCCAAATTGCATCAAGGCAACCAGTTGATTCGGTAGCCAGAGTAGAGATTTGGCATTTGAACAGTTGTTTTCATTGGGTGCCCACACACATCAAAACATCTTGCAACACACTCCATTTAAATTTTCATGCTGCAATTAACCTTGAATGAGGACAGGATCTTCTCATTTTCTGTGAATATTTAGAGACGCATGAGAGGATTCTGTTCCGCTAAAGAAAGGAAAAAGGCACTACAAGAAGGAAACACAATCTCCCCATTCCAAGCATCTGCCAGAGCTTTGTCAATGTCACTTCCTCCCAGCTTTGCAGTGGACATTAGATGATCACATGACATTCATATCTCACCATTTCTCACTTTGCAAGGAACCCAAGGAGCCTCCCTGTGTTCTCCTCCACTTCATTTATCTTCATAACAGCAACCCTGTAAGGTAGATTAGGCTGAGAGTCCATGTCCACTTCACAATCTTCCAGTGAGCTTCATAGCCAAGTGAAGACTAGAACCTGGTTTTGACAGCTTCCCAGTCCAGTGCTCTAAACACCTCACCACCTGACTGGGAGAAGCTCAGGAAATGGTATCAGTGTGCAAATCATCATGTGGAAAGTTGCTCCTCCAACAATGGAGTGATTGACAGGAAGGACAGTTCACATTGTATCAGTTAGATTCTCTTCAGTTCCCCAAGAAGTGGGTGGATATGGGGCAGCACTCCTGGTTTTGGCTTTCCTGCAGCAGAGAGATCACTGCAGCCTTATGGTGTGACATACATCTTTTTAATAGGCAAGCAGGCTATTGGTGGAAACAGACAGCTTATGCAATTCTGGAAGACGCCAAATGTTATATCACATCAGAGCCGCAGAGGTAAGATGCCTTCAGAGCTAACTACTGTCATATCTCCTTCTGTCCATACTAGGGATGGGAACTAGTTTTGGCCCATAATTCCCATGAGCCCTTACCAGTGGCTGAGCTGCCGGGGTCTGAAGGGAGCTTCAGGCCAAAAGATCCAGTGGCCCTGTTCATCTATTCCATTAATGGGCTCTAGTTTCTAAACACATGCTTTCTTTACAAGCAGGAACTGTAGAATTGGAAACAGATTCTTCAACCTCAGTGATCAAGGAGGAAAGAGTCTCCTCCCTTAGGGGCTCTCACATTCCAGGGATGACCCCTGTGTCAAGTGAAGACTAGCTCAAAATTAGCCAAGGTGGGGCTGCTTTTCAGTGCTCCAGTCAGTTAGCAGCTGCTATGTCGTTCTCCATTGCATGTCCACCTTTTTCCTTTCTCCTCCACAGAGATTCAGCATTCCGTACCCATCATGCATGCACGGTCTATATTTAGGCTGTTTTGAGAGTGTATTTTGTTTGCTGCCTTCTGCTAAGTGTCTTAACCTTCCCCACTGCAAAACAAGAAGAGGAAGACTCTCAGGCTGGGTAGGTGTGTGTGTCTGTACAAAGCTTGAGCTTTTTCGGGACCAGTGATGCTTCTTGTATAGTGGGTACTGAAGCCACAGTGTGGCTTCAGAAAGATCTGCACTCACTTCTGAAATCTGGAAACAGAAGGAATTATTAACCAAACATGTCGGCCCATTTTAGCAAATCCCCTTCTCCCAAACCCTAGAATCACACCCTCCAGTGTGCTTTTCCAGAGGGCCATGCCAGTTCTCCACCCCCTTACTCCAAGCCTCCAGTTGTCTGGTGACCTCCACAGCCTTGGTGCAGTGGGGACATTTCCCCCAATTCTGAAAGTATGAAATGCCTCTGAGATTTAGTTATGTGCATTAAGATCTGTCAGTTAGAACACCCCTTTGGCTTGCAGCACAGTGAGCCATCAGGATGTACCTTCCACTAGCATTCAGCTCCAAGGGCATCTCTGAAATGAAGTGTGGCTCTCACCCACTTCATTTGCTGTAGGTGCTCTTATGGCTCAAGGGGCAGTTACAGAATTGGCAGCCTTCACCTTCTTCAGACCTATACCATGTCAGCATGAAGATATATTGCACAAGACCTCAAAGGCTTTCTTTTATTTAACTTTTATTTATTTGCAACCTTTCTGAAAATAGGCTGCATAACAGAGCAGTACACTTTTCACCAAGCACTCTCCAAGAAGCTGACTCATTCTTGTTTAATGGCCTTCCGTTGTATTCGTAAAACTGATTGTATTTTGAAGTAATTTGTAGCTGAACATTTGTTGTGATGCCTTGAATTAAGGTGCTAAAACAAAATGGTGTTGTTGATGTTGAAGAGAGTTAGCATCTGTATATTGTATGCTGTGAGGCACTGAAAGGCATGGCAATTCCTTGGAGAGGCAAGTTAAAAATAAATATATACACATAATATGTTCAAAATATAATATAAATTAATTTATTTTATTTAATTAAAACATTTCTATGCCATCCTTTGCAACAGCCTCGGGATGGCTTACAGAAGATAAAAATAACAATATAAATAACAGTATAATATAAATATAATTAAAACATTCAACTATAAAACAGAATAAACAACAATATATCTTTTCATAACTAAAGAAAAAGAAAGAAGAAAGTGACAATGAAAATGCAACTGTATAAAATTAATAATATTATTAAAATTAATGATATTAATTATTAAAATTGTGGTTAAATAAAAAGGTCTTTACCCGGCACCGGAAAGAGTAGAGAGTTGGTGCCAGGCAGACTCTATGGGGAGCATATTCCATAGTCTGGGCAACACCACAGAGAAGGCCCTCCACTGGGTGGATACCCTGCGTACCTCCTTCAAAGAGGTTTCCCAGAGCAAGGCCTCTCCTGCCGATATAAAGGGGTGTGAGGGCATATAGGGGAGGCAACATTCGTTCAGATATCCTGGACCCAAGCCATTTAGAACTTTATAGGTAAGTACTAGCACCTTGAATTGGGCCAGGACTTCATCTGGGAGCCAGTGAAGCTGATAGAGGACTGGCATTGAATTTAGAATTTATAGAATTTATAGAAACAGAGTGAGTCAGAAGGGGTCTCCCAGGCCATCTAGTCTGACCCCCGGCTCCAGGCGGCTCTGCTCGCGACATGCTCACCATGTGCATGTCAAGCCTATCTTTGAACACCCTCACCGATGGGGCCTCAACGACCTCCCGTGGAAGCCCATTCCGCACCCTCAGGGTCCTAACTGTCAGGAAGTACTTCTTCTATACGTAATATGAGAATAACAGTCAGTCCCGGTCAGCAGCCTGGCAGCTCTATTTTGTACCAATTGAAGTATCTGAACCATTTTCAAGGGCAGCACCATGTAGAGCGCATTACAATAATCCAACCAGGAAGTTACCAGTACATGTGTCACCATTGCTAGGCAGTGCTCCTCCAGGTAAGAATGCAGCTGTTGGATCAGCCAGAGCTGAAGGAAAGCCCTCCTCACTACCGCCATCACATGGGCCTCCAGGGACAGCTCCAGGTTGAAGAGCACTCCCAAGCTGTGTACCCTGTCCTTTAGAGGGAGTGCATCCCTGTCCAGGACAGGACCAATTCACTTACCTGATAACCTCAACCACCCAGCAAAAGGACCTCCATCTTATCTGGATTGCGTCTCAGTTTGTTGGCCCTCATCCAGCCCATTACCTCAGCCAGGAACTGGTTCAGGACAGCCACTGTTTCACCTGGAGTAGATGTAAATAAGAGGTAGAGCTGGGTATCATCAGCATACTGGCGACTCTGCAGCCCAAACCTCCTGATGACCTCTCCCAGCTGTTTCATGTAGATGTTAAAGATGGCAAAGCTGCTATGGTGTGGAGCTAAAGTCCCTCAGCACCACCTTCTGGAATTGACCAGCCAAATAGGAGTGGAACCACTGCCATGCAGAGCCTCCAACTCCCAACCTGGCCAGTCATGGTTGATGGTATCAAAAGCCACTGGGAAGTCCAGGAGAACCAACAGGAATGCACTCCCCCATCCCTCTCCCTGCATAGGTCATCAGACAGGGCAACCAAGACAGATTCAGTACTATAACCGGGTCTGGAATCAGACTAAAATGGGTCCAGATAATCAGTTTCATCCAAGAGTACCTGGAGTTGTCCCACCACCACCCGCTCCAACACCTTGCCCTAGAACAGAATGTTGGCCACCGGTCTATAATTGGCATCCATCTCTGGGTCCAGAGATGCCTTCTTCAGGATGGGCCTGATCACCACCTCCTTCAAAGGGGCAGGGACCCGGCCCTCCCTCATGGTATGCTGAGGTCACTGCACACACACACACACAAATTAATGTTGCACACTACTGATACCTCATGTGGGAAATTTGACATATGCCAAATATGGTGGAGACATCCCAAAATATCATCAACATTGCAAACGCCAACATTGTTTTTTAGATCCAACAAATAAAACTGTAGTATATCAACTAACTTTGAGTCTGAAAAGTTAAACTCAGTGGGTCACTTCTATTGACCTCAGTGAGACTTACTTCAAAGTTAATGCATTTTAGGATCAGAGAACCAGTTATCACCTGCCTTACTGATCAAACTGTTACCCCTTTTCGCATCAGGAGCAGCATGTGCATGTGAATGAAGAAGACAGCACTTCATTCTTCTCAGGTTAAGTTTAATTCCACTGCCACAAAGATATACTGCAGGTCTTTTCTGTCCTGTTGAAGAAGGATTGCCCTAATAAAACAGTTGTGCTTTGGAAGAAGAGTCAGTAAAATTAACCTGGCCAAAATCATGTCAACTGTGCTACAACAAAGCCTTTCTGGGAATGCAGCAATTGAAACAGTAGTAGTAGTATCAGAAGTTAAATCCATGTTTTCACAATTGTTAAATAAAATTTCACCATTATTTCCCTTTCAGTACAAAATACACTCATTTACAAGGCAACTACTTGACTCAGATTTGCAAAGATCGTTCCTTTGTGTTTAACCCAAATAGCAGAGGAGGTGCTAAAACACACCATCTCACCACAAATCAAGCCGCACATGCTGTGTAAGCAGTGGCATTGAGCTGGGTGTCCCCTCCCAAGCAAGGCAGTCACTCCAGCACTTCTTGTAAGACCCTGTATTCTACATAAGAAATCTAAGCATTTGCAAGTCTCTGAGCATACACAAGAAGTGTTGACCCCTCTCTGTCCCATTTTACCCAGAGCTTTGCTTATGAAAACTTTGGGGCCAGTCTTTGGAAGGTGGGGCACCGTGAAAATGCATGCACCTGCATTCTGCACTGTGCGCCCCAAAGGTCCAGCCTGTGGTTGTGATGATGGGCCCTCAGGTTCACATCTTCAGGGGGCTCATGTTCTTCATCTGAAAAATCTCCCCCTCCCATCCTTCTTCAGCTTCATTCCCACAGGCGGAACACTGGGCCCATTCGCTTTCTTGAGCTACTTTCCTCCAAAGCAGGTACAGGCCTGTCGGTTACAACAACAATTCCATTATCAGAGTGTGAGCTCTGAGCCTGTTCTGGTTCAGCCACCCCCACGTCATCCTCTGAGTCTGAGCTATCAGTCCTACCAAAGCAGGCCATCTCTTGTCAGATAGGAAACTTGTCAGAACACGCGCATGACAAGCAGCACCTTTCCCCATGGGGAAGACAGCTGGCCACTAGGAATGGCAGCCACTGTGCCCTCTCACTCCCTTTCCCTGCACTCTGGTGTGGCAGCAAGCAGGAAAGAAGGTTGGCCTCCAGGAATGGTGGCTGGAAGATTGCCAGTTGCACTACTGGTGGCCTGCAAGTCTGCTTGCAGACTTCTTGCAGTTTCAGCTCACTTCCTTAGAGAAGGATAAGCAGAAGAAGGCTGATGGGCAGAGGGGAAACAGATTCCAGAAAAGCTCATCACTTCCCTAATGCTGGACTGGGGACCTGTCAGTGACACCCAGTGTGGTGCACTGGTTGCGAGCATGGGACTGTTACTCAGGCCATCTGGGTTCTAGTCCTTACTCAGCCACAGAGCTCACTTTGAGCCAGTCACTTACTCTCAGCCAACCTACCTGACTGGGCTGTTGTTGTGAGGATAAAATGGAGCTATGTATACCACCTTGGCTTCCTCAAAAGAGGAACAAAGGTGGCACATACGTGCAATATAATACATGCATAATATGGGCATGGCAAGAATAGGAGAAAGTGTGTAGTGCCCACAAATTCACTCAAAGTGCTGCCATCCCCCTTAGACTGATCCTAAAGAGACACAGGGTGGTTCAGTAGCCCAGGGGTGCACAGGGGCTGCATGGTGGTAGAAGGTAGGGCAGAAGCCAGCATGGGCACAGCCAGAGCCAAATGTGGGTGGGTCCCTGCTATTCCCATTTTCTTTCTGGTACTCCATTTCTCCTTCTCCTCATCCCTTCCTGCCCAGTGGTCTGTCAGGAGCCAGGCATCTGAACTGATGGCATGCAGAGGCCTTTTGGAAAGTCCAAGGGCACATGTGGGCGTAGGGCCATGGGTTGTCCACCACATGGCAGACCTTTAGCAAGGAGCATCTCAACTGAATCTCATGCAATGTTGGCATATGAAGAGAGATGCCAAGGCCTTTTCTAGCCTGTAATCTGCAGTGGGACACCTCCCTTTAGAAGGAAGAATATCAGCTTCCCATCATCCCCACCTCAACAAATCTCATTGGACTGAACTCCTTTAGAAATAATCCCACTGACTGTCATGGGCAAATGACAGTCTGAGAAGTAGGTCATTGTAGGAAAGGAGGTAGAGAGCTATTGGTTATAGAATCCGAATTCTAACCCCATGGGAAAAATATTGGAAGAGTATCTCCTGCAAATGAAGGGAAATTTTTCCCACCCTCATTCCTAATTTCCCCAGCATCCAGTGCAGCATCCAAGAAAGCAACAGAAAATATGACCATGGTTGTGCTAGGATATTTATTTATTTATTTATTTATTTATTTGATTTCCATCCTACTTCTTTGTTTTTAAAGAAGTCAAAGCTGCTTACATAATACTCCTCCTGATGCTCTGAAACTTATTCCCACAACATCCTTGCGAAGTAGGTTGGGTTGAGAGTCTGTGGCTGGTCCAAAGTCACCCAGTGACCTCTGTGCCTGAGCAGGGACTAGAAGCCAGATCTTCTGAGTTCCTGTCCTGCACTCTTAACCACTACACCACACTGGCTATCAACACATGAGGAGAATGTTGTATAGGGCAGCCCAAGAAAAAACTGAGAGCTGGGGTAGAGGCTCTTACCTCAAAATGTCCCTGCAAGAGCTGCAGTTTCTTCCCAACAGACCCTGTTTCCTCAAAAACCTGAGGGGAAAAAGCTGAGACATTCACTCAATGTGGAGTGTTGTCCTTTCCATCCTTCAATCCCATTAAAAACTTGGTCCTCAAAGCATCTTATTTTCCACAGCCATTTACAGAAGGAACAATTCTTCCAGCTACTGAAGTGGCTCAGAATAGTAGTAATAGTAATAAACATCCACATAATCTCCTCCTCCTCCTCTTTTCCATCTTATTTATTTATTTACTTATTTTCTTCAGAAGAACTCAGGAAATCTCTCTGTCAATGTAAGGGAAGCTTTGAGAAGCTCAGCTCTCACTTCTGAAACAAGGGAGCAATAAAATTACCTGCCTTCAGAGAAAGGATACCTGAGACTTATCTGAGATCAAGTGATTCTTACTGTTACACACTCTAAAATTAAAGTTTTTTGTGTGAATAAGTGCCTGCAGTCAGGAAGAAAATTGCCTCTAGCCCCTATCAGAAGATTAAGAAACACTGCCAAAGAGTGCACAAGTGTCCACGTCAGTTCTGAAATCTCATCAACTCCAGTGTCCAAGGATCTGATCATATAAATGGTAGCATTGATATTGTTATCACTGTGGTAAGTTCCCTTGTGGTGCTTTTTCAAGTTAACACACCAAACATTAATTTTTCAATGGGTCTTTATGTGCACAGTATCACAACTGTTACTCAAAAAGTTTGTGTGCATGAAGCCACCATGACAAGGGGACTTATCTAATGGTGGAACAAATTAAAATGACAAAGTACTTTTTAATAAACAAATGAATACATAAATAAAAGGAGAGCAAGAACAGGAAAGAAAGCTAAAATATGATCAGAAATAATCAAGCAAAGAAGTGCAAATCTGAAGATGTGCTGAAGTGTGAGGTTTAAAATGACAGGGATTATGCATCCAGGAATAACCAATAACATTTCTGCTACATAGAAAGGTGCTATTGATGGGGAGCTGTGTGAAGGGATGGGAGAGAGAGTAAATATAATCCCCGCACCGCCTATGCACTAACACACATGCACCCTGTCTCACCAAAGGCATGTGATAGATGAAAGGACGATTCAGGTAGGTGAGACAGAAAAAGACAGCAGTATGACAAATGCTCTATGCAAAACCCTTCTCTGCTCCTTTTACCTTTTTAAAAATAATTTCAGTCTGACGAAAAAGGGCATTCCGTAAGAGCTCAAGATAACAGCAAAAGGAGAGGTGAGCTGGTGAATTATGCATGGGAGCCCCCAAAAGCACTTAAGTGTTTTTCCTTGTCTTTCCCAAATGCACCCAGGAGGCCATGGAAGCGCATGGCAAGGTTGACGGCGCTCAAGTCTTCTCTGGCAGCCAGCAGAGCAAGAGCAAGGAGCTTGTTCATGCCGTCATGTACACATGACCTGACTAGGTATGTAGCACCGCTCAGGGGTTGTACTAGGAGCAATTTCAGCTGAAGGGGCTGCTGATGTCTCAGGAGGGCCAATGGCAGAAAGGTCAAGGTGTACAACAGATCTGAGGCTCACTGTGGGGATTAGGAAAGAGCTCTCCCAAATTCAGACATAAAATGTACTTTTCTCCCCAGCAACAAAATAGGGCTGTCATAATGTCTTCTCAGAGCCCCTGTTGGCTGGAGGTTTGCTCTCAGAGTTTTCACTGAGGGCTGGAATTTCTGCACAGCATCAAGAGGCAAGGCAGCATTGTCTTGCATGTGTCAGAGAAAGACCAAGCCTGTCAGGAGCTCAATAAACTTCCTGGTTTTGTTGTCAAACAGAGCCAACACATGACATGGCAGGTGGGTCTCAGTCAGGTGGGCCACAAGTTATACTGTGCTGATTAAATTTATGAGTACATACCTGTTCTTTCAGTCCTCTGCAGAGGAGGACACGGCAAGAGTGAGCTCAGCAAAAGAATACTGAGACCTTCTCCTTCAAGTGTGAGTCTGTTCTTCCCATCCAGGCTGAGACCCTGTGCCAAAGTCACACACAGACTTCATCACAGCCGCTATTGGGGAATGACAAATTACATGACATGGTAGCTTCTCCTGAAAGTGGTCCAAATGTTTATATCGTAGCTTGGTGGGAAGGCATGTTTGAACCAACCCTTTTGGAATATGTCTTTCCGGGTTCTGTGGGCTTCTTCTCATGCTTGGCCCAGACACACAAAGTGAGCTGAGCTGAGAGGAAATCTGTGGGTGTTCCCAGGTCACTGGTAGCCCAACGAGCAATTCCTCTGCCTGCTACTGCCAGTAGTAGCGGCAGGAAAGAAGCTTGGCCACTGCGGAGGGCACCTGGCATGCCTGCTCACAGCATGCTTCTTCCCCACCACTGCCACAGCTGCCAGCAGTACATAGCAGGCAGGAGAAGGTCAGTCACTGTGAATGGCACAAGCTGTTTCACACAAGTGGAACACGTCTGTCTGACTTGGGCCACTTTTGGCGATCGAGTTGGAAATGTATTAAAGTCAATTGAGCTTCAGCAGAATGGTTTTTCCAGTGTCGGACATCTCTAACTGGGGTAGGCTGAGGTGTAGAGGGGCTGTAGGGGAAGGAGACCTCTTCAAACTGGACAGGTGCAACTTTTGCAAGTAGAGCCTCCATTTACAGACGATGACTCTGCCTGATTTTGGGGGACCCCCCTGGAGCTTTTCTTGCTTGTACAATGGTACATCTCCTCAACAAATGGGATTTCCCCAATTTCCCCATCATGGCCCACTGCGTGCACCCAAGATCTTTGCTGCATTCATCAACTGCAGCAGATTTAGAGAGGCACAGGCAAAGGCAATCAGAATCTATTCCACCAGAAGTTCACCTTTTTCTAGCACACATTTACGTGCTTGAATACAGATGAAATAAATATGTATTTACAACTGATTATATTCTCAAAACGTGCATTTGTAAATATATTTTAACTGAGTACAAGCATTGTATCAAACTCATTTTGATACTTTTTTCTGAGCTGAGAAGTACATCACAACATTCTTATTAATGCAAAACCCTGAAGATAGCTATGTTCTGATCTGCACATTCGTCCAAGAGCTACAGATCAGTTTGCATTAAGATTCACAAATAATGAATTTGTCAAGCATCCCTTATCCACACAGAAGAAGAGACAGGTAACAACAGGCCTGCGGGAACCTTTCATTTTAAAACACACTGCTTTTTTCCCCTTTTCATTTTGTTTCTTTTAGAAATCTGGTGCTTACTGCAAAATGCCCTTTCTGTTGTGTACACAGGCTCTTTAGGATGCATTTTATTTTTAGGCTTCTCTCTTCTCCGTGCAACTTGTTCTTTATGAAATCGTATTGCTTAGATTCAAGCATCTCATTTCTGTGCTACATATAAAGCCGAAGTGATAATATGTGCCTTTCATAATGTGCCTGTCTCAAGAAGCCCCTGCAGTTCAGCATTAAGAAGTCATTCAATTCATTTGCAATCTTAATGACTAAAAAATAATAATGATGAAAATGATGATTGCTTGTTTGTTAACGAAGGGATGCTGTGGTTAGCCACTGGAAAGACTATTAAGCGTCATAAAATTGCCCTTGAAGTTTGACACTTCAAATATCTCATCTGACATGCTATGTATCCATATACAAAGAATTTAGAGTGTTGGAGGGGTGGGCATAAAGCCATTGCCAATTACATAGTGATTTGTTAGAGAGTTCTGTATTATTTAAGAAAGATTTGAAATACCCACAAAAATAGGGTCTCTCCAAGTAGTTGCCATGCTACCAACCGAATGACAAAATAAATGAAAGAATTCCCCCGCTGGATCAGAACACAGATTTCTTTTGAGCAGTTTCTCCCAAGTTGGTGTCCTCTGGATCTTTTTAGACTCCAGCTCCTGTCAGCCCTGCCCAGCATGCAAAAGAGTCAGGGATGATGGGAGATGTAGAACAAAACATTTGGAAGTTCCCCATGTTCTTTTGCTGTACACTCAGCAATCAGAGGTCTGTGACATTTAATCATGGAGGCTGAGGACATTATGAAGATTGAGGGCTTGTTATGCTGCTAGCAAAACACCTGCTACTGTGATGGATGGTGGATCATGGGCATCTGCAGAAGTGGGCAAGGAGGCAGTTGCACCCCTCTTATGAGCTGTAATCCCCAGATTTTCAGCTTTCTGATACCTCTAGCCTTTATTCTGCTTACACTTGTTTTTAAGCAAAACTTGCCATGGAATGTGACTCTAAGCAACAAAATATGTACACAAAGCATGTGTAGACAAAGAAGGAAAAGGTAGGTTTGCTGTAGGAGCATGGCCTTGAGTACAAATTGCTACCACATCAGCACTGTACACCATGGAGAAAGATCCTGCTGACACCAATACAGAGTTTCTATGCAGAGGAAGAAGGGACTTGCAAATTGCAATGTTTCCTGGAATGGCCGGTGCACACAGCACTCAATCACTGCTCCTTCTGTGAGATCCGAATCGGGGAGTGGTGGCCGCCCAGTATCAGTGCGGTTGTAGACTGAGTTTGCCCTTACTATAGATACAGTATCCTTAAAAACAGTATTTTAATTTCCCACTGCACTTGAAGCAATGAGGTACTGATATCACCAGTAAAAACCAGGAAACTGAAATGATGGCTTTCTGTGAAATAATCTTCAAATGGTCCTTTATGTGAAGAGAGCAACTGCAGAAAAGCTCAAAATGGAGTCAAATTTTAGTTGCATCTGTCAATGCCTGATCCTTTGCTGGATTGTCTCCCTCTTGTCTTCCTCATAGCATCACTGTTTTGATTGCAGGATCCTTGATCTATGAGTCTGAGAGAAGCAGAGGGAAGCTGAGCACTGTTAAACAGTTGGATAACATGAAGAAGGTGGTGGTGGGGAGATCGTATAAAATGATGCCCATTTTGGATGGCTGTAAGTTTTCAGAGGCTGGCAGACCAAGGTGGGGGATGGGAGATGTCTAAAGTTCAAAAACTTATAAAATGAACAGAAGTAGAACCTATGAAAGTAAAATCCTCTTTGGGGCTGACAAAGCTTCCTGCAATAGGCATGTGTGAACATTTCACCAATCTTACTGGTAGAGAATATTAAGACATTGAAATTGTGAAACATTGTGCATACCTTGCCCCAGGCATCAATTCCAAGGAAGACTAAAGCCAAGAAATTAGAAGATGGAGACTTGGAAGGGTAGCGGTGAAGGAACTAGAAAATAACATCAAGTGTAAGGATGTTTCACAGGAGACCAAGACCAAGATCCCTATCATAATATATGGGCATGAAAACAGGACATGAAGAAAGCTAACAGCAAGAAAGTTGATGCATTTGAAATGTGGTGCTGGAGGAGCGCTTTGCATATACCAGGAACTGACAGAAAGACAAACAAATGGATCCTAGATCAAATCAAGCCAAAGCTTTCCCTAGAAGAAAAAATGACTAACCTGAGGCTGTCATACTTTGGGCACTTCATGAGAAGGCAAGACACTCTGGAGAAGATAATCATGCTAAGGAACGTCAAAGTCAGAAGAAGCAAAGGGAGACCAAATATGGAATGAATTGACTCCATAAGAGAAGCCACAGCATGGAATTTAGAACAGCTAACAAGGGTCTGTTATTGATCGGATATTTTGTAGGGCTTTCCTTCACAGGGTCGTAATAAGTTGAGACAACTTGATGGCACATAACATAACAGCAGCAGCAGCAAGAAGTACGTTCAATGCAAAATGGTGGACAAGCAAGCACTTGGATTGTTCAGGTGGTGAATAGATTCTTGCTGGTACAAATGGTGGCTACAGTAGTACTGCAGTCCCCTTCTACCATATCTGACAAGCTTTCAGGGCAAATACAGCCTTTTTTTCTTTCCTTCTTTCATGCATCTAGAGCATGAGCAGTCAATACGGAAGGTACCCTCCTCACTCTGATTTATGTGACCACATGGTTGCTGGGTCATAGTATCCAAATTTGATTGGCATACAGATGCCTTTACATTCACAACTGGGAAACCTTGTGAAGAGGAAGACCTGTGTGGGTTAAAGCAAATGTCAGGCTGAAGCACCTGCTCATAGGAGCACAGGGACCCTAAGGCATTTTTTTAGGAGAAATATGTCAGTGTCCCACAAAGTGTTCCCTATTGTTTCTGCAGAAAATGTTTACATGAGAACCTTTGAGAGTGTTAAGGGCAGGAAGCTGTTGGTACACAGAGGAACAGCAAGAGCACTGGGTGGTCTGGAGAAAGGATATCAAAGAACATATTGTCTTTTTCTCAGAACCTAACCACCAGCACTGATGAAGAGCAGAGAGAATAGTAGTGTCAGATGGACAACTGCTCTTCTAAAGGTAGATCACTCTTAAAGGAGGAGCTCATTTTTCCTGCCTTGGAAATTTTCTTGGATCAGTTAGATAACAGTCATTGGTAGGTATGGGATCCCTCATACCTTGTGATGATTGCATGATCTGTATATAAAAATGGGTGTTATTGTTTGGTCTGAATACAGTGAAATAAAAGGAATTTTGGACACAGATACCACTGTGGTATGGTATCCTGTAATCAGCCAGGTCCAATCCACCATGGGGACTTCCAAACTGAGCTACAGGAAGCCCTAAGATAATCCTCCAGCTTGATGAAGTTGAATTGGTTAGAGTATGTGACAAGTTTCAAGGCCCCTTCCTGTATGAAACATAAGAGGAATTCTGAGGGAAGCCAAATCCATTCTTAGAAAGTCTCATTATGGACTTCCTCATGGAGGAAAGTCACCCATCCTTTTTGGCAGCATCCAATATTGGCAGTCCAACAGCTCTAAACAGTTTTACTGGGGTGACCACTACTGCAATGGGTAATTAGAACTTCAACCTCAACCAAGCTACCTCAACCAATTCCTTCCAGAACTGGATTAGTCAGAAGTGCTCTCTTCTGCATACTTTGCTGACTTGTCACATGTCGGAAACAGTATTTTCAGCAAGTTTGTGCTAGCCAGCACTAGCTTCCTGTTGTCATTCTTTCCAGCACACAGGTAACATTGAATACTACACTATACTATCATTGATTTTTAAGACTTCCCCCTTTTCTTTAAGCAGCAATCCCAATTAGGATATAATCCAATGCATGTTTAGACAGGGAAAAGCTACTACAAATGTTTTAGTACATTTTCCTATTTAAACATGCATAGGATTGCTTCCTTAATTTGATTTAATTTAGCAAAGGACTAATTTTGAGGCTTTGCATTTAATGCAGTGGTGGATAAAAGAGGTCTTTAACTCCTTGCCTGCTATTTCTCCATTCTAAGTAAGTTCCAACAATGTAGCTTTTTTCCTCACTGGGTTCATCATATATGTATTTTGCAACAAGGAATTCCATGTCATGGCAAATTCTGGTTTTTAAGCTAATTTTCTAAGCATCTTTACAGCACATCCAAAATATGATCAGATCATCCGAGGCTATACAACTAACATTTTGCTCCAGGTACTACATGAAGATACACTTGTTCTGCTTGTAAGGCAAACATTTCACAGTCTAAGCAGATTAAACGTGGAGCCCAAGTTGAAACTCTCTAATCCTGTCACTGAAAGTGACACAAGTTGGTAAATATTTCAAGGGAGTCTATAATTAGTGGTTTTCTTCTTTGAAGTATCATCTTTCTGTCACTAATTTTCTGCTTCTGCACAGATAAATAGATGTGACCTAGTACTTTTGTGTTGTTGACACTGTTCTAAAGAACTGCTAGGGTTCTCTTTCATGCCTCATCATCCAAACTCTAAAAGTTGTTCCAAAACAGACTTTTGAAAGGAAAAAAAAAATGCTAAGAAATATATTTAGACGTGTTCCCCTTTTCTTATCATCACTTTATCACTCATGTCCTGGATACATTCCAAAATGTTCAGATTGCCATGCATAGGTTTATCCTATTTCATCCTCAAAACAACGCCATGAATGACATCTCCTTGGAAGAGGGTGACTTGTCTTATCTTGGGATCAATCCATTCTGCAAAATGTACTTCAGGATTGTAGCCATATGGCTCCTATTTAGGTTGTCTGCCTCTTAGCAAGCAACATCTCCATCAGACTCTGACACAAAGAGGGTATTAAGTTCAGAAATGTGAGGTTATGAACAGAGAGGAAAGCAAGCCATGAATGCACTTTCTAAAAGATTCTCTCAGGAGTCAAATGGGTTGTGTTTTTGCCTTTCCAATAACAGCCTGAAAGAGCAGTCTAAAATAAAAATTACATGCAAAAAATGTATTTGGGAGCTTGTTGCCTGTTCTTCCTTATAAATGAAACTTGAAGTAAATGGTATACTGGTTCCAGATTAAAGTATACTGCTGCTGTTTAGGAGCACAATGGAATCACTTTCTGGGAAAGCTGTTGACGATTCTTGGCACACAGCACACTAGCTTGGGTTGCATTTTCTCCAAGTTGCTGAAATGGATCTATGTTGAGCACTTAGCATTTCGCCTTTAGAGATGTCTAAAATATTAGTTTCTTTTCATTTTTATCAAAATTTGCCTAGTTTGCACCTTCCCGACACAAAGACAGACCCAAAGACTAACCATAACAGAAGTCCTTGCATTTCCAAGTATACAATGCAATTCACCAAAAAATGTGTATATAGGTGTGTGTGTGTGTGTTTCAAAAACTATGTTCCTCTGAAAAATGTGCAGCGTAAAATGTGTACTCTTGAAAAATGCACAAGGCCATACTTCAGAAGGTGATCCTATGGCTGTTAGATGCTATAGGGTAGACCAGAGTCCCAGCAATAATTCCAGAAAACCTTACAGCTGGAGCTTTTCTGGTTTGCACTGGAGGTGGCTATGAAATCATGAGTGGGTTTTCAGAGAAAGCACAAGAGTGGAGGGGTATGAAGAATCCCAGCAGTACCTCAGTCATTTCTCCTTGTGTCCTGGGGCAGAAGACATAGTTGCCTTTTGCAACCTTGTCTCTGCACTCCTCCCTCTTTTGAAGAGATGCCTGTATTTCAGTTTGGAGGATTCTGGACAGAAACATTGGATAGTGCTGTTTATCAATGGGAGGAAATCCATATATTTTTTTAAAATGTGCACTTGGTGCACATATTTAGAAAAAACCAAATACATATGAAACCATCCTTCTTTTTTATGTGTTCCCCCACAACACAGAGAGAGTTCGCAACCTTCTGCATCAGTTGCAGCAGCCCAAAACCTGGCTGTACTTAGCATGGAGGACAGACAGTGCCTGCACAGCTTCAAGGGACTGCCTTGTGACTGAAAACGGTGCAACTGGCATTCTTCAGTGCAGGAAGTGGACTTTGTTTTGGCAGCTGCTCTGGTGAGCACGCCAGATAGGAGATTCTGGAGGGCTCTCATTCATAAGGTCACCATACGTTGGAGATGACTTAATGGTACATAACAAGAGAGAGAAAGGACTGTATGGAACATATGGTTGCTGTTTTTTTAAATTAAATACACAGCCCATATTAAAACCATAATTCATAATAAGCATAACAAATTAGTAATACCAAAAGTGAGAGTATAAAACAGCAGGGAACAAGGAATTATGCATGAGTAATAATATGTAAATCTCTCCGTGCATCGTGATTTTATTGTAGTTGTTAGTAGTTATGTGTGGTGGAGAAGTGCTAAGGGCTTTCTTACTTCATATACTCTAAACTCTTGGCCATCATTTGTGCAGTAAGTGAAGATTTACACTGGGCATCCTGTGTTTCATTAACTAACAAGAGGGTGAAAATTACATTGTTCATATATTGGGTTCTTGTGGTTGTAAAGCAGGAACACAGTTTTAAGGAAGAAACCATTGTCACTATATCACTACCATCCTGTATTCCTACTACATATTTTAGTGGATAGATAGATAGATAGATAGATATGAATGAATATATTATTGGTTGGTTGTCCATGAGATAAATTTTCAAAACTGTAATTAGGGAAAGAGTAATGAAAATACAGGATGGTTTAATTATCCAGTCTATTAATTATTCTATCTCACAGCACCACAGCTTTCAAATCTAAGACTATAAACCTACACAGGGAATAAATAGTTTTTCCAGTGATGACATATTTTATATGAAATATACAAAACATGACCGCATGCTTGGTAAGAGCAAACATACACCACATGCACACTACACACATAAAGACTAGGAAAAATAATCAATGGCAGGTACACCCCAATATGTGAAAATCACATAATTCATATGAGCTGTGCTCTTTCTGTGAGCACTCTGTCATACACAGCCCATATAAATTCCAGGGAAGAAAGGAAGGAGAGCTTTGGTGAGTAAATCGATAACAAGGATTGGGATTTCTTATTTGAAGGAATTCCAAGCCAAACCTGTATGAGGACATAATCCAGAACACAGAAAATACTTTTACTTTCCATATATATAAACAGAGAGTTAACCAAGCAGGAAGGGGTGAATCTTGCCAATTTTAGTTTCTCTCTCACATCCAGCTTTACTCAGGAGCAGGTCTTTTCTTCAGTGGCCTTCAAATTGTAGAATGACCTTCCAAGTGATGTCCACATAGCATCAACCCCATTTTATTCTTCCAGAACTTTAGAAATATTTTTTACCTGCTGCTGGCTTAATTTTAACATGTGTAAATACTGCATTTCAACATGTAATTCTCCATGTTTTAGTTGTTCATTAAAGTATTCTCAATTATTGTTGTCTTTAAAATATGTATTCAAACGTGTTTTATCATTAGTTTCTCGTGTCTGCTTTTATTTAATTTCCTTTTATTGCACATGTCAGCCTGAGAGCTTTGATTATAGAGCAACTTACAATTGAATGGATAAAGAAATATATATTTTCCTCAGCATTTGTCCTAATATAAAGATTTTGTCTGCATTTCTACTCAGTACAGGTATTATTAATCAGCATCTTTTCTTTTTATAATGTGCATGCACATGCATTATATAAAAAATATAGGCATTTCTGCAAGCATTTCCCATTAACGCACACTTTTGTACACATTTTTGCATCACATAAAAGGTAAGTACAGATACTGTACTGCCTATTGAATGCCTGAAGGCTGAATAGCGATTGTTGTTAAAAGGACATTTCAGAACGTGAAAACAAACCCCAAATTGCTCCTTTCACTTTTCAGGCACTCAGTAGGGCAGCAGTGCTGAAGATTCCCAGGGAGGAAGTTCTAGTTAAGTCCCCTACCAGATTTTTTTAGAAAGCTGCGGCAGCAGGACAAACTGCTAGGACAGGATGGGATAAAATTGAAAAAATAAAGGCTATACATGAATTGGGCTGGGATTCCCACCTTCAGATGGACTCCTTGAGAATCCCTAGCATGAACCCTCGGCCAGTCTCCTTGCAGTGTGACTGTAACTGAAGCCCTGCACCTAAGAATTTTCTCTGGAATTCTCAACTTCCCAGTGAAAGAGGAAGGCAAACCAATGCCTCTTTTGCAAGGTAACCAAAGATAGCAAAATGGCAGATGGGGTTTTAGCCCAACATTCATTATTACTATTACATTGCATATATATCTCCCGGGTTTTTTGTGCTCTTGCAAGGAAGGGAAGTTTGCATAATTCTCCTCCACTCTATTTTTATCTTTAAAACAGCAACGGCAACAAGAACCCTTTGAGGTAGGGCAGCATATCAGTCCATTACTGGCCCAAAGCCGCATGGTGAGCTTCATGGTGAGTGAGGACTGGAACCTGCTCTCCTGAGTCCCAGTCCAACACTGACCACCATGCTATGCTAGTTCTCTTATCAGACCAACCTTGTGGGTTTACAGTTTTTCTTGTCACAGAAAATACAACAAAGTTGTTGACACAGATGTATAGAAATGAGTGCTCCAGCTTACTAAATATCACATCCACTTCATTTCTCTTTTATCTGACTGCATTGAGATTGGAGGTGTTGAACCTCTTTCATCCTGAGGACCAAATTCCATTTCTAAGAAGCTCTCGGGGGCTGCATTCCTTTGGGGGAGGGGGGAAGAAGAGGAAAGTGGTGGGGCCAAAGGCAAAAGGGGGGAGGCCAGTGCCTAGGCTCCAGGCCTGAGATTGTACACTCCGATTTAGATAAAATGAATAAACCATAGGGCATTTTTAAACCCTGCTTTTCAGCTTGTAAATTAGTTTTGTAGCTTTGTTTTTGGTCAAATATTTAGGGCAATGCACACTGCAATTCAATTTTTTAAAGTACATCAATGCACGCTGATTTCTCCACTGGTGATGATGCTTTTGGCAAGATTCCTCACTTTTGGTATTAAATAAAACAATAGATTGCTGTTCATATACATCTTATTTCCTGTTGCTAATTAGGGTTTTTAAACAGCCTTTTTACAAGTGAAAATGGATTACATTTATAACAAAAATGTCCTAGAGGTACCAATAGATTTTGTTCCTTTCCTGCTGATAATCTCTTCCTGCCTTTGACATCCTGTGTTAAATCTTAACTTTCTCCAAATAGCCCATTCTCCTCTCAAAATGACTTATCTTCACAAAGGTGCCATAGAGAAGCTATGTTTCCTATAGTTTTTTTAGCCTGTTAATCTCACACAAACCACAGTTTTTAAAGCACATTGGAAAACCAGTTAGTCAGAAGTGTCTTTATACTGAGGTATTAAAGTTGTAGGATGCACACACTGAAAACTGTTGTGATTTCTCCATCATTCAATACATTTATTTTGCCTGTTCCCCTCCTGATCCCTTCTCATTCTCTCTCCCTCCCTCCCTCCCTCTCTCTCTCTTGCACACCCACACAAACACACACAGAAAGAGGAAGGAATTTATTCACCTTGTATGTACTTGATTTTTCACTTTCAGACCAATGTGAATACTGAAACTCATTTATTCTTTGAAATGTGCACTTCTCTCGATACTGCAAAGGACTCTAGAATTAAAAAATGCACTCAAAGATGTGTATGGACATTTTAGGGAAAATAGGCATACAAAATGCTTTACGCTGTATACCAGTTAGTCTACCAATGTCAATATTAAATGAAATTGCATGCACATAGGCATGCATTAAGATATATCCATGCATTAAATATATATGGTTTTTCATGTGAACTTAAAGTTTGAGACTGAATTTAAGAGAGGCAAAATGGAAAACTGAGAGAAATTCATTTGTACATCACACAGAAAAGAAGCCTGACCCTGAAGAGACAGAAGACCTTTCAGCTCCAGGCTCCAAAATGGCTTCCTCTTGGCTGTTTCTGCTCATGCTTGCTGGATTGTGCTATGCACAGGTACAGCGAGGCCTCCCTCTGGGGCTTCTAATGCTGGGCACCATGAAAGAGCAACAGATCACTCTCTCATGTGTCATTACACACCCAAAGTCAGGCACTTGTGGATGTTTTCTGCCTTTGGAGCCAACACTTGGTCAGTCTTAGATACTACATATTTTGACCTGAGGCCTGAAGTTGGTTGGTTCGTCTTTGGCCTCAGGCAACTTGTCATAAGCTGGAGATCCTGTGTGCAATTTCACATAAAAGAATAGGGGGAAAATAAAATGAAAACTCCCCTGCACAAAGAAAGGTAGTCCAGCAGGGAATAAAAATAGTACACAGCTCCATGACAGCCTTGTTTTCTATATTCCCGGATGTAACATTTATGTCCGTGCAACAGTGGACATGTATACAGTCCAGGACAAGCTGTTGCGCTGAATGTTTCTGCTGCTGCTATAATCAGATTTTAGTTCAAAATTCAGAAGGCTAAGCTTACAGCTCAGCTTCTAGCATCCAGGCCATACAGTGTGCTGCAAGGCACAATTCTGGGCCTGGTGGAGGAATTGCAGCAAGTCATTCCAGGAGACAATAATCACCGGAAAAAAGAAGCACATGAACGTATCGCCATGCCAGACTCTGTAAGGAGGAAGCAGCCTGGATTCAATGGTTACTATCATGACTTTATACCCTGGGTGAATATACAAGTTCCCATGAGGGCACCACTGAGAAGATCTGTCCCTTAGTGAATGGAGACAGGCATAGCTTGCAGGGCCTCTTTACAGCAGGCTTCTCCAATGTGAAGCTTTCTAAGTGGTTTGAACCCAGCTCTCAAAGTTCCCGATCATTTCCCATGTTGTCTTGGGAAGATGCGAGCAGAAGTCCAAAAGATCTGCAGGTCACCAGTTTGGGAACTACCTTCAGACATTTTGAACCCCGGCTACAACCGTAAAAGCCGATGATAATAACCCGTCGATAATAGGTGTTTCAGTCAAAAGGAACATAATTTTTCATTCAGAGAGATTGTTTCCTAGGTCATTTGTGGGCAACTCTGCTCTCTGGTTTCCCCCCCATGTTTACAGTTCTCGCCTATGCGTTATCTATTCTGACCAATGCTATTTAATGTAAACACTCATTATGTTCTCGTCTATTCACTTCTGTTCCAGGACTTTGAAATCACATGGCATCAGCACCTGCAGAAGAAAAATGTTTTGCACAGATAAAGGTACTGTTGCAGTCCTGCAATAATGAGTCCGGGGTTTCTGATGGAGCTTTTCCAAAGCCTACCCAAACTTGCAGGAGTTGTCCAAATGAAAATTCTCAGGGGTGAGCCAAGGTTAAAATCTGGCAGAGATCAGAAATGAAGAGAATTTCATTAACTCCATTTGTAGGTCTGTTATCGCAAAATGCCATTTGATCAGACTGTGTCTCAGCTCTTGAAGGTTGGCAGTGGTACGAAAGGTTTTCACAAGTTGGAATGAGTTGTGAGTGCAACTCCAAATCTAATTTTCTCTATGCAGAATTAGTCTGTCAATCACTTCCATGAAATCTTACAAAAATGTTCTAAATTCAAAATGCAAGAGCACTTCATAGATTTTACTAGCTGCTAATTACTTGATGTGATATGTTGCACTTTTAAGGCACCAATGAAAGCTGTTTGATGTCTCTGAGAACCTCTAACAAGATATTCAAGTGAATTCAACTTGTTTAAAAAGCTTCTATATATTTGACCCCCTGCTCTTTCCACATTTAGGCTGGAAACCAACATATGATTTGTGATGTATATAAATTCTGCTTCATTGTGATGTACATAAATTCTGCTTATGTACATTTATATGTACAGAAATGTACAGAAATGTAAATTCTGCTTCAAATATTGACACAGGATATCATCCATTGGACTTACATGTATCCATGGCTTTGTACTTTTGAATGTTGTGAAAATAGGCTGTAGTCCCATGTAACTCTCATTATCAAGGTGTTTAAAATCTTCCGGAGCAGGGCTGGGTAAGTGGTGAGTCCCCACTGCCCCTGCTCTGGACCCTGACATTCCCTGGCTCTCCTCCCACATTATTCTCTTTCAAATACTAACATATTTATTTATTTATATCCTGCCTGTAGCAGCTGTTCAATTAGCCTGTTTGCATGTGAGATATGGTTCTTTCGCTCCTCCATAGCTACTAGGTAAAGGTAAAGGTTTTTCCTTGACATTAAAGTCCAGTCATGTCTGACTCTAGGGGGCAGTGCTCATCTCCGTTTCCTAGCCAAGGGAGCCAGCGTTTGTCCGCAGACAGTCTCCGTGGTCGTGTGGCCGGCATGACTAAACACCGAAGTGCACGGAATGCTGTTACCTTCCCACTGAAGTGGTACCTTTTTATCTACTTGCATTTGCATGCTTTCGAACTGCAAGGTTGGCAGGAGCTGGGGTGGAGCAACAGGAACTCACCCCGTTGTGCAGATTCGAACTGGCGACCTTTTGATTAACCAGCCCAGCAGCACAGCAGTTTAAACCACAGCGCCACCTGCATCCCTTCCATAGCTACTATATCAGCACTTAACAACATGGAAATGGGTCAAGGATGCTAAAAGTTATAGGCCAGAACCTCTAAAGGGCGCTAGTTTTGGAAATGAAATGTTGTTTCAGTCTTTCATCTACAATATGATGATGCAACTGATTGATGAAGACAGTTGTTGGCATTACTGAGAAAAGGTATGTGAAACTCTTTGAACAGCAGGTCTACAATGCTCTATGAACACCATGTAGGGATCAGTGAGAATTTCAATTATTGATAAAAACTTAACAAAATTCAGAGAGTTCTTCATACTCAGGGTACAAAGAAAATTCTAAAAATCTCAATATGGGAAAACATGTGATTGATGGTTTCCCAGTTTTTAATTCTTTTGATTACTGTTGACTGTAACAGAATGAAACAGAGAAAAAGCTCAGTCCATATTGTCAATTGAACTGCTTCTCTGTGTACTGCCGCACTCTCTGTGACTCAAGTGTGCACTGATCCAGTATCATTCAGAGGATGGATCTTAACTGGATGTCTCCAAGTCACAATCATATGCTTGGGTATTGGCAGTGCTGATATGGGATTTCATGCTCAGTTTACCTCATGCAATTCTGAATTTTGTTTGATTTGTTGTTTTAATAACAAATTTTTAAAATTCCTCATGAAAAAAATATATCAAAAGAACTTGATATTCTAAAAATCTAAATGTGGGAGAAAGTGGAAGGGGCATCCTTCTCCTAGACGTATCTTTTTCTCCTTGCAGAAATGAGAGTTAACTGAGAACATAATGCTGCTGCATCAAGAAAGATAATTAACATTGGTTGGTTAGCACATACACACTCTTCACTGTCTGCACCTTGTTTGTTTAGTTTCCAAGTCATGTTTGACCCTTCATGAGCCCACGGACAACATTCCCCCAGGTTGTCCTGTCCTTCACCATCCCTCGGAGTCCATCCAAGCCCACACTGACCACCTCGGCCATCTCAACCTCTGCCGTCCCCTTCTGCTTTTGTCTTCAATCATTCCCAGCATCAGGGTCTTCTCCAGTTAGTTCTTCCTTCCCATTCACTGGCCAAAGTATTTGAGTTTCATCTTCATTATCTGGCCTTCTAAAGAACAGTAAGGGTTGATTTCCTTTAAGATTGTCTGATTCGATTTCTTTGCAGTCCAAGGGACTCTCAGGAGTCTATTCCAGTGCCACAATTCAAAAGTGTCAGTTCTTCGGCACTCAGTCTTCCTTATAGTCCAACTCTCACAGACATACATTACAAGTGGGAAAATCATAGCTTTGACTATACGAACTTTTGTCAGCAGAGTGATGTCTCTGCTTTTTAGTATACTGCTAGATTTGCCATAGCTTTCCTCCAAAGGAGCAAGTGTCTCATTGTCTGCAGTGATCTTGGAACCCAAGAAAATAAAATCCGTCACTACCTCCATTCCTTTCTCATCTATTTGCCAAGAAGTGAAAGGACCGGATGCCATGATCTTAGTTTTCTTAATGTTGGGTTTCAAGCCAACTTTTGCACTCTCCTCTTCCACTCTCATCAAGAGGCTCTTTACTTCCTCTTCCTTTTCTGCCATTAGAGTGGTATCATCTGCATATCTGAGGTTGCTGATATTTTTTTCTGCCAATCTTTAATCCCTACTTGTGATTCATTTAGCCCGGCCTTTCACATGATATCCTCTGCATGTAAGTTAAATAGGCAGTTGACAATATACAGCCTTACTGTACTCCTTTCCCAATTTTGAACCAATCAGTAGTTCCATGTCCAAAGGCTTCTTGATTAGCCTCTGGATATTGTCCATGGGGTTTTCCTGGCAAGGATACTAGAGTGGGTTCGTATTTCCTTCCCCAGTGGATCACCTTTTATCAGAACTCTCTGCTATGATTTGTTCATCTTGGGTGCCCCTGTATGGCGTAGTTCATAGCTTCATTGTGCTACATAAGCCCCTTCATTGCGGCAAGGCAGTGACCCATGAAGGGACCAAAACTCTTAGATACATGTATTCACACTGGCCTGCCATGTAGCTGGCTGTTAAAGATGTAAAGCCCATCAGAAAGAAAGAAGTGGTGGTCTTAATTCAGCACTGACACTGCTGAATATGTAGGGATTCAAACACTGACTTCTCAAAGCTGAGCACTGAAAGTCCAGGTAAAGAAAGCTATCAATTTTGGCTTCTTGCATATCCATGCAAGTTCTTTTGATTTTTAATATGGCAAACCTTAGAAGTTGTGGTACATTCTTATCCAAACTGAAGTGAAGCAGATTGTCCACCCATCCTTGGTCATCAAATGCACAATAGTCTAGCATGGCTAAAACAAGTGATACACCAGCATGTGTGAACCAGCCCATCATGCATGTCATTTCCACAGAACCTCTCTGAGAACACTTCAGTATCAATGTTCATTTTGACGGGAAAATCCTTCAAATTATTTGGTCAAAAAGAAGCCACAAGTTCAGTCTGAGCATTGCTTTAGCCACCATTCAAGTCCATTCATGACATTATTAGTAACAACAAAGAAACTCTCACTCAAATCCATGCATTTTTTGTTAAGAATGGAAGAGAGCTGCTGAGTCAAACAAAAGGTCTTTCTGCTCCAGCATCTTGTTTCTCACAGAGGTCAGGAAGATGCTTCCATGAACAGGTAGAAGAGTGATATCCCTGACCAGCATGGCCTAGTGGAGCCAGAACTCATGCAGACATAGTCTTGACACTTTTGATTGGTGAGGAAGCCAATGTCATCTGCTCTCCTGCCTCCTCAGATGCCCAGGTCTTGCTGAGTTGAGCTGTGATCTTTGCAGTAGGTGGGAAGAAAGTGGATTTCCCAGCAACAAAACACTGCTTTGTTTCATAATGCGAAGTATTTTTGGGCAGCTGTTCCTGACAGAAATGAAAACTAGGAATGATTTGCCTCAGATGGAACAACAGAACTCTCTGTGTTTTGGGATTATTATTGGGAGGTAGCTATCATGATGAGCAGTCACACTTCCGAACATAGATTATCATGTTATCTGAAGTCGGCTATGCAATGAACCATAGTCTGTTAACCACAAACAACCCAAGAAATGAACCCATGGTTTGTTGTAAGGTTGTGAAGTTCGTGGTTGACAGATCATAGTTTGTTGCCACAGCTGGGTTCAGAAAGCAAGATGGCCCATGAGTGTGGATTATGTTGTCTGAAAAACCTAGCCAGTGTACTGAACACAGTAATCTTCCTTATAATGAATTCGATGCTTGGGCTGATTCTAGTCTTGTACTACTGACAGCAATTGGCAGCATCTCTCCAGGGCTGGAGCTACACCCAGCTTATATGGCAGTACAGTGTCACCTGAACAATTCCAGCTGGGTGTGGCATTGCTCCTTTCCTGTGTTTGTTGCATTGCCCCTCTCTTTTTATCTCAGAATTTCTGTGGCCAGCTTTATTCCAACTTTTCTCCTTGCACTTCAGCTGTGGTGGACACCATTATGTGTGTGGCTCACCTGGGGCTGCCCTTGCCTTCTCTGCAGGGCGGGGAGGAAGTGTCCCACCTGGGCTCAAGCTCTGCTCAACTTGGCAGCAGCTCAGATACTCTGCAGTTGCTTTCCTGCCTCCTTTCCACCTGGACTCCTCTGTCTGATTTAGAAATCTCCCTTCCCTTCCCAATTATCTTCTTGCCCCACTTCAACGTTTTCCAGTGTGCTGCTGGCCACACTACCATTTACCTCCCAGGAAGTGGTCTTTGGTTCCATTAAGTGTCCAACATTTGCACCTGAGCAATGGCAAGGAAGTGGACAGAAGCATGAGCATCTTAATCAAAGTGCACTCTGAGTATCCTAAGCTGCTACGTACAGATGGAGTTGTTGGAGGAGGTTGATGCTTGTCTGCTAAAATCTGCCAAGGCCCTTTGCTTTTACCTGTCTGCTTCTCCACTAAGCATGAATAATTTGTCATATACACAAGGCTAATCATCTTTGTGTTTATTTTAGAAGCTCATTATAAAAATAAAACTACATAAATGACACTGAATGAGGTGTTGACTCAGCATGAACTATCACGGCAAAACACACAATGCTGTCTGCAGTTGCCTTTTGCAAGGCAGACAGTGATGAGCCATGAGCGCTACTAATGAAGGATAGCAAAGAATCATTAAGGCACAAAAGAGAGGGAGAGAGGGAGGGATCTGGCTAATTGTTTGATCCCCCCCCCCCCTTTTATCACTTTGGTGTTGAAGTGCTCCGTAGAGCAAACACTTCCACCAGGAAAGAAACATGCACTGGAATATGCCCGGCCAAACTACGCTTTAGGTCCCGATTGTGTTCCTGCCCCTCTTGCTCAAGAAACAGCTAGCAGAAAAACACATCCCCTCAGAGGTAAATCACATTACCTTCAATGGCCTTAATCACAACTAACTCACATTGACTTCAGTGGAAATACCTCATGGGAAACTCCACATGGGAGTGAGTGCTACAAGCTTGTTCTCAGGTCGAGGGAAAGGGGGTGCTTGGTCTCCCTAGCTTGGAGGGACAAGAGCAAGCAGCAACCTTCTTCCTTCATGATTTTGAGGGAAAGGGGGCAGAAGGAGCTGTTTTTCGTACTGTTTTTGCTTTGCTTTGCTTTTTTTTTTTGCTCCCTCATATACTTAAGCTAAAAACAAACACAGAAACAAGGGAACCTCAAAGATTATTACCCTGCACACATTTCCTTTCCAAATCCTCTGATGAAACAAACAGGGAAACTAAGGGAAACTTAAAGACCTGATTCCCTGCATACATTTTTCCCAACTTTTTCTGACATCAGGCTAGCAATATCCCTTAATAGCACCAGGGAGTAGAAATATGACATGAGAAGACAACTGTGTGTATCCTGCAACAAGTCTTGCCATGTGCACTAGGAGAAAATAATGTCAGATTTGGCTACATCAGCACCAACATGAGATCCTGAGGAAATCAAGGTAGCTTCAGATTTGAGCCAGGACTATTTTCCTGCCCTATCTGGAGATGACAGGGATCTCAGCTTGGTCTTCCCAGATGTGCTATGATTGTGAAGCATTTTATTATTCATCTCGAAGCAGCATCTGCATTCATGGCACTTTGCAGCTTGAGCATGAGAAGTCCCTGTCATACAACCTTCATTTAGCCATGTTGAGAGATTGACTTCCTTACTGTAGGTCTGTGAGATCCCTACCCTCAGGCCTTCCTCTTGAAGTCTTCTGCCTCAAAGCACTATCTTTATTTAAACCTGAGATTCCTAGTAGGGAAATATAATAACAGCCAAAAGGAACAAAAGAAATCCCCTCTCCCACAAGGTGTGTGCAGAGCCTGGAACCACATGTGGGAAAACCGTGTTGTTCCTGTTTGCTTTGCAGGAATTAATTAGTAGCAGGAGGGGTGAAATAACAGCAGGTATGGGACAGGCATTCACTGCCCAACTTCTTAAGCCAGAGGGATTTGAGGACAACAAAAACTCAGCTCCCCACGAAGTTTTCCTATTGGTTTCCTATTGTTGCCTAGTTAACTTTCATAATAGCCAGCCAATAGGAAAATAAAGCAGCAGGAGTTGGCATTCCAGTGAGTCAAGACAATCTTCAATATGGCCTTCAACCACCTCCTGCCAATTTCTTCTTGGAACCAGCAAAATAAAGAATGGAAAATAAGTCACAAACAGTGTTTTGATGAACATGCAGGACAGTATGAGGCTTCCCAAAGGTTGGTCACATTTGAGAACTCATCTACCCAGAGTCTGTTATCAAAGTCACTTTCACAAACATATGAATTTTGATTAGAAGGTTCTTGTCCTTTCCTTTCCCTTTCTTTTGCTTTTTGTTTTCAATAATAAAAAGAGACTTCTATAAAACTGACCAGGAAAGAAGTGAAACATCTCTCAAAATAACTGAAGCGTGCTTTGCAAATTCCTGCAGAGGAGTTGCCTGTGAATGCCCTTCGCAACTTAATCAGCATGCTTGAAGCTTGCCAGTAGAGCTCGAGCTTGCTGCGATCGCTTTTGCTTTGATATTGAACACAATACCAACCACAGTAATAAAGAAAACCCATGATAAAAATAACTTACTGATTATGGTGGTTCAGAGAGAAGTATTTATTAAGTCACACTTTTTTGAGCTGTGACTTAGGTTAGTGATAGTGGATTCTCTTGTGACATCTTGATTAATAGGAATGTAGTTGGGTGACTCTTCTAGAGGAATGCCTGAGCTCCATTGTATGTCAGGTGTTAGGAACACTTATGCTTTATCTTACGCTTTCGTGAGTCCTGTCAGGGTCTGGGGCCAGGACATGGTGGCAGAGCCAGTGTGGTGTAGTGGTGAAGAGCGTGGGACTGGGACTCAGGAGATCTGGGTTCGAGTCCCCGCTCAGCCATGGAGCCAACTGGGTGACTCTGGGCCAGTCACAGACTCTCAGCCCAACCTCCCTCACAGGGTTGTTGTTGTGGGGATAAGATGGAGGAGGAGAATGATGTAAGCTGCCTTGAGACCTTTGTAGGAAAAAGGCAGGATATAAATTGAAAAATAAATAAATAAAATAAATAAATAAATTCCACATCATAGCCAAGGTACAGGGTGAAGTCAGGAACTAGAAGAATGCATGAAGGCAGAACAAGGACATGGTCAGAAGCAAGCCAAACACAAGAACCAGGAGAAACCAACAGAGGCACAGTTATCTTGGGTAGGATAACAGGGCAAGAGTCATGGCATGGCAGGATATATGGCAGGGCAAGTTACATGAGGCAACAGGAACCAGGTGCAGCAAGGGACAGCAAGATGCAGGAGCTGCACCACAGCTCCTTGGAAGCCCTGCATTACTGACACAACATGGTGAAGCAGGATAAATGGGTGAGGCAAGATATAGGTTTGGCAGGCAGCATGGAAAAAAGGAAACTAGGAGCAGGAATGATCAGGCAAGGTGCAGGCACAACAGCAAACAGGCGAGCCTGTGTTTTGATGCAACATGGCAAGATGCCGGAGGCACAGCAGGAACCAAAAGCAGGCACTGCAATGAGGAGGCAGACCTGCATTGCTGAGTCCAGTTCTGGAGGGAGGTGCTTATCTTGCACTACTCTTCCCCCAGGACTCCCAGCTGACACTCTTCTGTAGGCCAAGTGCTCCAGCAGGACCTGAGAGCAGTGCCGCAAATATGTTGGTGGTTGCTCTGGTTCTGGTCACCAGATCTGACAGCCCAAAGTATTTCACACAGTACTGGCTTCAGATTTTGGAGGGCCACCTCACGAATTTACCTCCTCCTCACCATTGTCACTGTTTATGCTCATTCTCCACCCTCCCCGCCTCATCACTGCTCCTGTTTGCTTGCTTAGCCAGCAGAAAGCCAGTGACCATGTAGGCAGAGACATGCACTGTTCTTCCCCCCTCCCGCCCCCTGCCATTGTGCTTTGTGCCAGAGAGGGGCACAGAGAGAAGCTGGTTGCAGTGGTAAAGATCCGGAGAGAGTCCAGGCTCTCCTGCCAGTGGGCTCCTGATGGGTTATGGGCCACAGCAGGTGCCCATCCATCCTATCCTCAATGCTAATCCCAATGTCGCATACAGAACTGTAGTCATTCTTACAATAGCCCAGTAGGGGGAGGGATACTTCAAGAAATTGATCTTTGTGAACTGACCTGATCCATATTTGCTGGTCAATGTGCATTATTGTCCTTCAGATTTTGCACTTCTCCAAATTCCTGCTGCAATTTTGGGTTCAAAAAGTACTGACATATGAGGGAAAGGGAGAGGGAGCACATCTGTGCATTTAAATGTGTTTAGAAATGCATCTGTCATGTCCCTTTAATCTGCAATATGGGAATAGTAACCAGTTTTATAATATGTGAATATGCCCAGCTTGATGGGCATGTTACATTTATGGTAAAGTTTTTAATTTTAACAATGCTTTTGAAATTATTATTATTGCTATTAATGTTTTAAAAGAACACTGAGGTAAACGTGATGCAATTGGAGCTCTCAGGAAAAACTCAGCATCGAAGTCAGGATCATGGATTGCGTTCTCTGCCTGTTGTTGTTTTGTCTTAAGTCATGCTGATATTAATCTTAGGATAGCCTATATGGTGCAGCCTGGAAATGGCAAAAGGTCAATTTGCAGACAATTTGATATGTGCCACTTACAGTAGTCTTGAGCCACAGTCCCACCACTGGAGCCTTCATACAGAGGACTGAAGTGTTGTTTTCAATGCATTTTTCTATGTCAGCATGGCAGGATGGCTGGAGTGTTGTCCTGGAAATCCAGGGGATCTGGGCTCTAGTCTCTACTCAGTCATGAAGCTCACTGTGTGGCTTTGGGTCAGTCATGGACTATTGGCCTAAATTGTCTCAAGGGACAGTCATTGTGAGGATAAAGAGAAGAGAAGGAGAACCGCGTAAGTCATCTTGGATTCATTGGAAGAGGAAGAAAGGTATGCAAAGCAATAATAATTGCATGGCTTTCAACCTTCCTCACTTTTCGTAGCACCTGTGAGCAAGTGTTCATTGCTGCTGCTGAGAGGGACTCCCTTTTACTTCCCAGAGAGCAATGCACAGACCAATTCTTCCTAACCCTTTCTGCATATAGGGACTCCCAAGTGCTGTCAGGGGATGGGGCTTCTGGCAGATGGACTTCAAAGGGATGGACATTTCCTCGGCCATGGGGGTGATAGGAAACAATCTAGCTCTTGGAGGAAACAGTTCTGTGCCTTAGAGAACGCCAGACTTTAAACTCTGTCTCTCCAACAAAGACAGACCAGGAACAGCAAACTCCAGACTCCAAAGAGATACAACCAAGTGTCTTCAAAGTGTTGATATTAGTCAAAGGGCTGATATTAACTTTTAAAGTACTAGGCAGCTTCGTGCCTGAATGCCTGAAGTATGGTCTCCTCTTCATTACCTGCCTTGGCCCTAGCAACTCTTTCCTGGGTGCCCCTGTAGGACATACCTGGCTGGCCAACATTAAGCATTAAGCCCAGACAGGCTGGTCACATCCCCAAGCATCATCTATGAAACCAGAGCCTTCCATGCATCCCTCTCCAGAGCTCCCAGACCAACCTCCTCGTAGCCCAGCCTACCAGGTAGGCACAGGAACTACCTGAATGCAAACGCACTAATCAGCACCCACACCAGGGATTTCAAACCAATGGACATTTGTCATCTCTACCTGGTCAGCAAAGGTATAAAAGTGGACTCCACTATGTGCTCTGGGTTGATTGCCCTTTTGCTTGTGATCAAACTATTCTCAAGAATAAAATATTGTTTTGCTCCTCTCACTCTTGCTGTGTTTGATTGGACAGAGCATCCCAGGTCTAGACCCCTTGTGTCCTTCACCCCCATTAAATGAAGAGAGTTGTGTGATTACTAAGGAGTAGAGAAATGCATTTTGTTCAGGATTTACCCAGTTTGTACCTTTTCAATTCACACCTCTTCAATCTTCAAGTCTGTACATTTCTGATTTTGCCGTGTAATTAATAAATGCTCCAAGTATGTGATTGATAGCATGTATACATGTGGAAAATGTGCATAAAGATGCCTACTTTTGAAAACATACAGAGATGCACATAACTGATGCACACATTAGCAGTGTGGGGGAATGAAAATAGATGCACACTTGAGTTGAAACGAGCTTTGGAGGGGAATTTGAAGAATTCTGGTGAGCTTCAGGTTTGCTGATTCACACATCCTTACTAATATGGGGACCATTTGGTCCTGGTAACCTAGTGGCAAAATGACCTTCCAAGAGAAGTTTCCTGGCATCTGCTGTGTGATCTTCCCAGTACCAGGTGAAGACCTTTATGCTATTTTCCTGTGTTTTTTGGTTCTTCAGGTTGCATACTTATTCATAAAGATGTGCTATGTGATCCAATTTCCCCTGCTTCTGATTTGTTTTCTGGTTTTATTCTGGTTTAAGGAGTTCAAGTTTTTATATTGTGTTTTATTATGTTATAATTATAGAGCTTTAATTCTTGTGACCCAGCAAGGTAGTTTTGACTATTGGGCTATATAGAAATGCAACGAACAGAGTCATGTCCAGTGTCAGCTAGTGACAACTATGTAATGCTATTGACAGAAGCAGAAATGATAGGGTTCACTAGTTCTGCCTGAATGGCCAGTTAAATAAATG
The DNA here is from genome assembly GCF_004798865.1 of Varanus komodoensis. Lineage (NCBI taxonomy): Eukaryota > Metazoa > Chordata > Lepidosauria > Squamata > Varanidae > Varanus > Varanus komodoensis. Next base: position 6,335,408 of record NW_025335505.1, on the reverse strand, counting down.
TTTTAAAAGCAGAACAGGTGTGCCAAGGCACTGCTAATGAGCAGCACATGTTTTGAGTTAAAAGTCTTAATTTGAAGCCTTTCTTTTCAGAGCCAAAACTATCTTGGGAGTTGGGATAAATTGAGATTAGTGACCCTGCCAACCCAGTAGCTCAAGGTTTCATTTTTGTTCTCTTGCCAATGAACTGCCAGTCAGTGTTTCACTTGTACTTCTGACTTTTACATGTGATGCTGGTATATACACTTCATGTGCTTCCAATCATGTTAATTAGAAGGAACCTACTGATGGTTGTAATGAACAGACATCTCACTCAGTATTCATACTGCTGCCAGTCTGCTACCCACAAACACATATTCTCATGCCATCAACATCAAAGCCTCCAGATGTAAAATCTCAGTGAATAAGGATCTTGAATGTACATGTCCAATTATTTTTGTAATAACTGCAGGATTCCAATATGGAATATATAGAATTTGTTGTCTAGACCAGCAGTTCCCAAACTGTATTCCACAGAAATCCAGGGTTCTGAAAAGGCCATGTAGGACTTCTGCAAAAAAATCTCAAAAACCGAATTTAAAACAGATTTTAAAGTGGAACCACATGAGGCCAACTATTCAATTGTCAGTTGCCATCCAAGCAGCAAAAAAGGAAATGCATCTCGCCATTTAGTTCCTAGGGTTCTATTGCATAGTGTTGGGAATAATAGAATGAATTCATTTGGGATATTACCATATAATCGCTTTATTCATTTGCTATATTTAAAATGTTTGCTCTTTATTTCCAAACCTACTACATTATGCAAAGCACTCAGGCAATAGGAGTAGATGAAAGGAAGAAGAACATTGTGGGCTCAGAATGCTTAGTAAAAATCAGGGACAGGGTTAGGTTTCCACGGGGGGGAAATGTCTTCAGAAAGGTTCCATGACTGAAAAAGATTGGGAACCACTGGTGTAGACCATGGACAGGCAGAATTTAGACCAGGATCTATCAGTAGTTCTCTGGGTTATATGCAGTATATTTCCACATTTATTGTTCTAGAAGTTTAACAACACCAAGTCAAACTTAAATGTGGAGAATATTTTCTGCTGTGACTGCCCTCTGCTAATCTCTCATCTCTCAGCTCCAGTGTTCCTCACCTGTAAAATAAGGGTCTTCTGTGGTAGCTTTCGGCCCATCTTTGTGAAGCTCTGGTGTTCAACTTGAGGGCTATGATAAACATTGGTCACTGTCCTTCTCTCTCTCTCTCTCTCTCTCTCTCTCTCTCTCTCTCTCTCTCTCTCTCTCTCTCAGAGGTAGTGGAAGGACTACTAATATGGCAGGGTACATAACAACCCCAGAAATAAACGCATATGCTCATTTTCTGACCATGTTCTCTTCCATGAGCTTTGCTGACCAGCAGCATGCTGGGAATGAATATTTTTTTTTTTATTTCAGGAGCTTCTCATTCCTGTCACACTGGTGGTCCATAAGATGCTGCCCTTTATGTTAAATTTGCAAGGGGTACCCTAAACTGTATAAAAAGCCCACGCATGTAAGCTTGGATGAACGTTCCCCTTCATCTTCCCCTAGAAACAAGCTGCTGTGCAATTTCAATGTGTTTCTGAAGTGCTATTACTTCAGAAAAGAGCAGGGCATCATGGCACCACATATTCCCATGTTATGTTCCATTTCTTGATTGGCTGTTGTCTTGCAGTATCTCAAAGAACAACTACCAGCAGCAATAAGGAAAGGATGCATTTATTTAAATACATTTCAAAAAGTACTATATAGATGATCATGACCTAACTCTGATCCACCAGGAGTCAGAGAGGAAGTTCACTGAGTCTGGTTGCCTGAATTGGAAATCATGCTTGGAATAGGAAACCATTTCTTTGAATGTGACTGTCTGGGGGTAAAATGGCACCAATACATAATGTAAGCAGGAGAAGGGTTAATCCAACTGACTCAGTGCATGCATGGAAATAGCATTAAGTAAAGACTGTGCATGCTCAGAAGTGATATGATTAGTTCCAAACTCATGAACACATACATATATTATCAGTCAAGTCTCATTTAAAAGCTGCACATTATGAATGGGTAAAGCTTGGCCAGGAAGCTAATTACAAAAGTAGATGGCATAAGTACTTTAAATTCCCATCTAGCAGCGATGTTGTCTGTTATTTTTGTGTTATTTTTACTCTTGAACAAAAAATCTTAATCACATGCTACTTGATCTTAGCCGTCCACCCATGACCCATAACAGGTCCCTATTTGGACTGGGCCCCTGTGTGTACTGTGGAAGAAAAAAAAAAGAGAAGAAAAGTATCTGCTAATCATGGAGCAAAATCATGTCTGTTTTGGCTCTTAGTGTCTCGTGTCAGAAACCCCCATGTACAGTAATTCAGATATGAGTTAGCAATTGCATGCGCAGACTCATACTGCAGGTTTAAGTGCAGAAGGTTATTATCTGTGCTTCTCCATCATCATTTTGAATCTGCCATTTTCCTCTCAATCTCTGTTTTGCACTTGTCTCTCCTTTGTGGGTTCCTGAATTCTAACACAAATATAATGCTTGCCCATCCCCAGGTCTAGCCCTGTGTCCTGCCAAAAATGTACCTGTGAAATCTGAATCATTTGTGTACAAACACAAATAAGGCAAAAAATTATAGTTGAGGGAAAATGTGCAAATCATGGAGAAGTTATAATTGTGGTCTCCTCCTCCTTGTGCTATGAAAGTTTATATGCCTTTATCACAGTATGATCAACAGAAACACCACAGCTGCATTTTGCTTATCTCTGCACTCTTCCAGGAAACAAATCCATCTACTGCATTTCAGCAGTTAGAGCAGAAGAGAAAACATTTGGCAGCACTGTATTACTACCAATTATTACTATTAGTAAATGTATATTTCCGCTTTCTTCTTCTTGCGAGGGACCCAAAGTAGCTCATGCAGTTCTTCTCTCCATTTTGTTCTCACAACAAAAACCCTGTGAGGTTAGGCGAAGGGTCTGTGACGGGCCCAGAGTGAACTCCATGCCTGAGTGGGGACAAAGGCACCTCTCTCCAAGCCCCCGGCCCAACACCTGAAGCACCACACTGGCTCGCATCATGAAGTGCGCATCATGCTCTTGCTCCTACACTTTCCACGGTGGAAAGAAATAGACCCTTCCATCATCCTGACTGGCTTCCCTTGCTCATTTCTGCAGATCCTTGCCATTCAGGAAGAAGCCAGCCTCTTCATTTATCTTTCATTTCATTTTACCTGCTGGTTGGCAGCCCCCTTTTCTCTGGGTTGAAGACTGGCAGCCCTACTGTCTTGAATCAGTTTTGAAAAGGGCAACAAAGGAGGCATCATCAGTATCATCACCTGAAGATCTGAAGTAGCTCCTGCAGATTGAGACTCGGCACACACGTGCGGAGTGCATGCCAGATGTTATGAATACTTTATCTCAGGTATTTTAGCTGCAATGTCTCATTCACACATGCAGACTAGCATTGAATGGCATCTTTGGGAGCATGCATGTGTGAATGAGCCCTATATTAGATTTGTACATGTAAGTATATGCCCCACAGTATTATTCTACAGATCATGGCTACCTTCCTCAACCTTGTGTCCTCCAGGGATTTTCCAGTCCATCTTCATGGGCCATACAAGTTGCGCTAATGGGACATGAAGTCCAAAACTTGGGAACATGCTGTCTACCCCGGGAACTAGAAAGAAATGTCACCTCTTAGTTGTCGAGCCTGGATGAGTGTCATCCCCTTTGTTAGTTATGAGACATGAGACATGTCTCTTCTCTAAAAACAAACAACCCCCCCCGCACATTCCAGGAATGCTATTCATATTAAATACTGGAGTCATGCCTGTGGTTTTCGCGGCACCCCCATGGGGTCTTGAAATAACTTCCAGTGGAAGTCTGCAGATAAATTGATGCCTGGCTGACATCAAAGCAAGGTCTAGACAGGATGGTCACTAGTGATAATGCACTTTCTATCACCATATGCAGTTTGAAAGAATAACTTATCATTTTAACTTGCTTTTAACCAGCATACGTAACTATTATTGCATTATTTGTCTGTGTGATTGTCAGTGTGCTCAATATTTTACAATGAGACAATTTCTAAGAGAGGTGGAAAGATAGCCAAGGGATGGATATAAGCAAGGGCAGTTACATGAACTTAGACTTCATTTCCTTAAGATTTTATATCCCAAGTTGATTGCTTCAAAGAGGAGCTGAGTTAGGAACTGGGTTTTAAGAGGCACTGGTATGTATCCTGGTAAAGGAGTTCAAGGCATGTGAAGCAGCAATGAAGAATGGCAAAATTACTTATGAGACCGTAGGTCAGATAACTACTACAGCATTTAAGGAAGAGATGAGTAAATTGCTCCCCACGCACCTTTGGCTTCCTGATTCTTCTCCAGCATGGAGGTTAAAAACTAGAAAGGCCATCCACTGACAGCAAGCAAAGCAAGTCCATAATTAATTAACTGTGGGACTGTGGGTTATGCAAGGAGTGTTTAACCTAGGGTTTGGACCAAACCCCATCCCTTCATGCTTTTGAGGGCTTTCTCGTGGGCTTGGCTTGGTCTTCCAAACTGAGTTAGGCTGAGAGGAAGTCTGCAAACACTCACAGACTCCTGGTTCTACAGCCATCAACCTTGTTCCTCACTGGCTGCAGCAGTCCAAAAGAATCAGTGCGAAATTGGATCAGAGAAGTAAACTGATACAATGATTCCTACTACTAGCCAGAATGGATAGAACAGAAGTAGGAAATTTTTGCAAGGTTTGGTTTGGGCTTTTCACCAAGGTAGGTTATCTCTTTCCTGGAAAAAAAGCAATGACAACAGTAGTAAAACCATACAAACCTCATCAGTGTTTGGAACTTGTCTGGAAATTTGGACCACTTGTTCTTAGTGGGCTGTTCCCTTCTCTGCACTGATGTAGCCATGCCTTGTGTTTTGTTTGTTGATCACATTAGTCTAGAGTGTGACAAAACCTATGGAAAAAGCATGAAGACAGACAGGCATATTCTAGAAAATCTCTAGAATTCCATGTGCTCTCAACTGACCTGTGGCAATTAGTCATTTTTGCTAAAGGGAGGGGAACATAGCCCTAAGACACTAATGTTTTGTCCCCTTTCCTTGGTTTCCATTTTAAAACAAAGATTTCCCCACTCCATAAAAGATGAATGGCTTGTTATGTGATAGCTTTAAAATATATTAAACACAATAAATCTTTGTTCGCAGGGATTGTGTTAAGCAGAGGCTAGGAGCTTTAAATGAGGGTGGTGTATTATGATCAGTTTTTTTATTTTTGTGAAGAAAGTCCAATCATGATTTAAAAACAGATGAAAGAAAGCAAAACTTATTATAAGATGAGGTGGTATTTTAGTGAAAAACTCCATAATGTTGACTAGTCTAGTTTACAGATGCACACAAACACACACATAGCCAGAGGGAGTGATAACAAGAGATTAAGAGAAATGGAATCTCTGAACCATACATTAAGTGAAATTTAAGGGATTCCCTCCCCTGATCACCATGGTTGGCATACAGAAATAAAGAAATACATGAAATTCTCCTGGCGTTAGATATTCTCCTGCTGGATGAATTTTGCATCAATGCTGGTGAACAGTGTAGCTTCCTGCTCCATGGCTGACTTAGCAGGCTAGTTCAGGAAGTCCAGGAAAGGTGAGTAGCATAGGAAACTGCGTCATTCTACAGAAGTTGAGGTATTGACAAAGCACAGCAGGCAGGCTTAATGTTGGACCAAGCAAAGAGTGTGCTGGCCATTTACATGGGAGAAATTAAAGAGTGCATGTATGGACTCAATTAGGATAGAAATAGCCCAGCTCCTGCACCTGGCAATCCTGACCATTAAGCATCAAGCATCTTTCTGTCTGCATAGAGGTTGGCTTACTTGACCCTTTAAGTGTGATGGAATACTTGGATTAGCAGTGCAAAATCTAGAAACTGGTACTGAAATATGTAGATTGTGCAGTTGAAATCAAATATTTGATCCACTTTTATACAGTAGATGATGATGATTAAGATGATGATGATGTGCTCTCATGTATACACCAGGCTGCTAGGAAATATAGCATGACTTAGCTTTGAGAAATGCAAGTACCACCATACATAAATATGTATCAGTGACAATTGAAATACATATCAATGACAATCAGTGACAATTGAAGGCCTGACAAACCTGAGCCCTGACAGTGAATTTTCCAGACAGACATTTTCAGCTCATTTTCCCCTCTTACTGACCCTCTCTGCTCCGTGTGCAGTAATTTGAAACTGCAGAACAGTTTGGTGGGCGAATATTTATTCCATCCTTTACCATAGGACGACGTTTTTCCAGAAGGCCATTTGGGGGCTGCTACACCCAAGCAACAAGAGGCATTTTCAAAAAGTGTAGGATCAGTGGGATTTTTCTAGCCAGCTCTCTCTTTCTGCCTAATGCAAACACATTTCAATTCTCTGGACCTCACTGGGGTGCTGTTTTCTTAAACATAGCCCTAACCTCAGTACTACTCCTAACCTCAAAATGTGGCTGAAATGCCCAGAATTAACACTGGGACATTCCAAACTCATGATTTTGGTTCTTTTTCCCATAAGCCTGACACGCACTGGTCCAACTGAAGTCGTTTGGAAACTCAGAACCATACAGTGGGTGAAAATATTTTCCAACCATTACCATAGTATGACATGTAGGATAAGTGGAATTTTTCTAGCCAACTTTGGCCCATTGCAAGCATGTTTCAAGCCTCTATGCCTCTCTGTGGCATCCCGTTTTCATAACCCTAACCCTAATCTCAGTCTTAACCCTAACCATAAAATGGGTCTGAAATGCACATGCTTGAGAGTGGAATTTCCCAATGAACGTTGTCAGAATTCCCCCCCCCCCCCGCCGCCCCGTCTTCCTGACCCTGTTCTCTCCCTGTTCAGTCATTTGATATAAAGGATTTTTCTGACAATCTGGGATGTAACAGACAGTATTTCTGCCAAACTGCATAGCATCCCCCATGCAGCTCTTGGAGATTACCTAAATAATCCAATTTGTAGGAAAGCAGCTAAGGCAGAAGAGTACAAATCCTGTATTCATCTCAGGAATGGAGTGTCAGTAGAAAAAAAAATCTATTAATTTCTCTGAAAAGGTGAAACAGCATAGATAAGAAAGAAAGACTGGACGGCTTGGCTCAGGAGTACAGCTCTGGATGACTCCTTCCCTTGGGCTACTCTGGCTGGAGCAAGCATATTCTGAGGTAACATTATCCTTCCTCAAAATACATGCTTTGTCAGGCTTCTGGCTACCTGTCCTTCCCTGCCCCATATTTGCATTTGGACATGGCCAAACGAAATTTGAGTTTTTATTACTTACACCTGGAAGGGAAGCTTTTGCTGGGGAAAGTCTTCCATCTTGCTGACAAACTCTTCACAGGCAAGAATTGCCAACACAAGTCCATTGCCAATGAAAATGACTTGAGAAGTGATCTGTAGTCCCATGACATGGGAAACAATGGTCACTTCCAAATATATATTCTCCTGCTAATATATTGGAGCAAAGGAAAACAACTAATATGTATATGTACATGCACACACACTCTGATGACTATTAGATTGGTGGCATTTAATTAAAAGAATGATTTAATTTCATGTCACCAGCTTATTTGAATATTTGATAGTTATTGATGTCTCCAACATCCTCTGCATCCCTCAAAGCATTGATAGGCATTGTTCCTTGCTGCAAGCCCTATGCAATGAAATGTGATGATACAGGCTGAGACTTTCCACATTTTCTATTGCTCACCATCTAGTTCACAGTGGTAGGACAAGAGGAAGCACTCCCTCAAAGAATTAGATTGCAAAAGGGAAAGACAGCAGCAGCATAATGGGGTACAAAGAAGAACGAAATCATCATCATAATGGCCACTCCTGCCAACACATTTTGAGTGTTGTAGCTCATGGAACATATCCCTGCTTCCCCAAGACCCTGATTTGTGTGGGCATGCTGATGGGGAGAAGGGAGTGAGGTCGTGGACCCCCCAGGGACCAGAGTCCGTTAAGGTATTCTTTCAGGAAGCCGGTGGGGATGCTGGTGGGCTCCTTGGGCATGAGAAAAGGGGAAGGGAGGGAGTGCATGAGAACAGCTCCCTACAGCCTCTCCTCTTCTTGCTGCCACTGGAAGTGGCAAGAGCAGCAAGCCTGCTGGTGGTGGGGATGTTGGAGAAATCCAAAATGGATTTGAATGCTTTCCAGATTCCATAGCAGGCCAGCAGATATCACTATACTAATGAACGGATCTAGTGGGTGTCTTTTTCTGTAAGTTTCCTTGGGTGTATCATGAATAAAATTGCCAGACTGTTTACTGTAAGAATTGCAGCCCAAGGGATGAGAGTTTTCTTTAACTCTTTTTCATACATCTAAAGCTATCTCATGCAGCAATTTAGTGCAATGTAAGATCTTGTCATCCACTGGTGCTTGAGTTTCTTTATGTTGGCAACACTGTGCAAAGCCCACTTTATTCCAGTTCCATTAATTGATTTTCAGGCCAAAGACATTCTCCTTAAAGCACATAGAAATGCATCATTGCCTAGGCTTGATGTACCATGTGGACTGCGAAAGAAAAGTAAGCAGGTTATAAACAAGAAGACAAGTGTTTGATCATCCCCAGATAAAGCCCAGATTATTAATAATTGGGGTGATTCTAGGGAAAGTCACTGAGCTTGAGATTGGAGGCAAGCTTTGGCAGCTTGCAAAGCTGATCTCAAAAAAGAGATAACATTTAAAATCAGCTTCCTGCCGACCCTCTTGGATCTACGAAATCTGCTCTAGCTTTTCCTTGGTGGCATCAGAAGTGGGAGCAATGCTGCACACCAACAGGGAATATGGGAGAACTGTCCTTCTAGACCAGTATCTGCCAGGGACCAGATGTTCTTTTGTCTGTCATGCTGATACTCAGTGTGCTACAACACCTTCCCTCTTCCAGTTGATCTCATTGCCACTAGCTAGTAGGTTTATGAGGAAAGGGGACTTTGGGTGTTGGTAGGCAGGGTGTTTTGGTAGCTTACAGAGGTCTGCTGGAGGGGGAGAAAGGGGTAATCAGAAAAACTGGCTCAGAAAATTGGCTGAGACCAACCTTCCAACCCCTGAGACCACCCTTCTTGACCTGCATATTTAGCATAAAGATCCTTTGGAAAACAGCAATCTATATTTAGAAGTTTGATTAATGACATAAAGTCCCCCCTGGCATAATCACATGTCACCCAAAATGCATATACACCATTAATGTTTTTTCTGTTCACCGGCTTCCTTTGAATGGAACCAAACTATAACACGAAGGGCCTGATCCGATTAGAAAGTCTGGTGAAATCCAGCAGCGATACTATCTTTGATTTTAATGGCTTAATTTATTTATTTGATTTATCCTCTGACTGTCTACCAAAAATGGCACTCAAGGCAGCTTAAAGGAACAATTAATTTTAAATAAAACAATTGAACATTACAGTGAAATATGATACAAGTAAAACAAATGCAGAATGAGATATAGTTCCACTCATAGTATTCTTGGGAAAAAAGTATTCTTTTTTCTTTTTTCATTTTATACAATTAATATAATAATTATTATTATAACTAGACATTATTGATTAAACAATACATTAATATCAATGCTACCTCCACCAGGACCAACAACTCTAGTTATTTAGTGTAAGATAATTTATTCATTCAGGTTGCCCCACCTCCCTTCCAGAACCGCATTGACTTTTGTGATGGTTCACACCCCTTTCCTTTTATTAAAACATATTCAATAAAAGATCAACAAATATTTTCAAATTTATTTTCACTTATCAAACCATTTTTCTGTTTAATATCACAAGTTAACTTATCATTAATAGCTATATTCCAGACTTCTTTTTGCCAGTCAACTATATGATAGTCAACTTTTGTTTTCCAATTCCTTGCTATTACTAAACTTACTCCTGTTAAGGGACAAAGTATGCATGTAGAACAGGTGCAGATCTCAGTAGCAGGGCACATAATTTCCATGCAAAAGCAAAACCAGGTTTAATCCCTGTACCTCTCTCAAGACCCAAGGCAGCCTCAGGGCACCCTCTGCTGGTCAAGAGCCAGTTCAGCAGCCTTGGTAATTACAATATTACTGCCCCAATCTACTGCAGATGTCAGGGCTCTCATGAGCTCCACCTGGGAGAACTGGCTCTTGTCTCCAGAAGCTGCCTTAGCAATGAAGATTTTCTTGACTTGCTGAAAAGGTCCTGTTTTGTGGACCTTGTCTCTTCCACGATCTAGCTCTGGCCGCTCCTGCCTTACTCCAATCCTCAAGATACCTGCTGCCTTAGGCTTGTCTTCCTGAACCTGGCTTGTCTGACCATGCTTTCTTCTTGAATGGACTGTGTCTAGTGTTGCTATCTCTGTCACTGTGTGACTTTGCTCTTGGACTGACCCTCACGCCAGACCCTGGTTCCCAGGTCCCAGTGTGCCTGTCTACAAGTAAGCAGCGCCCATGCCCCAGATGCTGACAACCACCTATAGAGCTATGGATGCCAGTCAGTGTAGCTAGTACTTAACTAGATGGAACTGGCTCTGTATAAGGCAGCTTCCTCAGCTGTTAATATTCACATCCACCTCAAAGATCATAACTTCCTACTCACCTTCTGCTTGCAGTATTGAACTAACACACCCTGTCAATCCCAGCCAGAATTTATTCTGTAGGAGTAGGCTTCTGTGAGAGATTCATTTCAGTTCCTCTGTGGACAAAAATTTGCCTCCAAAACCCAAATGACATTTCTGAGCTTGGACTGCTATGTGGGTGCAGGGGTGGGAATCTGTTCGGACAAAGAATCTGTGACCAATGAAAGAAAACTAAAATGTGCACCCAAACCTATTTGAATAAGTAGAAGAATGTATCTAAGTATATACTTAAGTACTTACTAATTTTCATACAGAAAAGAGAAAGACAAGACAAAACAAGACAAAACAAGACAAAACCTTCGAACAAGGAGGTATGAGAATTTCATCTGAGTTCATATTTGATCACGATTTACCCAGCTGACGCTTCCTTGCATATGGACTCAGATGCAATCTCTTTTGAAGTCTGTTTCTGAGATTGAGATGCAATTTGCAGAGCTCCAACCTGAGTTTGACATCATGTGTGCATTTGAAAAAATGTGCATAAAAGGTGTTATTTGAAAAGTGAAAAATTGCCTTTAATCAATGGAAAAGGAATGCATTGATTTCAAAGATACAAAGAACTGATGCATACTTTTGAAAAATAAAAGTACAGATTTTCATGCGAAAAGAACAAACACAAACAAAATGATGCTAGGAATTTGAAATGGACTAGAACTTTGAGATGGGATTTGGAGAACCTTTCTGAGCTCATGTTTTTGCTGATTTCCCCATCCCTGCCTAAGAATCATTTCTATGTATGCCTTATGGGGGCTCTCCTGAGTGGAACTGAGCCCTCTGCTGTTACCTTTTCCCACCTGTTAGTTTCCTTTTTGTTTCCTTGAGGAAGGTAAAAGGACTGATATGGTAGGACAAAATTGGGACATGCCTGAAAGGAGGTAGACCTGAGGGGAAACATTTCAAATAGGAGGGATGCTTATTTTAAGCCTTCCATCCTCTATTGTTTCTTCTGCAGGTCTGTGTCCATGAGATGGCCTACACAGATTTAAAAAATATTTGAATTGATTCCTAGGGTCCCCAAACCAACAACTTTTTCAGTAGCTTCTTCTGAAATACTAGGAAAAGAAGAGTAGGCAATGCAGATGATGGTTGACTTTTTTCTAGGATGCCTAAACCCTTTCCTTAAACAGTTTATTAACCAATTGTTTCTTTCCACCAATAAGTTTAATTTAGATATGTGTGTGTGTGTGGAGGGGAGAATCTCAAGTGTTTTCCTGTTAAAATATAGTCCCAGAAATTTCTCAGAGGATACAATGCCATTGTAATAGCTGTTCTAAGTGCTCCTCACCAATTTGTTACTTCAGAAAAAATCACTCTTCCAAAGTCTGGGTATCTAACAAGGCAGAGCTTAAAGGACATTTTCACCTGAGCAAATCTCTCCCAAGACAACAGGGAATTACAAAAACTAATGAAGCCTTCAAGTAATAATTGGAAAACATTTGCTTTGAATTAGACATCCCCCTAAGTATATAAAGTGCCAAATCATTAGCATCCACTATGAAATAAAATTTGAATTTTATTAACTCCTGAGGAAGAGTGACCTTTAAGCTTTTGGTTCTGGAATGTGATTCTTGTTCACCACCAGGATGATTTATAAAGCCTAAACAATTTAATATACTGTCTACTAACCATAGCTTAGTTTAAGAATCATGTGTGTAAAGGAAACTGGCTTATACTGGATCAGATCACCAAGACAGCAGTGCACTCCAGGATCTGGGGTCAGGGATCGCAGATCACCCAACTGGGCACGGTGGTGATGGAATCTGCTGCCTTCTGCACTGAATATGCTGCCTCTTTCATTCCTATACTGCCCAATAACCAAAGCCCTCTGGGTGGTTTAAAAGGATTAAAGCTTTAAATATGCATTATAATATCATGCATACAATTAAACATGCAATGCAAAGAAACATGTGGTTGGTTTAATTTTTTAAAAAGATAATCACACAACAACAATCCAGCACTGTTTAAAGCCTCATCATGTGCAGCCAGATGTCTGAGAGAAGGTCTTAATCTGGCAGCAGGCAGGTCTCCTCAGGGAAGTAACATCAGATTTGAAGGACCCCCCTCAAGAAATCCCTCTCCATCGTTCCACCTTTTGAGCATCCCTTGCAGAAGGCACCTGGAGGAGATCCTTAGATTATGAATGTAGGTATAGGTAGGTTTATGCTCCAGCAGGAATTGCAGTTTCAAGTCATGTTCTGTATCCAAATCTTTATTATGTCACTACACCAAAGTCCCACCAACAAAAAGAATCATGAATCATAAAATAATAGGGTCAGAAGGGACAAAGGCTATTGAGTCCAACCTCCTGCCTGTGCAGGACACCAGTTACACAATCCCATTTAAGAAGAAACCATCTAGTTTCATCTTAAATGTTTCTAGTGCAAACAGCACACAACCTCTCTTGACCACTGATTCCACTGTTGTACTGCTCTTACAATCAGGAAATTCTTCCTTGTGTCTAGCTTGCACCTGGTGTACTGTAGCTTAGGTTCATTGTCTCTGTCCTGCAATCTGGGATGAGGAAGAATAGGTCTTTTCCTTCTTCTATGAGAAGTCTTGGAGGTACTTGTAGAGTGCTTTCATCTCACCTCGTAGTCTTCTTTTCTCAAAGTCGAACAGGTCCAGTTTTTTCAGCCCCTCATCATTAGACTTAATTTCCAGGCCTTGTATCATCTTTGTTGCCCTCCTCTGAATTCACTCCAGATTTTCAGCATCCTTTTCAAAACTGAGTCCCCAGAGTGAATGCTGTATTCCAAGTGAGGTCCATCTAATGGAAGACATTTCAGTGCAACTGTTGTAGGGCACCACTAGGGCACCATTGCATTGCTCACTAGATGTCCAGTACTACCCTGGCTCATTTCCACCTGTCTTGGGAGGGCAAAGCCCTTGAGTAAATGACACCAGCTACAAAGGCTTCTGCTCATGTCTTGGAGACCATCTCACTGTGAGTCCTGAAAATCCTGTCCTGCCTGCTCTGTTTGCCTCATTGTCACATTCCCACTTTGATAAACATTGCCATACCTTTTCAAGCCGACAGATGCCAACACCCAACCAATTGAAGCTTAAAGCTCTTACTGCCAGTGACTAAGCCTTAAGAGGTCATTTCAACCTTTCATATGTGACCAAAAATAAATACATACATACATACATAAATCAAAGAAGTGGCAGTCAGGAAATAATCTGTGGAGGCAAGGAAGGTCACATAACCTTCCAAGGTTCCCAAGGGCTGGACTGGGAACTTGGGCAGGCAAAATTTGGCCTGTGGCCTAGGATTCAACTCTCTGTATTGTTTAAACTGTCACACTGCTGCTATATTTACTATAGATAACCTAGTAATTTGGGTGTTAATTATGGGGTTGTTAATTAAATGTGGATTTTATTTTTTGTGGTTACACCTAGTTGTGAGGAAGTGTGCTTTCATATCTTTAGGGGAATTTCAGTTCTGTTTCTGTTGGATTGTAGGATAGATATAAACTAAAATCATTTGATACATTTGTGATTCTATATCTTTTACTGCATTTATCGATTTGCATTTTTTATAGCTATCCATTTCTTTACTGTTGTGAGCTGCATGAAATCCAGTTTGGACAAGTAGCATACAATAAATGTGACAAGGTTTTGCTCTTAAAATGAGCCAAAAGTCATTTCATAGGTAAACAACTGAAATTAATAATGATGAAAAAAAAACTTGTGCCCTGGTTTTCTACCATTTTCTGAACTCTCAGCAGGCTACCTGCTTGCCAGTATTTCAGTTTCTTCAGCTCTGATTCTGTTGATTGGGTTTATATAACACAATCACCCATACGGATAGATTAAGTATGGATTGGGTTGAATTGTAGAGCCATGAGCTGTTGGTTAAACATGGCCTTTTTCTGAATCCAGCTGTGATAATAACCAGTACCTTGTTAATCATGAACAATCATGCCTCCAGCTGATGGTTTGTTGTTCGTGAACTGTAGGTTTTCACCATGAGTTGTTATCATGTGAACAATAGGGAACATGTGAACAATAGGGAAGAGCTGAATGTAGGTTTAGTATGGGATGTCATTGAAGACTGACTTGTTGAAATGTGGGCATTTGAGTTGACAGAACCCAGTTGAGATCATAGAATCATAGAATAGAAGAATTGGAAATGGCCATGAAGGCCATCAAGTCCAACCCCCTGCTGTTGCAGGACACCATGTAACACCAGCCTGCTCAGATGGATGTTCAGTTTCTTTCTGAATGTCTCTAGTGTGGGAGAGTCCACCACCTCTTTAGGCAGCTGGTTCCCCTTTTGTATTGCTCTGACAGTGAGGAAGCTTTTCTTGATGTCCAGTCTGAATCTGGGTTGCTGCAGCTTGAATTGCTTATTCCATGTCCTACATTCTGGCATTAGCAAGACGAGATCTTGACCTTCCTCTTTGTCACAGCCTTTGAGGTACTTAGAAGATAGAGGGATATCATGTCCCCCCTCAGTCTTCTCTTCTCAAGGCTGAGCATGCCCAGTTCCCCCAGTCTCTCCTCATAGGGCAATGTATCTAAAACCTGGATCATTTTTGTTGCCCTCTGCTGGACCCTTTCTAATTTACCCGTATCTTTTTAAAATCTTGGTGCCCAGAACTGGACAGAGTATTCCAGGTGAGGTCTGACTTGTGAGGAGTATAGAGGAACTACTGTTTCTCATGATTTGGAAGTAATACTTCTGTTAATGCATCCCAAAATAGCATTTGCCCTTTTGGTGGCTGCATTGCATTGTTGACTCATGTTTAGCCTATTGTCCACAATTACGCCAAGATCTTTTTCTTGTTCAGTTCTGTTGAACCACATATTCCCCATCTTGTATCGATGCCTTTGGTTTCTTTTTCCTAGGTGGAGGACTTGGCACTTGTTCTTGTTGAATTTCATTCTGTTGGTTTCAGCCCAGTGTTCAAGTTTATCAAGATCACCCTGGATCTTCATTCTGTCTTCTAGGGTGTCTGATATTCCACTCAGTTTTGTATCATCTGCAAATATGATTATCTTTCCTTGTACTTCCTCATCTAAATCATTAATAAAGATGTTGAAGAGCACTGGGCCCAGGACTGAACCCTGTGGGACCCCATTAGTTACCTCCATCCAATTTGAGAAGGTGCCATTGATGAGCACTCTTTGTGACCAATCTAATAGTTTTTCCATCTATTCCAGTTTTTGCTAATTTGGTTATCAGAATGTTGTGTGGCACTATGTCAAAAACTTTGCTAAAGTCTAGGTAGATTATGTCCACAGTGTTTTCTTTATCCATTTTGAAGGTTACCCAGTCAAAAAATGAGATTAAATTAGTCTGACAGGATTTATTTTTGATAAATCCATGCTGGCTTCTATTAATTACTGCATTTTATTCAAGATGCTTGCAGATGATTTTGTAAATAATTTGCTCCAGAATTTTTCCAGGGATTGATGTACGACTAACTGGTATGTAGTTCCCAGGTTCATCTTTTTTCTCCTTTTTGAATATATGGACATTAGCCCTTCTCCAGTCATCCGACACTTCTCTTGTTTTCCAAGATTTATCGAAGATAATAGGTAGTAATTCTGAGAGTTCCTCCACTAGCTCTTTTATGACTCTGGGATGGAGTTCATTGGGCCCTGGAGATTTGAAAGTGTTTATTCCACCTAGGTATTCCTTGACCATTTGTCTGTCAATCTTGGGCTGCCATCTCTCACTTCCAGCTTGAACTTCCTCTTGATTGCTGATTTCCTTGTGGGAGAAGACTGAGGCGAAGTAGGAACTGAGTGCCTTTGCCTTTTCTTTGCCATCTGTTATCACTCTGCCATCCACTATGAGTAGCTGGACACTGCTGCACACTCGTACTCCTATTATAGGAAAAAGTGAAAGCACTGGAGCAGCGAGTGTACACCCTCTGGATAATACAAGAAAATAAAGAGTTCTAGACAGAGCAGAGAAGCTGCAACATGTAAGTGCAGTCCAGAAGGAAGAAGAAAAACAGCAAGCCAAGGTGGCAGGAGAGAACCCCAAAAGAAGGGAAAATAAGAAAAACTTGCTGGAACAGGGTGACAGTTAGACACAGAAGACCTAGGAAACACTCTGCACTGCTTCGAGTTGCTTGAGGAAGAGACTTGTGAGAAACCCACTGTGAAAGAGCCACACAATGCACTAAATAACTCTTTTTCAGGCCAATCAAACAAGGAAAAGGATAGCAAAATTTGCAACAAAAGGAGAAGAGTGCTAGTTGTGGGAGATTCCCTTTTGCATGGAATGCAAAAATATGTATGCTGTGATGACCCAGAGAATCGCCAGGTATGCTGTCTCCCTGGCACCAAGGTTAAAGATATAACCAGGAAGTACACATAGCTTGTACGACCCACTGACAAATACCCCTTCCTTCTCTTCCACATGGGAACTAATGACACTGCCATGAGAAGTTTTGTTGATATAACATCTGACTTCAAAGCTCTGAAGGTGCCACTGTGGATACTTCCTGGTGGATTGCTTGTGCCACCACATGCAGGGGGGATTTAAGGGGAAAAAATAAGGAAGAAAAGCAAAAGAGGGGGAAATGTTAGGGACCTCCCCCTGGACCTTCTCCACCAAACTCTTCTGCCAAACTCCTGTTGGCTCTTCCTGTTCTCTCTGCTTGTATCCAAGAGGTCCTAGACCAGTGATGGTGAACCCTTTAGAGACGTAGTGCTCAAATTGCAACCCAAAACCCACTTATTTATCACAAAGTGCCAACACTGCAATAAAACCTGAATAGTGAGGTTTTAGTTTAGGAAAAAACAACTCATACATTAACATTTTTGTCTTAAAAGGAAAACACAATAACCGAGCTTTCAATGATACAAACATATATATATCCTTGGCAGCACACTAACCAGCCATGCGAAAGCTCAGAGTCGCAGCTAACGAGTCGTGGCTCATGATGTCATCGCCTGGCACTGCTACTCATTTCCAAGCATGCACATGGCCCGTATGTGCACTGGTATCTGATGCTCGACTGCTGAGGTGATGCTGGGGTGACTTGACTTGTGTGCCGACAGAGAGGGCTCTGTGTGCCCGCTGTGGCACGCATGGCATAGGTTTGCCACCACTGCCCTAGACCCTCTGGGGCAGATTGCTCTGATGTGCTCTGCTCTGCTTGGAGTCTGGAACGAGAAATAACAAATGGTAGTGAAGAACCTACAGTTCACAACACTCCAACAACCTGTTAAGTCTCTTCACGTTAAGGCAGTCATTGTCGGAACTGCTACAACACACCTGAGATGTTACAAAGATTTTAATGAGGAGGAAACAGTTGCATCACACTGACATGTTCCTTTATGAGCCATATGTGCACTCCTGAGAAACATGGTTGGAGAGCCCTCATGCACAAGTGTTTGTATGGGGTTCCCTACTCCAGACTGGTGCCTTCCAGATGTTCTGAATGACAACCACCACTACCCAACAGCATGGACAATCATTGGTAGTTATGTGAGCTTTAGTTCAAAATATTTAGGGAAGACCATGCTGAGGACGCTTGCTTACGCATCCTAATGGAAGTGTGTGTGTGATTGCCAATGCAATGCTATTCCCTCACCCATGAACACTCATTTAGCACCCTCTAGCACCTGAAAATGGCTGCACTGTGGGACCACATCCTGGTATGCATTGTGAAACTATATGTGCCATTTTTTCATATTAGGGAAACCTTTGAGGTACTTTGTCTCCATGAGACCATAAAACCTAAATTGCACTCTCCATCTTCACTATACCCTCAGTGGAATTCGCTACACAAATGCACATATTTGCTTCCTTCTGCATTCATGGCTGAATTTCCACATCTTCCATTTGGATATGTATTTCCCGCTTCAGTTACTTTGACTTCTTATTTCTTGAGTGTTAGCTGAAGCCACTCACCCAAGTTTGTGTTCGGTTAGTCAAAGGGTGGTGTGTGTGTGTACGTGTGTGTTCCTGTAGGGTGGAAGGTGGTCTTCCTTGTGCCACTCTAAATATAACAACATCTGGGAAAAGGTCATTTAGAAACATTTTTTTTATTTTTAAAAAGAGTAGGTATTTCCCATCTTGATTATAACCTGTGAAGTAATAAGCCCACTGCAAGCAGCAATTTCCCCCATAACGTTCTGTGAGAGCTAAGCTTGTTTGTATAGCCTCCTCCCTCATCGTACCAGGTTAAATCCTTTCATTACTCAGTCACTTATGTACTGCAAGCTGTTTTCACTCATTACAAGTGATGAAAGGATCCTTTATGAATGGATAGCTTACCACAGCACTGGCCTTTTCAGCAAAAGTGCAACAATTGTCCATGTATATTTATAAATAAATATGAAGGATTATTGAAAACTTAAGTTGTTGTTCTGCATTTTTCAATGAAAAGCACAGCAACTGTCAATAATTTTTAAAAAGGATTAGATTGAATACTTTTTTTTCCTTTTTTGTTTTTGTACTCTTAGTTCTAAGAACTCATTTTCTGTGATTGCTTTAAAATTAAACCTACATTAACTTTTCGTGCAAAGAAGCCATATTGGCATTCGGATTGGTGCTGATTGTTGAGATTGGAAACTCCTAGAAGAACTTTCTTACTTCAGAAAAACTACAGCTCAGCTCCCTGCTCAGGTTTGGCTCAATTTGGATATAGCTTTCCCTGATGTAAGCGATCCCCAAACTTCTCCACTCTTGGGTTCTCCTTTCCTTTCCTTTCCTTTCCTTTCCTTTCCTTTCCTTTCCTTTCCTTTCAATTTACTTATTAGGAGGAGAATGAGGGTTTCTGGCCAAGAATTGGACTAGGTTCACTAATACAAGCAAAACAAAATAAGATCTTGTCAAAATTCACAAATATGTCTATAAATAGGACAGAAAGGACTTGAGAGCACTCCTCATCCCATTTTATTTTTGAATAGGCTGCTCATTGGTGAATAACGTATTGCCCAATTTCCGTGGTGTCATCAGAAAGGGCTTTACGGCAGCAAACTCAGTCAGCTCATCTTACCATACTCTCATATATATAACATAATGGATGCAGCAGAAGCCATCCTGGGAGATGTTGTGATTATGTAACATTAATTCACCCCTATGGGAACCTTATAAATGTAAGCCTTCCAAAACGTCTTACTCACAACAGCCCTGCTCAGCTTTTCCACATTCAAGTTTGTGGCTTCCCTAATGGAGTCAATATGCTTCATATTTGGTCTTCCTTTTCTTTTTTTCCTTCAACTTTCTCTAGCATGATTGTCTTCTCTAGGAAGTGTTGCCTTTTCATGATATGCTCAAAGTACAACACTACTGGAGTTGATCTATTTAAAACAATGGGCCTTTAAACCATGGCGAACTTTCATCTCATTAATTTTAACATGGCCATTCTAAAGATTGCTATGTCTGGATCCAAGCCATTGTAGTACATCCTTCAACTTTCATTTCTGAAGGTTCAAAATGACTTTATTGTGATTGGCCAAGTATAAGGTGTGATTCATTTATGTTATCCAGGTTACTTATCAGTTTATATATTTACAGCTATCTGTGTGTGTGTGTGTGTGTGTGTGTGCATGCATGCGCTAGGAATAGCTTTCCCCAGCAGCAATATATAGTGCATGAAGAAGGCATGGTTTAAGACTGATAAGATATCATATATTGTTACAAAGATTCCTCTACAAAAAAAAAAAAAAAAAAATTCTGATTAAAATCTGTGTGATCTCTAGCTATTCATGTGTAGTGTATCTCTTTCTGCTTTCTTGTCAGGTTTTTATGATGTCAAACTGTAGCCTGAACTTTCCAGCAGGAAAAATGCTTGGAAAACACAAAACGATCTTAATTATTGTTAAATTGTAACAATAGCAACCCATTTTATCACCTTTAATCTTGCCAAGGCTACAAAGAAAAACAACCCCTTACGATGAAGCAAGGAGATTAATGGCAACATTTGGCAACTTCTACAAAGGATGGCACTCAGACACCCCCATCTAAAACTAAAATAGTATAAAAGCAGCAGCTTTAGATAGTAAATTTCTTTCAGAAATAAAGTAACATTTTCTAATATGCTGACTGGGAATGAAAAAAAAATTACTTCTGGATACTGAAATGCAAGAGGAATGTGGAAGGGAATTTTCTCTTCCAATGTTCTATAAAACTTGCAAGTTAGCTTACTGGTCTTTCAGTTTACCCGTCTTCTTCTGTCTTGTTGGGAAGCTGGGAAAGGCAGGCATAGGCTACGAAGTGATACCTTTTTCAGGTGGTGCAGGGCCTACTACATTCTGGGCCTAAAATAGACCCTAATGCACCATCAGCAGCTTGTTGTGACAACTTTGCCCAACACTTTATGGATAAAATTGCTCAGATTTGCCATGAATTGGACTCCACAGTTGATGTGCCCTAGAACAGGAAGTGTCCAGACTACCATCTGGTTCATTCTTGTTGGATGAATTTCAATTGTTGCAGCCTGAGGATGTGAACGAGGTGCTTGGACAAGTCCAGTCCACCACCTGTTTATTCAACCTTTGCCCTTCATGGCTGCTCTCCAAAGCCAAGGATAGGATGGGTACCTGGGTCCATGAGGCTGCTGACACCTCTTTGAGGAAGGGTCAGTGGAGGCAGTGATCAGGCCCATCTTGAAAAGGGTGAACCTGGCCCCAAAGCTGGCCACCAATTATAGACCAGTGGCTAACATTCCCAGTATTTTACAGTTTAAATTGTTGTTTTTAATGGGGTTTTATAGAAGATGATGCTATGCTTTACTTTGTTTTATTGTAAAATAGTCCTGAGACTTTTGGTAATGAAGATAATATAGAAAGGCTGTAAATAAATAAATAAAGCTCTAAGATGTGCAATCTCTAAGCTGTGACAGCAAAACTCCCAAATGCTGCTTCCCCATGAAATTTCAGGTACGAATCTTACTTTGTGCAGGACAGAGCTGATTGTTTACCTTTTGTTTTTAATTTGGGTGTTGAAACTAAGGATTGTGCCCAACTTAAGTCCAATTCATTTTGATGGCTCTCCTCTAAGCAGTAGCACATCTAGGACTGAAGTCTGGGGAGTCCAGGGACCTATAGCCCAGGATGGTCTGCAAATGGCCACACAGGGATAGCTAATGGGTTGCAGAGGCAGTGGCCCAGATGTTTATTTGATTACTCTGGTCTTTACTCCTAAATAGAGATGAATTTCCCAAGCTATAGAATAGACATGTCTACCTAAGCTATTTCTCTCTTGAGACCATTAAGTCCAGGGCCCAGAATTACCCAGTGCACCTCTGACCCTAAGCAGGATTAGCACTGGATTTAAAAATAAAAATAACCCCAAGGCTTTTGGGATGAGTCCTCCATCCCAGTGGCTGAAGCCAGTTTTGGGTACCACATGAACAAATGGGTGGCACTGGAAGAGGCCAGTCCAAAAGTGAATAAGTTGGGGATAAAATAGCAAAAAAACAAAAACAAAACTCCAGCTTAACATTCTGCAGCACTGCTTGTGGCATAGAAAAGTTACTGACCTTGTCATAATCAAGTCTTCAACTGTGTGAGGGATGTTGCAGGGATAGAGAGAAAGTTTCCATAAGTTGCCAGTAGAAAGGGAGGAGAAACAGTCCCAAAGAAGAAAAGATGGCCTCAAATCAGCTGGGAATGAGGTAACTCCCAGGTGGAAGTACTTGATCCTGCCAAGTCCTGGAGCCATCCGCTGTACTTCCTCCATGCTACCACTATCTGTCCATGTGGCTGTGATAAGCAGGTAAGCAGTGACAAGCATGAAGTGATGGTGCAGCATCCTCCAGTTACCCTCTGGGAGGCTGTGTGGATTGGGCCCACTCTGGAAGGGTGCCAGAGTCTAAATGGAGGTGCAGATGGGGTTCTACATGGGATCCATAGCATCTGGTAGGAATACAAGGTCAATTGCAAGCATGACTGAAACATCTCTCATGAACAATCCCTCAGGCAGCAAACTAACAATACTTCTGTATTGGGTAGACTGCTAACAGCCTGTCAAGTTTAAGCCTGAGGTACGCATCCATGAAAATAGCTGCCATGCCTCTTGTTCCTCTGCAACAGTTCTGGAAGAAGGAAGCTAAACCTTTGTAGAATGCAATTGTGGGAACACACGCACACACACACACACACACACACACACCATCTACTCAAAAGAAAATCTAGTTTGAAATTATACCAAAAGCCTGTTTGGGACTGAGGCATATTGGCAGATGATTACACACATTTTGCACAGTGTGTGACCAGATCATTCCTGTTTTGAATGTTTGTATAAGCAAACAAACAGCATGAATTTCTCCCCAATTGGAAATAGGATGAAATAGGTAGATTAAAAGCCTGCCCTCCATTTCAGGACATCCAAGTCCCTTATGAAGCTATAGGCCATAACTGTGAACAAGCAAACATGTCAGAAGCAATATCAAAGAAGGGTTTTTTTTTTTATTGGATCAATATCCAAGTCAGTCAGCATCATTAAGAAAAACAATCTTGAAAAGAAAAAAAACCCCTACAGTTTATTTTATTTGATTGCAAGAAGAAATTAAGAAAACACAACGATGAGAGCAAATTTAGTTACCGCTCATACACAAAAAGACAACATACTTATTATTTCCTCAGACAGTCTCATCCATGCATATGGCACTTTGTGGCAAAGCAGGTAGGGCTCTAGATGCTGACTGTCCTCCAGTCCCATGTACTGGATTGGTGCCATCTCCCTGATGTCCGCACATTCGGTGTGACATTTGTAGGTAGGTGTTGTGTGCCTGGTCATGGCAGTCTTTGTATTTCTAGTCAATTACCTTTATGATGCAAACTACATTATATAAGCATTGTGTCAGGCTGTAGACAGTATCTTCTTGCAGCCAGGAGAAGCAAGGATTCCAGGTGGGTGTTGCATGACACAGTGCCTCATCAGCTTTATTAAGTTCTCTGCCTGAGAGTGAGTTTCAAGCAAACTACAAAGGCACACCCTACTCAAGTTGAAGACGCTATGGAGCCCTTTACGCAAGGGATGCCATTCCATGAAATTACTGTACCTCTCTGGCTTCAAGTTTCTTTGAGTATCACATGCTCAAACTCAGGGTCACATGACCCTGAGTTACTCCTCCTTTTCTGTCTAATAGCTAACTCCTGGGTCTTGTATTCCCACTTCCTCTTCCTCTCCACTGGAAGTTTGCATACCCAAGGGTCAAGAAGGCCTTCTTTGGCTATCCTCTGAAAAATTAAATAAATGCACTTCCTCCTGTATATCTCTTCAGTGCACACTGGTTTCTTATTCACTCACCCTTGGCAGCTCATCAACACCTTTGTCCTCTTACCTGACTCAAAATCAGTTCCCATGTTTTCTTGGGGTATGACTGCAGTTGGAACTACAGTCAATTAGTTGGAACTAATCATTACAGTGGGACCTATGCACATACATTTGCAAAGTATAAACTGCCCTGTTTATCATCTAGGTTGTGAATGGTATTCCAGGAAAGGAGGAGAGACAGGCAAGGATGACCCCAGAACCTGCTTCTCTTTGACTTTCCTCCTAGTAGGCGTGTATCACATCCCTGGGGCATCTACTATCAACAGTCCTGTTGGAAGGATTCCAGGAGAGAGATGGATAGATGACAATTAAGTGTGCTTCATGCCCTGAAAGGTAGCCTAGAAATTGATGTAGTGACATGAAAATCAATCAATCAATCATACATGCTCTTGATTTGGTTCCCTATCATGTGGAAGCCTTCATGGTACAATTGTATGCATGTAGACTTTCATTTGCAGATGTCATGTTGAACATGCAAATATCAGGGGTATAACCAGATAGGTGGCTAGGGTTGAGACAGACCCTATCAGAATCCCTTCCTCCAAGTGACTGCAGGTTTCCTCTTGTGCTTTGCCCAGTCTTGCAAAGAGAGCCAAACCAAGAGGAAGTCTGTGAATGCTTGCAAGCCCCCAGTTATGCAACTGGCAATATCCTTCAGCATCAGTTGCAGCTGCTCAAATGGTGGCTGCACTTGGTGCAGAGGAGGGATGCTGCTTGCACAGTGGTCTAGAGGAACTCCTTTCATGCTGAGCTCCTGAGGACCAGCCTCCTTTGACATCAGTTGCAGCTGTCCAAATGTGACTGCAGCTGTTGTGGGAGAGGCATGGTGCTTGTGTAATGCGGAACTCAATTCCTGAGAATGCTTAGAGCATTTGCCAGTAACTTGGATTCTGGGCTGTTGCAAAGTTTACAGTGTAGGGAACCAAACCCAGGGAATTCAATGGATTCCCCAAATGAATTTGTGTGGCCATGCTATCTCTTCTTCCACATGAGTCTACACATGGAAGAGGCCATCTGAAGAGGACTCTTACAGAACCACACACTCAAGCATACCACTAAATGGAGCATGCAGCCAAAACCATCAGGTGTTTGCTCTCTCTCGCTCGCTCTCTCTCTCTCTCACACACACACGATGCACAGATACTTTACATTGCATTAACGCCTGGGAAGCATCAGTGATGCTCTTTCGCATGAGTATGGTTTCCCAGGCTTCATAAAGCTGAAGCTCATTTGTTGAAGTTCAATGCTTAAGTGGAATCAAAATGAGAGGCTGACTTTATGTATCCACCCCACCCAAATGTTTTGCTGAGCTGTCCTTACAGGGACCTACGCCCATATGTGTACATGAGTCCCATTTCAGATGTTTCTCATGACCGGAAGCTCCTAGAGAAGAAATTCATGCAACAGACAGACTCCTTTGTGGGCCTCTTTGGTGGACCTCTAATCTAATCTGGTGTCCTCCAGAAATAGACTACAACTCAAGCACCTTGGTCATGCTGCTGGGAGTTTAAGTCCAAAAAAGATAGATTGTGGACATGTTGTGTAATAATTTAAAGTGATGTAGGGCACAATCCTATAAATGTTTAGATTTAGACAGAAAAAGTTCCTAGGAGTCTCAGTGTTCAGATTTGTAGGATTCCTTTCTGTCTAAACATGCATTGGGTTTCCTCTTAATTGAATGCAGAAAAGTGTTGCTCTTGAAAATCACCAGACCCGTTTGTTGGCCAACTTCTTCTGGCTGGTCAGGAACCCCTTATTCAGCAAGGCGCTTTCAAACTCAATTACCCAGGGATATTTATTTATTATAATTAAGTAATTTTGGTATTGATTTTGGGTTGCATGACTTCTTGTGTATTTATTTATTGTTTAAATGCTCTATGCTACTTTGAGTAATTGATTGGAAAAAGCCACCCATCAAAGGGGTTGAAGGATGGATGGTTGAATGGATGGCAATCCTCACTCTTGAGGCTTTTTTCCACATCCTCAGTGCTTCTGCTGAGGACTTTACTGTCATTTTCATCAGACTACTGAGAAATGTATCACAAACAAAAGAAACTGTGGGTGGGGGAAGAAAGTTTTGGTGTCATCAAGTTCTAAAAAGGTTCCTGAGTCTTTTGACTGTTTCAAAAAAAACCCTTGAGAATTACTGCATTTTCCTCCACTTTTCACACTCTGGCTAGTTTTGATTACATGGTTTGTGAGCAGGTCACCATTGGGGAGGTCTTGGACCGAGGGCTTGAAAGCTCCAACTGCTATTAGGGTCATGGTCTAGCTAGATGGCAGCCACTGTTGAACAATAAAACTAATGAGCAATGAGGATGTTGGCGTTGTGGGGGCGGAAGCTCCAGTCAAGGTGTTGATGCATGGGGTGCACTGAGGATAAGCTGTCATTTATCTCAGGAAGCATCAAGAAAAATGCTCATTCTCCACTATCAGTCTCTAAGCCATGGGCAGTGCCTGGAATTACGTTTCTCTGTGGCTTTTATTCTGCTGCCCCCAGCTTCTAGTGAACTGTGAATAGGTTGAGTCACATCTTTAAATGTATAAGTAGCTACCTACTTTTATAAAATACCTAACTGCAGTGCAATCCAGGCACAGGTAGAAAATGTGATGCCTTGGGAAACAGTGATCACCTACCTAGAGCTGTATAAGAAGGCAAGCTTGCAAAACAGCCAGTGCAAGGAGGCCCTGTGATGAAGCTTCAACCCACATCCGAGTTCAGTGACCAAGTGGGTCTGCCAGGGAAGAGAGCTCTGCCCTCCCTTCTCATGGTCAGTAGGTGCAAACTGTAAACTAACAACTAAAAGTAAACCCACCTCCTCCTCCCAGTAAAATAAGAAATAATAAAATGAAATATAAAACAAAACCCAAGAATAAACTCTAAGTTTTCCAGGTGAGCAGACTCCATAACATCAATTCAACCTTGCTACTAAAGCAGAAAGCCATCAGGAGACTGTGGGCTGTCCCATGTATTGCACTGAGTGCCACATGTATGACTGTCTGGCAAACTGGGCAGAAGTTGTGGGTGTGGGCTCCGTGTCGTGAGCTGCTGGCTCTCAGGGGACAAGTTTGCTCCCTTGCAGCTGGCCTGAAAAAGCAGAGAGGCAAAGAGTTGGCTGCGACTATATAGGGATCAACTAGCAGTGCCTCAGCTCCTGGGTGACAGCTCCTCTGCTGCCATAGCAAAGGGGGGTCTCAAGGAAGGAGGGCACCATTCTGAGCAAGGCGGAAATGATGCCATAGAAGGTACTCATTCCTTCGAAGGCAGGGATTTATCCTTCTGCACTGGGGATGTGTGGCAATGGGAGATTCAGTCCTCAGGCACACAGATAGCTCTGTTTCTGATGCCCATGCAGATCACTTGGTAAATTCCCTTCCTGGTGTGAAGTTCGCAAATGTCACAGGTAAAGTCCTGCCTGATGAACCTTGTGGGATTCAATGACTAGGCTTGGAGGTGACTAGATGGAGAGGGCATGGTCGACATGGTGTACCTGGACTTCAGCAAGGCCTTTGACAAAGTGCCCCATGACATCCTGGTTACGTAACTGAGGAGTTTTTGGCATAGACCGATGCACTATCTGATGGATTAGGGCATGGCTGACAGACTGAAACCAGAGGGTAACCATTAGTGGAAAATAATCAGGATGGCAGCCAGTGATGAGTGGGGTCCCCCAGGGCTCAATCTTGGAACCAATCCTGTTCAATCTTTTCATCAATGACCTGGAAGAGGGGGTGACAAGTCTGCTGATCAAATTTGCAGATGATACTAAAATGGGGGAGGTGGCCACAGCTGAGGAGCAGGAACTCCAGATCCAAAAGGACCTGGACAGACTATGGAAGTGGGCAGGAGACAACAGGATGGTGTTCAATGTGGATAAGTGCAAGGTCTTCCACTTGGGGCATAGTAATAGGTGTCATAAGTACAAGTTAAGGGGCAAGTGGCTGGAGAGCAGCACTTGTGAAAGGGACCTCGGGCTGCTGCTTGACTGCAGGCTAAACATGACTCAGCAGTGTGATGCGGTGGTCAAGAGGGCGAACACCACTTTTGGTTGCATAGCCAGAAGTGTGGCTTCTAGATCGAGACAGGTATTACTACCACTTTATATGACTCTGGTGTGCCCGCAACTGGAGTATTGTGTCAATTCTGGGTGCTTTATTACAAGAGGGATATAGCAAGGTTGGAATCAGTGCAGCGAAGGGCCACAAGGATGGTGGCTGGCATGCAGGGTGAGCCATATGAGGAGAGACTGAAGGAACTGGGTCTTTTCAGCCTGGAGAAGAGGAGACTCAGAGTGGACCTGTTAGTGACATACATGTATGTGAGGGGGTGCAACACAGAAGTGGGTCATGACCCTTTTTCCACCCTGCAGTGGAGGGCAGGACACATTCCAATGGAGAAAAGCTCAGGGAACCAAGATTCAAGATGGATGCCAGGAAGTACTTCCTGACAGTTAGGAGCCCTAGGGTATGGAATAGGCTTCCACAGGAGCTGGTTGAAGCCCCATCAGTGAGGGTGTTCAAGGATAGGCTGGACATGCACATGGTAGGCATGTCATGACTGGAGCCAGCTGGAGCTGGGGGTCAGACTAAATGGCCAGGGAGACCCCTTCTGACTCGTTCTGTTTCTATATCTCTAATCTAGATAGTACTGTATACAGGGCAGGGCTGGAGTCAGTAGTTGTGGCCCATGTTATCAATGAAGTGGGGAGATGTTGCCATGAGGACCTGGAAACCTCCTGGTAGGAGGTTGCAATCTAGGGCCACTAAGATGGACTTCCTTGACATGCAAACTGTTCTGTGACCATGGCCAGCTAGACAAGTAAAGCTAAGCAGTCTCAATGTGTGGATGAGATGCTGATATAGAGAAGAAGGGTTCAGATTTGTTAGACACTGGGGAACATTTTATGACAAGCCAGGAAGGACAGGGTCCCTTTGACCAAAAAGGGAGCTAAACTACTTGTGCATAATATTTGAAGGGTGTCAGAGCAGCTTTTATACTGGATCCTTGGAAAAGCCAATAGGATCTGGGAAGCACACAGTTTGCATCAATCATTCCTGAGGAATAAAGAGGAGCAAATTTCTGATTGTCCAAATGTGGGAGGGAAGGAAATAAGCCATCAGCATCTGGTGAGTCATGATAACCAGTCAGAGAGGCCTCAGCACCAAAACAAACTTTGCACACATCTGGAAGGAATAGAGTTGAGGTGTTTCTGTGCAAAAGCTCACAGCCTCAGAGCTGGAATCGGAGAGCTGGAGGGCTTGGCTTTAAAGGAGAAGCTAGATATAGTGGACATTATGGAAAGCTGCTGGAAAGGAATGAATAGTAATCCTGGAAAAAAAGAATATAGGATGGATTAGGAGGATGGATTAGAGGAGGGGTTGTTGTGCACATCAAAGAAAGCACAAAGTAGAACACAAAGTCCAATGTATGTGAACATCTGAGAGGTGCAGATTCTGCCCCAGTGAGCGGCTCCAGAACTAGTTGAGCCCTAGGAATGTGCTACCAGCTCCCACACCAAAATGCCTAATGTGATCTTGGGATGGAGAATGAAATCAGGGAGGCCTCCAACAATGGCAGTGCTGCAATAATGGGTGACTTCAACCACCTGTGCATTGATTAAATAAATGTATGCTCCAATTCTGACAAAGAGGTTAGATTTCTTGATGTCCTAAATTACTGTGGCCTGGAGCAGTTGGTCATGGAATTGACTGGAGAGAGGCAGTCCTGGATTTAATCTTGGGATGGTGTCTAGGGCATAGTTCAGGATGTAACTGTTATTGAACCTATTAGAAACAATGACTACTGTGCTATCAGATGTAGTATACATGGAAGTGGAATATAGCTAAAGAGGTCCAGCAATGTCAGGTTTGGCTTCAAAAGAGGAAATGCCTTTAAACTGTTAAAAAATAAATTGAAAGGGTGAATCAAGAGGGTTAAAAACCTTCAAAATGCTTGGAGATCACTGAAACGCACAATAATAGCAGTTCATACAGTATGTATAACAAAAGTTAGGAATGGCAGCAAGTCCAAGAGGTTACCAACATGGTTAACAAGTAGAGTCAAGGAAGCTATTAGAGAAAACAAGGTTTTCCTCCAAGAAATGGACATCTTGAGCAAATGAGAAAAGCAAAAGGCCATACAAGCGTGCACAGGGGAAATGCGAGTAGCTAATAAGCAAAGCAAAGAAACAATTTGAAGAACCCATTACTAACATCAAGGCAACAATACTGAATTCTTTAAATATATCAGAAGAAAGGAACCAGCATGAGAAGGCAATTGGACAATTGGATGATTATAGTATTAAGGAAGCAGGAACACAGGATAAGGAAATTACAGAAAATACATTAATGTTATTTTGTATTTTTATATGTTAAATGCAACCACATATGTAACAATGCTTGTTTATCTATAAGTAATACAATTAGCATATTCTATCAATTATTAATTACCCTGTTTCTATGCCAGATTTAAATCCACTCCTTCAGAAATCTGGACTACTACTCCAGAAATCATGCTCATTAACTGGAGGTCCTTCTTCTTCATTAAATTCTCAAAACAACTTTAAGAGTTCATTTTAATTGCATTTTATTGTATATTTTTAACTCTGTAACCTACACAGTGAGCCTTGTGCCTAATGGGTCGGGATAAAACTCTAATGAAATAAATAAATAAATAAATAAATAAATAAATTTATAAATGGGTACCAGAGAAGCTGACTAAGTTATATCCATCAGTCTTCACAGCAGAAGATACTGAACAGATAATTGTTCCTGAAGTGATGCATTCAGGAACAGAAAGTAGTGAAAGATTAAATTTTTAACCATATCCCTAAGATGTACCTCTGTCCCGGATGACTCCAGAATGGCCAACATGACAGGAATATTTAAAAAGGGATCCGAGGTGGATCCAGGAAATTGCAGCCCCCTAAGCTTAGCATCCGTTCTGGAAAAAACTGGTTAAATGCTTTACTGAAGATAGAATCAGGAAGCACATAAAGGGGCACAACCTAAAATGATTGAAGATGGCTTTCACAAAGGTAAGTTCTGACTCACTATTAGAATTCTTTGAGAGTATTAATAAGCATGTAGACATGGTTGATCTAGTAGACACTATTTATTTGGACTTCCAAAAGGCTTTTGACAAAGTCACTCACCAAAGTCTCCTGAGCAAACTAAGCAGTCATGGAATAAAATGAGAGGAGAACAGATATGAATCACTAACTGGTGAAGGTATGGAAGACAGAGGGTGGCTTTTCTTATGCCTACTGATGCCCCCTAATGCCCCCTGTATTTTGTTCAATATTTTCTTACTAGCAGCCAGGATTGCTGCACAGGAATATGGGATCTTTAATACTCTTTGATACATCTACCTCCAGGCAGATGACTTATCCTTTTGTCCATTTTTTGGTTGAGTCCAAGAAATTTCCACAAGTTTTCAAATGTGTTCAAGGGCCCCAAAGGTTGCTTGCCCATAATCTAGGGGATTTGCATGGATCTATTTAATTGATTTAATAATAAATGTGAGGAGGAGGAGTCTTTTAAGGAAAATGGAGCACAGTTATGAAACTAATCAATGTAGTATTTATACACCACAAGGAACTCCTCAACCACGATTGGGATCAAAGGCTGAAAATAGTCTAATAAGCAATATGTGAATGGTGATGTCTTCTATCATTTTAAAGAAGACACTAATTCCTGGTCTTCTGAAAAATTGTTAAACATGATATCCACTCTGAAGAGACATTTAGATATTGCCTCTGTGAAACAGAGTCAAGAGGGAACTGAAAAATCTCATGAAACTTGAAAATGTGAATGTTAAACTATGGAAAGCGAGTGAAGATAAAACATCTAGGTGACCTTCCTGCCTGACCCCCCAAGAGCCGTGTAGATTAAAGTAATTGCAGGCTGATGATTACTCAACATTTTGGTCATAATTTTCCTCCCTGTGTAATTATGTTTTCCTAAGTGATCATGTGTGAAGAAGTTATGTTAGAATGGCTTATCCATTATGAGGCATGACATGGCTAGGCCTTCTTTAATTGGGTATGGCCTATCAGACTGGAAAGAGTTACTGCAGGTCAGAAATGAAGGTAGAAGTATTGGCAATTAAGGCCAGTTACCTTCCAAGATACCCTGCAACTCCCAGATGAAGGAGGTAGGCTGATGTGGAGGTCTGCAACTGTGGAAAAGAATAGACGATGGATTAAAAAGAGAAAAAAAGTATAGTAGTCCTCCTTTCATCAGAGGAAGTTAAAGTATTGAGACATGGTACAAATTGTGCAAAAAGAGGAAATGTATTACAAAAGGAAGAAAAAGGTGTCCACCAATTTATATAAACACTACATGTTCTAATTTATACATACAGATTCACCTGGCACCTACAGTGTTGTCTTTTCATTCCAAGGTGAATACTATTTCCATCTCTCCAGACCTTTTAACCTATCAATTTTAAAAGACTAAGTGGATTCATTTCTAGAGAATTGCACTGTTATTGGCATCTATCTTTATTTTTTCTTGGTTTTAATCTAGTTTAATGCACGTTTTAATGTCATGCTTTCCTATGTTACTGTATTCTCTGCCATTGAGTTTTGTTTTGTAAACTGCCTAGAGAATTTTGGCTAATGGGCAGTTTAGAAATGTAGCAGATAAATAAACAAAGTGTGCAGCAGAGTGGAATGTGGTGGCCAGGTGGTGTATGTGCCTTGGTCAGTGGGCTGTCCAGGTGCACTTCCTGGGCAGCTTCAAGGCCAGCTCATCCTTCTGAGGGTTCTTTCTTTTTAAACTGGACATGAAGCGGACAACCCTTTGACCAAAGAGCAGTCCTCTGGCCACCCTTCAAATGGAGGGTTTTCCTCTATAAAAGAGGATACATGCTACCATAATCTAAATAATGAACATTCTTCAGATATTAAGGAGTTTGGTGATGAAACATATTTGGTTTTCTCATTAGCCTTGTTTGTTCAAGGTAACAAGCCATTCAAGGTAGAAACCCATTCAAGCAATTGATCACAATATCCTTTTATCTGTATAAACTGTCTCTATTCCTGCATTCATATAGTCAGATAATGGGGATTGCCAGTTAATGCAATTAATCATTTTAATGCTTTTGAATTAAAGCTCATTGCCCACAGAAGGCTTGAAATCCAAATATAAACCAAGCTAGTCTGAGGCAGGTACGAAGTGGCACCAAGAAGTATACATCAGTTTTGCCGAACTGGGAACATGCACTGTGATGTCTTATTTGGCATTGCTGGAAGCAGAAGAGGTAGAACAGTATCTGTTATTACTTATAAATCCTTATCACACAAGGTGTGACAGAAGATTAAGACCCATGGTTGGATCCAGATTTAACTGGAAGACTGGGTTCAAGCTGCATGATAACCCACCCTCAGTTGAATGTGGATTATCAATGAACTGTCAGTTAGTTTTGAACTGTCGTCTTGCATTGTCTAAGCCCAAGTGTTCTAACAA
>NW_025335505.1:6091130-6301891 GCF_004798865.1 Varanus komodoensis | reverse complement strand
TTGTTCTTGGATTGTGAACTTTGGGTTGTTTATCATGACTTGGTATTTTGGCTGGTTCTGACCACACGAATTTCCACAACAATACACAGTTCAATAGAAGCCCTTACTCAACCCATACCCAAGCTTTAAAGGTGGGTCATCATATCGTACTTAAGTAAAACATTTTCTAACTAAAGTGATTTGTACAGGATTTAAGTATATTAATTTAGTTAAAGTGAATGGGATGGGATTTTTGCCTCACAAAAACCATTTGAACCAATCATTGATTGGTTCTATTATTATTTGAATGATGTTATCTTGAATCAGAGTCAAATAGGAAATCTCCAGAATAGGTAATAGCACAGCACGGGGCTGTCATATTATTAGGTGGAATTAGATGGTTGCCTCAGACAGTCTAGATGGTGGGAGGTGGCCACAAATTGTTGTGGGAGGGAGTTGGGAGCCTCACAACATATCTGGCATTCCTTGGGGAAGAGGGTGTCTTCAGGTGTTCCAGTGCTGAAGACGGTTCCATTTTGTCAGCTTTTCTACATGGAATCGGAGCACAACCTTCCTCTCATTTCATGCAGAAAAAAATGTATTGGGCAATCCTGGCTTGACACCATGAAATGTGGGAGCTCATTGGTCTTGTTCATGCTTTGCCTATCCTTTCTCTTTTCTTTCATTTTTTTAATCTATACCTTTGACACAAGAGATGACATGCATCTTTAACAGAAGTATTACTTGCTATCTCCCTGCAGTTATGGGTTGCCAAAATTTGGAGATGTCTTGGCATTATATAACAGCAACAACCAGCAGCTACTATTAGCTCAAAGACAAATGAGTTGCCCATAGAGAAGCACTGGGTGACACACCGCACACATTCTGTTTGTACTGTGTTGCATCTCTAAAGTGACCAAGAAAAACAGACACCAAAAAGAACAGAAAACCATTAAATGGTAGTTGGGATTAAGCAGTAGCTATCTGGGAAATGCAGACAGAAGGAAACCCACACACTCTAGCCTGTAACCACAACTCTCTTCTGAAAGATCAATTATCTTTTCACAGTATGCTGAAATGGGTGGGAAGGGAAAAAAGCCTGTTGGAAATTCTAGGTTATTGTTAAATCTCCATCACCAGTGCACATGGAGCTTCCCACCAGTGTTCCACAAAGTGGTCAACATGTTGTTATGCTAAAGCGCCATCTAGCAGATTCACACAGTAACTTACATCCCTACATTTCTTCCTCCTCCACCAATATTGCAACTATTTTCTTTTCTTTTCCTTTCTTTTCTTCTTTTTTAATAGGCAGTTTTCTGAACCTAAGCACACTTCTGTGGGAATCAATGCCTGTAAAATCAATAGGAGTCACTGTAATGCCTTGAAGACTTTGGTATAGGTGTACATGGATTATCCAATGTATCTGATTTCAGAATTCATGGGCCAAAATAAAGTACACTTAATCCTAAACCCACCAAAGGGCAAGCACAGGTTTCATTATGGAGAATCCAGTGATAATTCCAGTTGAATTGGAGAATCAAGAACTTCATTCAAAGCAACATTGAGAAAACTCTCATTCAGTGCTTTAACTATGCTTGTGTGAATGTGCGTCCACATTACATTTTTTTTCCTCCATCTCTCATAGTGCGAGAACTCATGGTCATCCCATGAACAAATTTAGAGCAGATAAATGTAAGTGCTTCTTTACACAATGCATGGTTAAACTATGGAATTGACTGCCATAGGAAGAAGTGATGGCCACTAATTTGGATGGCTTTAAAAGGGTATTAGCAAATGCATGGAGGAGGAGGCTCCCTGTGGCTACTAGCCTTGCTGACTGTGTTCCACCTCCTTCAAGAGAGGTAGCAAGCCTGTATGCACCAGTTGCTTTGGAGCTTCGGCAGGCAGAAGTCTTGTATTCATCCTGCTTGAAGAATCCTTTATACAGCTGGTTTGCCATCATGAACGGTGTGAACAGAGTCCTGGGCTGAATGAACCATTGGTCTGATTCAGTGCATCTTTTCTTGTGTTCTCTGTCACACTGTTTAAAAGGTGGAAATAGTACCTGCATTACATGTTGTGCACATCCTTGGTGCGAAGTGTTCAGCCTCATAGTTCATGTTTACCTAGTCTTGTGCAATCTAACACCAATTACTCCTCCTCCTTACTTTCATTGAATCAAGCAGTGGTAGCAGCAGCAAGTGTATTAGTTTTCATAATATGCCTAAACACAGGAGAAATTTAGGATATTTGCACTATTACAAACTTCTCCTTGTCAGTTTCATTACTTAGAGGAAATGATTGTGAATGGACATAACTACAGAATCTAAAACAGAATAGTCCTAAGTAGTTAGTCAAGGAATGTATAATGACAGTTATGCTACCTAATCAGTCAGCTTTGGCAACATTCCAGGCAAATGGAGCCTATTCATAGTGAAGCCAGCATATCCTAAATAGATCAATATTTTTGTTTGGTTTAGAAATTGTCACTGAAATCTGGCAAATCACAAATAGCTAGAAGAATCTGAGTTGCCACTAAATGCCACTCAATTATATATCCATATGCTGTTCCAGGTTTTGTGGATGCTGGACAACATGCTTGGGGGGGAAGCTGGAACAGAGATACTTTCATATTAGAAATAGCACCCTCCACAATTATTGAAGTGCCATTGGCCAGAGCGTACAAGGAGAAGGTAGCTGAGGCTATTCGTGGCTACTAGCCTTGCTGCCCATGTGCTACCTCCTTTAAAGAGATGGCATGCCTGCTTACATCAATTCCTTGAGGAACTTGAGTAGCAGGAGCTTTTGCACCCATCCTGCTTGAGGGATTCTCTGTGTGTACTAAGTGATGCGCTAGATGGAGCATGGTTTTTTTGCAGGTTCTTACAAAAAGGACCTACTATGATCTAGGGATTCTTCAGGGTCATGAGAGAACCCCTTCCCCTTCCACCTCACCACCTTCCCTCTTCTGAGACATCCAGTACAGCAAGAAATTGGAGAAAGCATTGATTTCTTGGCATTTATCAAAAGAAAAATAGTAAGATGCTTACTAGTGCATTATTACCCCAGTATGTGTTAAAATAAAAATGAAACAGCAGTTTACTACCAGCATCAATAACATGTCATGTCAGGATCACACCTTACGGCTGGCCTTGGAAAGGGAAGCACTGCGCTCCCCAGCTCCCAGATCAGTTGCAGTGTTCCCTAGCATTTCTCTATGCTGCCAGCTTTGGGAAGAACCCGCTTCAGCTTTGACTTCCATCTTCACCACTCTTACCCATCCTGGTCCACATTCAGCTGCTGATGGTCTGTGAAGTGCCATCATGCCTCGGCTAACCCCAGGATACTTATCACTGTACTTCACACAGGCTGAAGGGCGCCTGTGCTTGTGGGCAATGGAGGCTGCTGGGCTGGCCAGAATCTCCACTCTTCCTGCTTGTCATCTTGTTCCTGCAACAGTTTATACTGCATTTGAGACAGTTTCAAGGGCCACACATTACATCTGACAAACCCATATTTTCATGGGGGTGGGAATCGAGCACCATGGCCACCTTGTAGCCATTATTGCCAATCTCCCAATAGCCAATTTAAAGTCAAACTCACAGCCATCTAGCAGCACTATTACATTAAAAAACCTATCCTGATTTTTGTTAAATGTTTTGACCTAGTGTATAGTGGTACATTTTGAAGTACAGGCAACGGATCAATGCCATTCCCAATGCTCTGGTACCAAGCAGAGTCCACAAATCCAAGGAATGATGTCAGCCCATCTCCCCCTGTGTACTATGTATTTTTGAAGATTTTTTGTAAAGGGAATAGGTTTTAATTGGTCTTTAAGACAAAGGCATCTCAAACACTCCACATTACAATAATCATAGCTCACAACCATATATTGCTGCTGGGAAAACCTATTCCCAGCACGCACAAACACAAATACCGAGAGAGAGAGAGAGAGAGGGAGGGAGGGAGGGAGGGAGAGAGAGAGAGAGAGAGAGAGAGAGAGCGCTGCTGTGAGGATTGCAGCTAAACACAGAGAGAGCCTGAGAGATTGTGACAGATGACAACTTTTCTGCTCATCAAACAGTCCTGGGCTACCAAACCTGCAAGCCTGCATTCCACTTCCACTCCAACACTGCTCGCTGGAGAAAATTGCATGTAGATGAAACCCAGCATGCTCACAACAAGGTCACAAATGACATGGGAAAGACATCTCAACAAAGAAAGGCCTGCTTGATACCCTTAAAGTTCTGAATACGGTTATAGGGGTTAGCAAAGCGAGGTTTCAACAGCAACCACAAGGAACTCAGGGTTTCACATGTGGAATAAGAGGTTGAAAAGCCAAGAGTGTCTGATTCCTGATTTATGGAAGTTGTAGTGCCTCAAGCTGTAGTGTTGTAGTGCCTCGAGCTGCCATTTCAAATACCTCTGGATATTCTGTAATATAAAGTGTGTCCTCAGCATTTTCACAAAGAGAGGAGGAAGGAAGTGTTTGAAATTGTTTCTGTAACAGGATCCAATGGCATTTTTTGGAGTTCACTTTGAGACTGGTTGTACATTTGGTCTAACTTAATGACTGTACAACAACAACAGCAACAACAAAGATTGTTGTGGACCTGGGAGGATTGTATGTCAGGTACAAGTTGCATGGATATGGGTATTGTGCTAACAGAAATATAGCTGCGTAAAAACCCTTGTTGTTGTTAGGCGCGAAGTCATGTCCAACCCATTGCGACCCCATGGACAACATTCCTCCAGGCCTTCCTGTCCTCCACCATCCCCCGGAGTCCACTCAAGCTCACGCCGACTGCTTCAGTGACTCCATCTTGCCACCTCATCCTCTGCCGTCCCCTTCTTTTGCCATCTATTGTTCCCAGCATTAGGCTCTTCTCCAGGGAATCCTTTCTTCTCATTAGGTGGCCAAAATATTTGAGTTTCATCTTCAGGATCTGGCCTTCTAAAGAGCAGTCAGGGTTGATCTCCTCTAGGACTGATCACCCTGCAGTCCAAGGGACTCGCAGGAGTCTCCTCCAGCACCACAATTCAAAGGCCTCAATCCTTTGGCGCTCAGCCTTCCTTATGGTCCAGCTTTCACAGCCATACATTGCAACTGGGAAAAACATAGCCTTGACTATACACACTTTTGTTGGCAAGGTAATGTCTCTGCTTTTTAGTATGCTGTCTAGATTTGCCATAGCTTTCCTCCCCAGGAGCAAGGGCCTTTCTATTTCTTGGCTGCAGTCCCCATATGCGGTGATCTTGGAGCTCTGGAAAATAAAATCTGCCACTACCTCCATTTCTTCCCCATCTATTTACCAGGAAGTGAGAGGACCAGATGCCATGATCTTAGTTTTCTTAATGTTGAGATTCAAGCCAACTTTTGCACTCTCCTCCTTCACCCGCATCAAGAGGCTCTTTAGTTCCTCTTCACTTTATGCCATGAGAGTGGTATCATCTGCATATCTGAGGTTGTTGATATTTCTCCCAGCAATCTTAAGTCCAAATGGTGATTCATCTAGCTCCGCCTTTCTCATGATGTGCTCTGCATATAAGTTAAATAGACAGGGTGACAGTATACAGCCTTGCCGAACTCCTTTCTCAATTTTGAACCAATTAGTGGTTCCATGTCCAGTTCTCCCTGTTGCTTCTTGACTCACATATAGGTTTCTCAAGAGACAAATAAGATGGTCTGCTACTCCCATCTCTTTAAGAACTTGCCATAATTTGTTGTGATCCACACAATCAAAGGCTTTAGCATAGTCAATCAAGCAGACGTAGATGTTTTTCTGGAACTCCCTAGCTTTCT
The DNA here is from genome assembly GCF_004798865.1 of Varanus komodoensis. Taxonomy (NCBI): domain Eukaryota; kingdom Metazoa; phylum Chordata; class Lepidosauria; order Squamata; family Varanidae; genus Varanus; species Varanus komodoensis. Next base: position 6,296,109 of record NW_025335505.1, on the reverse strand, counting down.
CCATGATCCAGCGTATGTTGGCAATTTGATCTCTAGTTCTTCTCCCTCTTCGAAATCCTGCCTGTACTTCTGGTAGTTCTCAGTCCACATACTGCTGGAGCCTAGCTTGTAGGATTTTGAACATCACTTTGCTAGCATGTGAAATGAGTGCAATGGTGCGGTAGTTTGAACATTCTTTGGCATTGCCCTTCTTTGGGATGAGAATGTAAATGGACCTTTTCCAATCCTCTTGAGTTTTCCAAAGTTGCTGGCATATTGAGTGTAGCACTTTTACTGCATCATCTTTTAGGATTTTGAATAGCTCAGCTGGAATACTGTTGCCTCCACTAGCTTTGTTGTTGCTCAGACTTCCTAAGGCCCATTTGACTTCACATTCCAGGATGTCTGGCTTAAGGTCAGTGACCACCTCATCGTGATTATTAGGGGCGTTAAGTTCTTTCTTGTATAGTTCTTCTGTGTAATGTCGCCACCTCTTCTTAATCTCTTCTGCCTCTGTTAGGTCCCTGCCATTTTGGTCCTTTATCATGCCCATCTTTGCATGAAATGTTCCCTTCATATCTCCAATTTTCTTGAAGAGATCTCTGGTCCTCCCTATTCTATTGTTTTCTTCTATTTCTTTGCACTGTTCATTTAAGAAGGCATTCTTATCTCTTCTAGCTGTTCTCTGGAATTCTGCATTCAATTGGGTGTATCTTTCCCTTTCTCCCTTGCCTTTCACTTCCCTTCTTTCCTCAGCTATTTGTAAAGCTTCCTCAGACAGCCATTTTGCTTTCTTGCATTTCTTTTTCTTTGGGATGGTTTTAGTTGCTGCCTCTTGTACAATGTTGCAAACCTCTGTCCATAGTTCTTCAGGCACTCTGTCTATCAGATCTAATTCCTTAAATCTATTTGTCACCTCTACTGTATATTCATCAGGGATATGATTTAGGTCATACCTGAGTGGCCCAGTGCTTTTCCCTACTTTCTTCAACTTAAGCCTAAATTTTGCAACCAGAAGCTCATGATCTGAGCCACAGTCAGCTCCTGGTCTAGTTTTTACTGACTGTATAGAGACTGTATAGAGCACATAGTCAATCTGATTTCTGTGTTGACTGTCTGGTGATGTCCATGTGTAGAGTCGTCCCTTGGGTTGTTGGAAAAGAGTGTTTGCTATGACCATCGTATTCTCTTGACAGAATTCTACCAGCCTGTGCCCTGCTTCATTTTGTGCTCCAAGGTCAAACTTGCCTCTTATTCCGGTTATCTTTTGGCTTCCTACTTTAGCATTCCAATGCCCCATGATAATAAGGACATCATTTTTTGGAGTTAATTCTTGAAGGTGTTGTAGGCCTTCATAGAACCAGTCAACTTCAGCCTCTTCAGCACCAGTGGTTGGGACATAGACTTGGACTATTATGATATTGAATGGTTTGCCTTGGATTCGAACTGAGATCATTCTGTCATTTTGGAGATTGTATCCCAGTACTGCTTTTCCTACTCTTTTATTGAATATGAAGGCTACTCAATTTCTTCTGAGGGATTCTTGCCTGCAGTAGTATACCTGATGGTCATCTGAATTAAATTCACCCATTCCTGTCCATTTTAGTTCACTGATTCCTAAGATGTCGATGTTCAATCTTGTCATCTCTTGTTTGACCACATCCAGCTTGCCTTGATTCATCGATCTTACATTCCAGATTCCTATGGAGGATAGATCTTTACAGCATCGGACTCTCCTTCACCACCAGATACATCAGCAACTGAGTGTCCTTTTGGCTTTGACCCAGTCACTTCATTCTTTCTGGCGCCACTAGTACTAGCCCTCTGCTCTTTCCCAATAGCATATTGGACACCTTCTGACCTGAGGGGCTCATCTTCCAGCATCATATCTTTTTGCCTTTTGGTACTGTCCATGGGGTTTTCATGGCAAAGATATTGGAGTGGGTAGCCATTTCCTTCTCCAGTGGATCATGTTTTGTCAGAGCTCTCTGCTATGACCTGTCTGTCTTGGGTGACCCTGCACGGCACAGCTCATAGCTTCATTGAGCTACACAAGACCCTTTGCCACGACAAGGCAGTGATCCATGAAGGAGCAAAAAAATCCTTAAGTAAATAAAAACATGTCTATATTGCATTCCTGATTTAGCTCACAAGTTCTCTTGAACTTCTATTCTTGTAACTTAGCCTGGCTGTACTTCTCTGGGAAACAATTGTTGCTATTAAACAAATATATGCTTACCTGTGTTTTTATGAGAAAGAGGAACAACTTTCTTCAGTCACTGATTTAAGTTTGGCTGTTTTTATTCTGTAACAATCCCCATGTGTTCATCTCCCAATCATATTATCTGGTTTCCATTAGAATGGTCCTTTCATCCATTTTCATCGTTATTAGGGCCAGCCTTGGTTGCTATAAAACAGCATTTCTCCAATGTAAGATTTCTGTAGAACATTTGTTTTCTAAATTAACTCTATAGATGCAGTTTATACCAAAGGCTGTATGAAAATGTATGAACAGACTGAATATGCAAGACACACATGGATTAAAAGAATTTTAAAACAATTAATAAGAAAACAGTAAAGGACCTGATTAAAACTCCATCCTAGGCTTCCAATGACTGGGAGAAGGAGGTCTTTGCCTGTTAGTGTAGACAACAATTTTTGTGCAAGCCTCCTTGGGAAGATTGAGACCTACTTGGAAGAACAGCCTCTCCCTTGTTTCTACCTTCCAGGCCTCATTTGGAGAATGGGAGAAAAGACTTGCAAGAGGTCTTAGTGGATGGGCAAGTTCATCCTGAAAGAGCCATGTCCTGTAAGGCTTTATAGGTCAAAACCACCACCCTGAATCAGGAACAGAAACATACAGGCCAACTGTGCAGATGAGCCAGAATTGGTGTTACATATTCAGAAGTCCTTGTCCCTGTTATCCATCTGGCTGCCACATTTTGTACAAGCTGCAGTTTCTGTATTGCTTTCAAAGGCAGCCTCATGTACAGTGCATTGTGGAAACCTCTCTCCTCCAGATATTTTGGCTATCCTCCAATGGCCAAGCTGGTTGGGTTAGAAGGGAAGACACTTGGTTGGGGCTCAGGAAGGATGGTAGAGGGTTTCAGCCTTAGGCTGGGATGTCTAAATACGCATGTGTGAGAGAACGGCATGTGCCATTATTTTATGAACTGAAAGGTGCTAAACCATTTGGCAGTGGGAACTGCCACACAAAATCTTTCAATAAAACTCTTTCCCACATGGACACATCATTTATTTGGATCTTGCCCTTGCTCTGTCTTCATCTTCATCATACAATACATCATGCATGCTATTTTCTACACCACATTCCAAATGCCCTTTCTTTAATTAGTACTCCATCAGATCCTGCACTCTTCAAGATCTCCATGAGCTTTTTAAACATATAAAAGCTTTATGCCATTCTATCTTGCCTCTCTCATATATCATCAATTTTTATGGTGCTCTTTACCATTCCTTTTATAGCAGGGGTGGCTACTTCACTGTATGTAAAACTTGTGGTCTATGTAATGGTAGCATAAACAGAGATACAATATATATTTTGTGTTATATACAAGGGAAATGGGAACACAGGCTGAGCTTTATTACAGGTTAGAGAAAATATAGCACTATTCAAAAATAAGTTATATTTTAGCTCTATTGAGCAGCTGACTCAAGTGAGCAAGTGATGGCAACCAGAAGGGACCAGAGGTAAACCAAAACAGAGAATTAACTTGCAATATTTATTTAAATAACAGTCAATAAATTGGGGATGCAGTTTATGAGATGCAAGCACAACACACAAGAAACCAGAGGTGGAAGAGAAGGCATGCACCAATCAAATAAAAAAGAACATGAAATGTGGGGAAAGTGGTATTAAAGCACATAGTAAAACAGCTCCTTCAATAACAACTTACAACACAGCTCTCTGCATTTGCCTCTCATCTTCGATCAGCCCCCCTAGTAAAGCTTATTACATTTCCAGTAGTACAACAGTTTGGCCTCAAGATCAGGAATGCTGATGGGAGGTGGGATGAGAGAATTTTAATTACCTTTCTGAACAGGGGTCCAAGAAACAGCTTCCTGTGAACTCAGGTGAAAGTTAAGAGAGATTAATCCAGCATCTAGTGCAAAGGACCCAGAGGAATCTAGAGAGAAAATTAGTTCAAATTAAAAATGGGGTAGAACAAGAGTTGAGAATAAATAGCACATCCTGAAAATAAATACAGAACAAAATGAAATGAACACGGAGACTCTGTGTGTGTGTGTGTGTGTGTGTGTGTGTGTGCACGCACGCGCGCCCCTGAAATGATTCATGAACCAAGTAATCAGTCTGAGAAAACCAGCTCAGGAAAACTGCTCCAATAATGGAGGAATCCAAGAAGCCCCAGAAAATGCTGGCAAAAAGAAAAACCAGGACTAAGAAATATGCAAAAAAAGAAAAGATGAAACCTAATCAAGGGCACTGCAATCTGCTATACACCCAGATTCTATGTTTTGCCTTACTCCTTCACATGCAATTAATTTAAGATTAAGCATTTTTCTAAGGATCATAATTAAGAGAGATGATATTTTGGGCTCATAAAAAGTTTTCTTTCTGTTACGCCTGACAAACATACAGGAAGAAAAGAGACCCTACAATGGGGCACATATGTAATGGGAATGATAGGAAGGTGAGTGCAGATATGTGCTACAAACAGTCCAGATTCTTGTCTCCATTCCTGCCATCACTTCCTGCCAGTGCTTGAGTTAAGAGCTACAACCTCCATGTCAGATAGGAGAGAGATGATTCTGGTAGCAGTAAGAACTTTATAGCTGCTAGTCATTCTCCGTAGCGGGCAACCCATCTCGAACGTGGAGTTCAGCACCATGGACAGCTCCCTAGCATCTCAAATGCTTGCTCCAGGCTCCTTGAATCCTGTGCCACTGGGACTGTGCAGTGAGAATTTCTCCATCTTCTGCCTCTGCCTCCACATGTTCTAGTCCTGATATTCCTTCTGAAGCAACAAGCACACATTCTTCTTTCCTTTTGACCCTTGGGAAATGCATGCTCTGACAGGCTAAGATTGAAAAGAGCAGTGGGATTCAGGTTCTTGAGGGGAAAAAAGACCGGATATAAACATAATAAATAAATACATTCCCCAACTAACTGCATCAAGGCATAACACTGATCTAGACAGACTGACTAAGGAATGATGACCTCAACAGCCTACATAGGGTCTCAGTTATGCTTTTCCAAAAAAAAGAAAAGGCAAGCACTGTCTTGTTTCTGAGCTTCTCAAAGCTATCTGGCTTGCCACTGCAAGAGAATACTGGATGTGAGAGGCCTTTGGTTGCATCCAGCAGGTCTCATCTTGCATTCTAATGAGTGTGCATGTGTACACATCTGCACATAAAGGAGAACAAAAACATGCAAGCACATTTAGAATTTTGGGCTGGAGAAACAGGATTTTTTCCTAGGTTTTTGCAGATGATGTTCCAAATCGCCAACCCAAATTTTATCTGAGTCTAAAGATGTTTACACAGCACCACTGTAGACCACTGTGATTCCTCTCTGTCTTCCCAGCAGTAAGAACATGGTGCAATGGAAAAGGGCCTATATTTTCACTTAATTATTTATTATGTTTATATCCTGTCTTTTTTCCTTCCAAGAAACTCAAGGTGGCTCACACCTTGTTTTTCTCCTCTTAATCTTTTCCTCACAACAGCAACCCTGAGCAGTAGGATGGGTAGATAGTCTGTGACTGGCCCAGAGTCACATAGTGAGCTCCATGGTTAAGTGATCTCCTGAGTCCCAGGCCCACACTCTTATCCACTACACCATATTGGCTCTTTTGCCAAACATTTCCATGCCAAATTGCATTTATGGAGACTGAAGTCTAATTTAATACTGCTTAAAATTCTTTTACTTTCAGGGTGGGAGCGAGGAATGCTTAGGGAACTATTCCTTTTTCCCCTAAGTTTGTACCTCTAAGTTTTCTAAGATTATCCTCACCAAGTACAGACACTTTCTCTGAGCAGCACAAATACCTCACTAAACACTGACAGTGTTTGATGTCTCAATTAACAATCTTCTCAGCAGGAGAAGCAAACATGTAAACTGGTAGCAGTCAAAAGAGAAGAATGTTTATGGTATCAACACTATGAGAATATGAGCTACATCTTTCCTAAGTCTGTTATAATTACAGATGCTCATACTGACAATTACCTATAACTAGGCATCTATTGATGAAAATAGATTCTTCATGGTTAATTTTCAACATCTGATTATTTTCGTGCTTTTCTTAACCCCAAACTTATTACAACAATGGAGAGTTCTAAGTTTAGTCACAGTGAATTCTTACAAGTCATGATTTTGACAATCCTGAGAGCTGATTCACACATTCCCACCCCACATTCAGCCCTTGACAGTTGCAAAGGCCTAGTTCAGATGACACATGACAACCCACTGTAGGTACACACCCTGCTGTAGAGCTTGCTTTTTTCATGTAACCTATCTTGAGAAACCATGGACTGTTGCAAGATTTGTATTACCCATGATGGATTGTTGCATCTTCTGAAGCATGTGACCAATCCCAACATGGGTAAAGAGAAGCACTGAGGAAGGCCTTCAGCAAAAGTAGTAACAGCAAGCAAGCAAACCCCCACCTCTGCTATTCTTTGTAATCTCATCCTCACCATCACCACTGACAGCCCTTCTGCAGAGCCCAAGCAGCATATTGGAGAGTTTGTCATTAACCGGCCAGCACCTGGTGGTGGGGGGTGAGGGGGCATACATTCCAAACATGCACACTGTTCTGTGGTTGTTTATTTTTTCTTTGTCAGATGCATGCAGGTCAGATGCATGCAGGATACCTAAAGGAACGCCTTTTCCCCATATGCCCTCCCACCCCCTAAGATTGGCAGAAGAGGCCCTCCTCTGGGAACCCTCTTTGAAAGAGGTCAGGAGACAGGGCATCTGGAGGAGAGGAAAATGGCACCCCGCCTATGGAATGTGCTCCCTAGAGAGGTCCACCTGGCGCTGTCATTATGTGCTTTTCGGCACCAGGTCAAAACCTTTTTACTTGATCAATATTTTAATGTCAATTCATTTTAATTGTATATGACTTATTTAATTTATTTTAAATATGTTAGTTTTATGCTCAGTTCATGGAATAGCTAATTTATTTTGTTTAGGATTTAGAATATTCTGTAAGCTATCCAGAGAGGACAGTGATGGATGTCCTATAAATGTCATAAATAAATAAATAAATAAATAAATAGCAAGTGTGGAGGTGCACAAAGTTGTAAGTGCAAAACAGGAAGTTTCACCTGTTGCATGTACTGCAGGAATATTTGCTGTTACATGCCTGCCCCCACATACCCTCTGTGCAAGTGGAGTTCTGCTTCCATGCATATACCTTGTGGGCTTTGCACACCTTGCACAAAGAAGGGGTCTGCTAGGGTTCCTGATCGTTTGTGGAACTCAGACCCAGCTATGCTTGTTTCCTTTCCAGGTCCAGGCATGGGAAAGAAACCCAGTGAGCATATTCTGGCTTGATCTGTGCATCCCTACTCTGTGAATTTATCTACTTCCCTTTTGAAGCATCTCATTTATAGCCATCACTATATTTCATGGCAGGTCCCATTGTTGAACAGCATTCTATCTGAAGAACATTTATCACAAGACTCCTATAATCAGTTTCATGGGATCACTTCAAATTCTAGAACTGAGCTGGTTAAAATGTTTTCCTATCCACTTTTCTCACATGGTATATACACCTATATCATGTATCTCCTTAGTTGCCTTTTGTCTGAGCTAAATCACCTCCAAGTTTGTATCCTTTCCATGTAGTGGCAATATTATCTGGATATGTGCAGCCCATTCCAATTGGAGATCACTGAATCACTTGCTCTCACTGCTAATAGAAGAGAACCTTTCCCCTACACTACATGCTATGTGATGTTGAAGTTATGAAAACTTGGACCAATAAAAAAATAAGTAAAATGCTTTTCAGAATGGCTGGGAAAAAAAAGTTAACTTCAGTGTAGTAAGGGAGACATTTTCTAACTTCCAGATATTGAATCGCACACTTCTAAAACAGCACATGCAATTTTCATATTTTATAATGTCTAATGAGTAATATATGAAAAAGTAATGAAGAATTTTAAATATTGATATATTTGCTAAATTAAATCTGTGTCCAGTGAGTCAGAGTGAACAGGACTGAATATGGAAGGAATTCCAACATAAAAATGGGCCCTCATCTTGCAAATGCTTACATATGTAATATAGTTCAGGATACTTCAACTAGATGAGACTGCAACCTCTTCAGATTGTGAAAAAGCAGTCTCATATTTAAAGGGTTCCATACACCCTTTAAATATTTTGATTGACTGATTTTGGTTTACTGATTCCTTTATCTTTGAAGTACTCCTGTGCTTTTAAGGGATATGTTTGACTCCTTTTCGGGCGATCTGGCCCATGCTTTTTGGTTAAATGTATAACCATAAGGATGCACTCTTATTTTTTTTCCATACTTCTCCAACTAAGGAGTACCTTGGTTTGGTAAATGACTTGTCTTGTTTATTCTTTTAATTTATTTTATGTTTCTTTTATTATGACTTGACTTGACTTGGATCAGACAAGCATAAGAAGCCACCTTATACTAGTATCAGACCTGTGTTCTATTTACTTGAGTATTTAGGGTATCAATGGATTTCTATAAATCTGACTTGCACTTTCCACAGCAGACAAGATTTCTCCAAGTTGTGTGGATTCTGCTGACTTACAGACTATATTTGTCACTTTTGTGGGGGATTTGTGCTGATGTGCATTTGTGTTAACTAATGCACACTAGCATTAACTAATTCCCATGAAAGAATTTGTGCCAGTGAGCATAAGTGCTAATGAACTGTAGCACGCACAGAATGTAAATCTGGTAGAAGAACAATCCAATTTCAACAATGAGTAGATAATGGAATGAAAGATGCCTGAAAATCCATGAAACACAATTGGAACAGATTTTAACATCCACAAATTCCTCCCCAGTATTGTCTGGCAGTGGCCTTCCAGTGGCTTTCCAGGGTTTCAGAAAGGATTCTTTCTTAGTCCTACATCATGACACTGTGGACTGAAACTATCTCCTTACATATACAAAGCAAAACTTGACCACTAAGCTATGACCTTTTCCTTCTTTTTGGGAAAAAATAGGGAATGTTTTAAAATAATACTTAGATAAATTAGGGTGTTGATACCCATAGCTTAGCCATAGAATGTATTGTTTAGTATGCTCAAGCTCCAAGATTCAGTTTGCAGCTTAATTTCAAATAAGTGTGATCAATATTTCCCTAGTAATACTCAGTGAAAGACGACCATGATGACTGACGCAACAATGTTGAAGAAAATCGAGCACCACGCTGTGATTAAGTTCCTTACAAAACAAGGAAAAAGTCAAAAAATCATTCATGAAGAGATGGTGGTTGTTTACCAGGACTCTGCACCTTCATTATCTACTGTTCAAAAGTGGTCAAGTGAATTTAAAAGGGGCAGAGAAAGCGTTGAAGATGACCCTCACTCGGGTGGGCCGGTTACTGCCACTACAAATGAAAATGTGAAAAAAATTGAGAAACTTGTATTGGAAGATGCCCAAATAAAAATCAAAAAGTTAGCAGAGATGACAAACCTGTCCATTGGTACCATATTTACTATTTTTCATGACCATCTTAACCTTTCAAAGGTCTGTGCAAGATGGGTTTCGCGAATGTCCATGGCGCCTCGGAAACAAGTGCAAGTCGAGTGCAGTAGGGAGTTTTTAGAGCTCTGTGGTGAAGAGCCATCGAGTATTTTCAACTGGATTGTTACTGGTTCATCACTATGACCCTGAAAGTAAGCAGGAGTCCATGCAATGGCATAAAAAAGTTGCTGACCCTCTGAAGAAATTCAAAGTCACTCCATTGGCTGGAAAAATCATGGCCACAGTGTTTTGGGACTCAAAGGGAATTTTATTGATCGAGTACATGAAAAAATGTGAAACCATAAATGCAGCATCTTACGCAACCACTCTGCATAATTTAAGAGAAGCAATTAAAGAAAAAAGGCAGGGAAAACTGACCACAGGTGTGTTGCTTCAAGACAACGTGCCCATTCACACGGCACGTGTTTCGAAGGCTGCTATGCAAGACTGTGGTTTCGAAGAAATAAACCACCCACCCTATAGCCTGGACCTGCCCCGCAGTGACTACTACTTATTCCCAAATTTAAAAAAAGATCTTCATGGAAAGTGATTTTCCGACGATGAAGAGCTCAAGGTGGCAATTAACGCACATTTTTTAGACAAGGAGGAAGGGTATTTTTTTACAGGGAATTGAAAAGTTAATTTCTAGATGTAATAAGTGTATTGAAGTTATGGGGGATTTCATTGAAAAATAAAAATTATTTCAATTTATTATTCCTTTTTCTTCATGCTGATACTGAGAATATATTGAACGCCCCTCGGATCTCCAGAGTCCCTCATCCAGTGAGCAAACTAACCACCACACCCTACTGGCTTTCAATGTGGATTCCAATGGAGACACTCTTTGGGGGATTTTAAACCTCCTGAAATGTGGCTGACACAAGTGTGCTCAAAGTTGTAGGCCTTTTCTCTGTCTAAACATGTCTAGGATTGTGTCATAGGCCAATTACACATAGAGTTATGTGATTAGCAGAACATTTATCTTGTCCCAAAGCATAATGCAGTTTTGCATATGCAAAGGATGAAAGCTGGGCAGAAACCATTTTACGGTCATAGAATTGTTGTGAGGAAATTGAGAGACCATTTTATCCCATATAGACAACCTCAGTCTCTGAATTCTGGGAGGGACGTTCTGCTGGCTGCCCTTTCCCATTTGGCTGTGGTGCAGAGTGGTTCCCTAACCCTTCACAACTATGGTGCTCAACATCTGGAATGATTTCCCCATTGAGATCAGACAGGTTGTGTGATTGGCGTTGTCACCGACCCCTGGTGATTTTAATGAGGCAGTGTTTTCAATTAGATGTTTGAGCGCATCTGGAATGAGTTTCTATGATATTTTATTATAATTTTGTTTCATAAACCACTTTGGATTTTTAAAAGTAATAGGGACAATTTCTGAAATAAATAAATAAATAAAATACTGAACTTGTGTATATCTGTCAAGCAGGTGCCAAATATTGTGGTATCTGATAGCAAAAGGGATTAGAACGAACCCTGAACTCAGAAGACAGGATTCATCCCAAGCTACTGACAGGCTGATAGTTTTGCCTGAGGCATTTTCACACCCCCTACATACATAGTGAGACAGACAGACAGACAGACAGCCGAGCAGGCCAGACAGCCCACTGCAGAGATAAGAAATCATTTTGATGAAACATTTAGTGAGGATTGGTGCTTGGCAGTTCCCTTAATCATTCATGTTAACTGTGACTGAGGAGTGTTCTTACTTGTTCCATGCTTCTTTCTTTGCTCTCCAGCATCTCCAGAATAACCAGGGATGCCTACAGGGAGAGGTGTCAGGGTGTCCTACGAGGTATACCTGACTTCAGAGATGCTGGAGTGTGGTGAGACTGGGGTTTTGTTCTGTGTGTTCCCAGCTCAATGGCGATGACATCTCTCAGCCATCTGCTTTTTAACTAAGTGCCCAGTGCCAATGCCCTCCCCCAAATTTTACTGAAATTCCTCTGCCCATGGAAACAGCAGAAAAAATGGCAACTTCTTTTATGGAGGGGATGCAGGGGGAACAGTTTGCAGAAGGCTTGGCGTTAGCACTGCCTCCAGCATTTTGATATTCCTCTTTCCATACATTGGATTCTCCTCACACACAATTTAGTGCCCCTGAGCTGCTGTATTGTGGGACAGTTGAGGTTGCTCTGGAGGACTCCCTGGGGAGGCCTGCCTGACATTGACATTGCCATCCTTTTTAGTGCCAAGTCAATGTTCTCTAGTCCCAGGCATTTGACAGCATATAATGAGATCTTTGACAGATCCTGGGACATTCTGCTCATAATTATTTTATTTTATTAGTGTACATGGACTTTATATTATATATTTCAGAATTTTAATCTGTGCAAACCACCTAAACAGCTCTGGCTATAGAAATGTCTTAAGTTACAATGAATCAAATTGTAGGGAGGCTCTTCCATCTCAGAAAACTCTCAGCACATACAAAGAAGATTGCCAAGAACCATCTTGGCGCAGTTCCACATGGTTTTCTAGGAATGAGATGGTTATTAAATCTGCTTGGTGCAAATCAGTGACATTTCAATGAGCTTGCTGTTTGATAATGAAATTTGCTATTTTCTACATAATCAGAATGGAAATAACTGGTGATAAATGCATCAAAAGTGGGAGAAAGTGAAACATCCATCCACCCATATTTGCACTTATTTATTTGTGTATTTATAGGCTGCCTATAACTGCTGAGGCCTTCCCAGGCAGTTTACAATACATAAAACATATTAACAAAGCAAAACACATTGAAACCAATTAAAACACAATGAATTAAAACATCTATAAAAGCTATGTAAAAAGGGCCGCAACATTCAGGCTAAGTGTTAAACAGTCTTATCTTTGCATGAATAAGAATGCAGGCAGCTGTTGTCTACCATAGAGCAGTTTGTGGTACAATTATATGCTTATTTAGAAAGAAAAAAGTTATCTACCTGCAAGCATTCCTCTGGGAGCTATGGGACTTTTCTGTTTAAACATCTGTAGGATAGCACCTTTACAAGTTCAGGCAATATACTTAGATCAGCTCTGCACAATAAACTTCTATTAGCAGCTGAATTTGCATGGCTTCTCTCATTTGGAGGGCAGCCCTGGGTAGAGATGTATGACTCATCCAGATCAAAGCTCACTAACTTTCTGTTTTCCACCTTTAAGCTTGCTCCAACTCATGTTTGTATCAGGTTGCAGACTTTTATTATTATTTTTAAACGTTTTCCTGAATGCATCAATTCTGCAAATTTTTTTGAAAAGTACACATTTTTCTGCTGTTTATGTGAGCTCCTGATGTTCATGCAAATTATTTCAATTCTGTAGGCTTCTGCTTCCAAGTCTGCCTAGAGCATGGTGCAGCCTCTTGTGGCAGCTGTATGGGTGAGAGGAACTGGGCAACCAGTCAGTCCCAGATGATGCCAATCCTGCAAATTCTGGCCAGGGGCTAGATCTTTGAAGAACTTCTGTGCATCCTTTCCCTGCAATGAAAAATTAATTTCATTAACAAAAATATACAAGTAAACAACCAGTACCATTGAACTATCGGAAGTCCTATCTGTGCATATTTAATTCTGATCCCTGGAATTTGAAATTGCTAATTAAAGACATTAGCAAATGTCAATACAGCAATATTTTAATGACTCCAAGATAATCCCACAGCAATCAATTTAAATCAAAATGAGTTTATTGTAAAGTGCCAAAGGTGGGAAAAATGCTTCCTTTGCACTACAAAGTGCAGATTTCTCAAATGAATAATGCCTGTTCAGAATTTAACTAGATAATTACTTCATTTGCATTTGGTAGACTGACAAGAGGAATGGAAAAAGACAGCTCAGTGGGAAATGATGTTAAGCATTAATAGGTGACATGCACAAGACAGCACTATTCAAACTTTTGTCAGTTTTGAACAGGGCTCAATTTAAAGGAAACACGTTGATTAACCTCAGAGTGCTTCTGGGGGGAGCAGTGCGGGGAGAAACAATATAGCACAACGGTATCACAAATGAGCAAATAGATCATTTCATGTCTGGCTGCAACATACTGTTTAAATCTTGAAGAAGCCATGACATGTTTGCTTCTTTATCATTTATTAGACATTGTAGAGACAGATTGACAGGGGAAAATATTGTTACAAATATTTTCCTTCTCAGTGGGTTGGCAGTGGATGAACATTCTCCACCTGGAGTGTCTGATGTTGCATCAGCATCGGGATGTGTCACATGAGCAGGCATGGAGAGAACTCACTGCTTGGAGTAACACGGTGGTCAGAAGAAGGTGGACAACAAGAGACCTTTGCCTGCCATGGGGTGTCCATCATAGCATTTTGTACGACTTCTTATGGGGCCATTGTGCAGGCAGTGTTCCCACCTTTCAATCCAAATTGACAGCACAATCTAGCAGGGCAAAAAGCTCATGTAGAGCATTTTATGAACTATTGCCCATGCAAAGCTGGATAAGAAGCTGGCAAATGTGATTATCATTCTGCCAATTCCCTCATATCTTAGTATTGGGCATGAGGGTGATAAGCCCGTTATACCCTCCTAATTTCTCAGTAATGTACTGAAGGCAATAGAATAAAACAACAATCTAGGATACAAACAATTACAGCATAACAACAGTATCAATTAATCCTAATAGGAGACCCAGAGAAAGCCACAACTGATTCATACGCATCTAGCAGTGAATGCTGCAGTTACATGGCCTTTTCTGAGTCTTGTGAATTTTGGTTTTTACTTTTTCTCGCTGCTGCTGCTGGTGGTGCGGTATCTGCCTTAGCGCACACATACATATATTAATACTAATATGCATTAGGGAATGTGGAACAGAATTCACATACAGCCTACCAAAATCTGATCCCATCAATGAGGAGATGCTGGAATGAAAAACTCCCAACTATCTATGAAACACAGATGGAATGCACTTGACAAAATCCTTAAACCAGTGAGGACTGCTTGATCTCCTTGCTTTTTGAAGGAGCAGGTCTTGCATTTCAGATGTCAAATCATGGCAGGATGGCTTGTCATTGTCAATCAAAATGGTAATTATAAGCAAATACTCAGGCATAGCTAAAGTCTTTGCTTAAAGAGCTATTCTCTCTTGAGCATTTGTCAGGTATGGTTGTATCCCCACTTGTCCTCCCCATACACCCCATATGGGCTTCAGAATCTAAAATGTAGGGTTGGCACATCTTTAATGGGACAGTGGTCCATTCAAAGGGCTGTCAGAAGACAACTGTTTGTTTAAAGTCAACGTTTCATAAAAAGGGAGACCAGAGGCCTTGAAGCTGCCCATCAGTAACATGTAGTGTCTGGGCAGCAATCTAAACAGTTGCACTGGTCATTACAAACTTCCCCACTATGGTTACAATCCTTCCCACTACTGTGAGATTTAAATTATAGTAATTATGTATAAAAGGGACTCCAGGTGGCGCAGTGGTTTAAACCGCTGTGCTGCTGGGCTGGTAGATCGAAAGGTCACCGGTTCAAATCTGCACAATCGGGTGAGATCCTGTTGCTCCATCCCAGCTCCTGCCAACCTTGCAGTTCGAAAGCATGCAAATGCAAGTAGATAAAAAGGTACCACTCTGGTGGGAAGGTAACAGTGCTCCATGTGGTGTTTAGTCATGCCGGACACATGACCACGGAGACTGTCTGCAGACAAACGCTGGCTCCCTCGGCTAGGAAACAGAGATGAGCACCGCCCTCTACAGTCAGGCATGACCGGACTTAATGTCAAGGGGAAACCTTTTGATTATGTATAAATGCACACCTAAACACATGTACTAGCATATGCACATTTTATGCAAATCTATATTCCATCTCTTTTCTGGGGAGGGAAGTCATGTGGGCACCCTACTAGAATGCAAAGGAAGGTTTCAGCTTTCCTAACCTAGGAATATTTGTTCCCTGAGGGCACCTGAAAAAGAAAAGCCCTGTGCTCCAATTGATGGGATAACAATTAAGTTCAGAGTAGAGATCTGTCTTCATGATGAAAATTAAGAAACAAAAAGCAGACTTTACTCTGAAGATAGCTTTCCTTCATAATAATCCACTCACTACCCCACAAAACAAAATGCTATACTTAGCTTCAGTAACAATAACAATAACAATAATAATAATAATAATAGCTAAATAGGAGAAACATGTTCTTGTAAATTCAGCTTTTACTGGATCATCCTATTAGATCAAATATTGGGGCTTTGAATGGCAAGTGGTTCAAATCTTGGCATTCAGAAGATAGATGCATATACCTAGAAAACTTTATGCACACTTTACTTGAAAGAGTGCAACCCTTGAAAAAACTTTACTGAAGAGAGGGAAAAGAAAAGAAAGTAGAGGGAGATAAAAATGCTTTCCATAAAAAATAAAATAATAAAGTAAAATAAATCTCTAGTGGAAAGCAACCCTGTTTCAGCTCTCTACTATTTTGTTTTGTTTATTTGTTTTCAAGAAATCAATTAGAAACATCTATTGTTGAGTTGAAACCACGTAAACTACTGATCACAATGTGTATTTTGATAAGACTTCTATAAAAGAAATTTGAGTCTCAGAACTCCACTGAGATTCTTTAAATGTGTCAGCAAAATAAGAAACCACTGAGACAATTTCCTTTGCTGGAAATTGAGATTTTTTTAAAGGCAAAGTTCCATATAATAAATGTCTACGGAAATCATATAACTTCAGCGTAAGAGGTTGGAATTAAAACGGTCATTGTGAGAGTCAAAGTATCATTGAAATGGCAGCCTGGGCAGCATCTGTGCATGGAATGGGAAGATGTGCCATCTTTGTAGGGAACCTGTTCTATATTTGGTTACGTATAAGTTCAGTAGAGTTAAGCACTGAACAGAAGATATGGTTAAAATGCCATTGCTTGAAACTGGATCCATAAAATCCGCAATGAGAGGGTTTTAACTAAAATGTGGAAAAGGTAATTACTCAGAAACAATCCAGATGTAACTTGCATGAAGGAGTGATTTTGGAGTTCATGCAGGACATTTTGGTTGAAAAGGAAGGTCCATGGAGAGCGTGCAACCCTTTTGCCTTTCCAGGTGCCATGGGAGAAGAAAAGAGACAGGCTCATTTTGTCTATGGCATTAACCCTTTTATTCCCACTCGGGTTAGAGGGCAGCACCTTGCAGACAGTGTTACATATAGCTAACAACCTCTGAAAAGCCCCCAGGTTTCTTCCAGCAAGGAGCATTCTCCAGGATTCTGACACTTTTCAATACCCAAACCATCAAATTAGCTTTGTGTGAGGAGTCGAAGCTTGGGTACAGTGCTTGAGGGGATACTGTTCCTTAATGGTCCAGCCAACAGATTCCAGACTCTGTAAGACCCTGTCCTTGCACTGTTCAAATCTGGTATTGCCTTTCTTTCTTCCTTTCTCCTAAAGCCTATTGTTCTGTTTGAAAGCAGCCATGCATAATAGTAATGATAACTGGTAAAGGTAAAGGTTTCCCCTTGACATTATGTCCAGTCATGCCTGACTCTAGGGGGTGATGCTCATCTCCATTTGTCCGCCAGTTAGTCTGCAGACCGTCTCCGTGGTCATGTGACCGGCATGACTAAACTCTGAAGTGCATGGAATGCTGTTACCTGCCCACTGAAGTGGTACCTTTTCATCTACTTGCATTTGCATGCTTTCGAACTGCAAGGTTGGCAGGAGCTGGGACGGAGCAATGGGAACTCACCCCATTGTGCAGATTCGAACCGGTGACCTTTCTATCAACCAGCCCAGCAGCACAGTGGTTTAAACCACTGCACCACCTGCAGTCCCTAGATAACTGGTAAGTTCAGCATTAAATGAAAGTCTTGAGAACTAAATAATCTTCATCTTCATTTTCATCATCTTCATTTCTAGACCATGCAATAGCTGAAGCTCTTTCGACAGTTTAAAAGCAGGATCATAATGCAATAAAACTTATTTATCTTCAGGCATTTTGTACTTGTGCATGAAAGAAGAACATCTAAATGATGAAACAACAGGGCCTACAAAATCAGAACCTATTTCATGGGAAAGACAGATTACTTCTGGTAATGTAGACACCTCATTCGGTAATAGCTGGGAATTGCATCTGAAATGCATCAGACCAAGGTGGTGAATGCCTGTTATCATCACCTCAGGCTAGATTTATAGAGAATATTTCCCATGGTAGCATCATCTTTCAAGGACTTTACTATGCCAAAATGCCTCAGTGAGACTTTGCCCTCATCGAGAATGAAATGAGCACAAGTGGTAAATGTGTTTTTAAGCTACCAGCACCTGAACATGGTTCAAAAGAATTTGGTTATGAAACCAGCCATTAATAGCACAGAATATTGCTAAAAGTAACAATATTTTAGTAACAACAAAAATTAATGGACTTACAGGAAAATTGCCACCATTAACTGGGAAGATGCACATCAAATCCATGTGGAACACTTTCTTAGATTGCCTCTGAATTGGTCCTAATTGGATTTTAATGTTTCTTATTTTATCGTATTTTGTTTTATTTTGAAGGGGCTGGACCAGTATGCTTATAAAACCATAAAATTGGTCTGATTGGGAGGTATACATAATAAATGAGGAAGAAGATGATGCCGACAAAATTGTCCACAGTTGACTGATAAATAATTAGGGAGAGTGTCAGCACAGAGTATGCCTGACCCTCATCATGCATTTTAATTATGGTCTTTAATTGCCTTTTGAATACTATAAAAACCAGCAGCCCAAGTCTCTTCACCAGCCTCACTGATTGAGCCAGCATTGATAACCTGTAAGAGAATGGAGGTCATTCTGTCTTTCATCAGAACGGCCTAGAAAATGTTCAGTTCTACATATTAGCCCACTATAGCTATAAGAACTCCCAAGATATTATTTGTATGACAGTATCCTTGCAAATGTCCATCTCCATAGCAGAACAGTGAAGAAAGTGTACAAAGTGGTTTTGAAGAAACCATAGAATGCTAATAGAAACTGTTTATTTCCTAGAAGTCAGTATGTGATTTGTTAATGATGTTGATGATATAATAATCTGGGCTAACCTACATGAGAGTGCCTTTTGTGGTCATATGGTTTAATCCAACACTTCTTTGGAATTTGCATTTATTTCTCTCGTGGCAATTGTTGCCAATTATTGTGGTGCTGAATTTGTATTAATCCCACTTCCTTCAGGCAAACTGCATCTTAAACCATGAAAATGTTGGTGTATGTAATCAGAGTGTAGTACCTTTTATATTACATCCTCAACTGCTGTGATGCCAGTTTCCCCACTCTCTTATGTCACACCTACTGCCCATAGAAATGTTAGGGCATCACAAGGAATTCCTCTTCTGGTTTGGTTTGGTTTGGTTTGGTTTGGTTTGACCTTGTCTTGTCTTGTCTTGTCTTGTCTTGTCTTGTCTTGTCTTGTCTTGTCTTAACTTTAGTCTTTATTCATACAGAGCTTTGCATGTGCCTTTCAATGAGTAATGGCACTTGGCTGTATCTTTTCTTGCAGACTCCTGTGCAGTTTTGCCCATGCACAGGAATGTACTTTTGATGTTCACTTGTACTATCAAACTGGATGTTGAGTTAATGGAGGGATCATCCCTGTGCTGGTGGCAAAAGAAGACAGGGTGGCATATCTATGGAAGAAGAACCAATTGAAGAGAATCAAAGGACAACCTTTGATCAGGTGCCTATGGACAACCTTTTATTTTTGCTTTCTCGGTGTTTCTTAGAATTACTGTAGTAGTTATCCTATTCCATGTTAAATTCCATAATGGAACAGGAGGGTATGGAAGAAGCATCAATAATAAAAAAGCTTTCTATAGGCACCAGAGACTTTTGTTTCATTCTCTTCAAATGCGGCCTTTAATTTTCCCTGCTACATTTTTTTTCTAGCTCTTAAGGAACCAGGCATCCAAGAATGAACAGAGTGGGCTAGAGAAAAAGCCCTCAATGGGAAGATGAGAGAGGTGAGCAATCTACACCTCTAGCATCACCTCACACCTGTTAACTCTGTCTTCATCTTCTTTTTTTCTTTCTTTTTTCCTCCTGAGTTGCACAATATCAGTGCAGGAGCAATCAACAACATACTTGTCCATGGAAATGTGCACCATCAGTACTGCAATTCTGTTTTTAGTCACTTGAAGTAACATCAAGTGATGTGGTGTTAACCTTGCATGAAGTACTTAAAACCAACAAGAACAAGAACAACAATGGAACTTCTGTCGAAATGGAAACAAAGCCGGCTGTGCAGATTTTGAGAATTGCCCACTTCCTTTGTTCTCTACAGAAACCTTGCAAAATACATACAGGGGACAGTTTCTGCCTGTAACAAATCTTTATTTCCTTGGTTTGCTTAATTGTAGACCCACAAACAACTGCTTGGTCACCTGAACAGCAGAAGGTTCTGGACCAGAAACTGATAAAGGAGAGGCAGATGCAGAAGATGGTATGTTATTTAATGCCACATAGCAGAAACACTTCATGTGTGACTTGATAGACTGCTTTTCAACATTGCACTTAATTCCATGCAACACAGAACAAGGGAATGGGGTCAAAAGAAATAGCAATTCTGACTGAGCTATGAAACCTTTTATGTACTAATTGTGCATGCTACTGTGTACCATTTGCTGCAGTGACCCAATCTGTCTCAGCATTGCTTTTATGGAAAAGTAAAACAAGTACTAGAAGAACAACTGGTACTAATAGTCTGTCATGTAAGCTGCCACTTATTTTTTATTGTAGATATTTATTGTACAATAAAGATAGAATATAGAATATTTTCTCAAATATAGAAAATATTCTATGGGGTGAGAAGGAAAAGCTCACCCTTTTCTTTCAAGGAACTGAAGGCAGCTTGTGTAACCTTTCTCCTCTCAATCTTATCATCACAACAATCCTGTCAGGAAGGTTTGGCTGAGGGTTAGTGATGGCCCAAAATCACCCAGTGGCCAAGTGGAGAATATAACCTGGATCTCCCAGATCTCAGCACAGCATTCTAACTACTATACTACCTTTGCTCTCAAAAGCATATCAAGCTTTCAGAATAAGTGTTAGATATCCAACTTCAACAGGCAGGACTCTCTCTTTCTCTATCTACCTATCTATCTGCACTGATCAACAGACCTGATATTCAGCACTGTACTGCAGCACTGACTGTAACAGCAGTGTCCAATTTCTCCATTTTACTTTATACCTTTCTGGCAGCTGAAAGGGACTGGCATCTGCCAGTGCTCCCAGACAGCTTCTGTGCTGCCTTCCTGCGCCAGACCACATGTGTCCTGTGTTGTGAGAAATGCTGCCCACGCTTCAAATTAGGGAGACTGATGGGACAATTGGTTGACCTGCCTTCGGAGTGGACAGAGAACTAAAAAAGAAAGGAGCATATAGCTTTACAATGAACATTTTAAAAATAAAGATTTGTAGTATCAATAACATGCTCAGTTTCTTCTTTTCTTTTATGGTTGAGCCCTTGAGCATTGTTATATAGATGGCAGTATTAGTAATAGCACGAAACAGCACTGCACTAATAACACGAGGGTAATTTCTAGATCACAACTGGATTTTTTCATAGGATGAGATTCTCTTTTGCAATCAGTAAGGAATTTGCTTCTGGGAAGAGGCAAATTTTCAGAAGGAAGTACCCTCCATGAAGTAGGTGAGTTTGTAAAACCAATGTACCTGTCAAGTTTCTCAGCAACTAATCTGCTGACACTGGCTGCAGACTGCCCATGGCAGACACCTGACTTCTTTTACCTGCAACAAAGGAACACTATTATCTGCAGATGCTTTCAAAGAGGCTATATCTTCCCTTACCTGAAAATCATCCTCAATAATGTGGTGCATGCAGGAGTTGCAGAGTTCCTCATCCAGCTCCCCCCTCTCCAGTTGTTCTTTGAACTAGCATGGGCCAGAATGGGATCAGGGGCCTCATGGGAGCCCTTCCTTGTTCTCTTGGTCCTTGCTGCTGGAAACAGGGTGGCTTTCTGACTGGGAGTGCCAGTGTTTACCATTGCACAGGGAAAGAAAGAGGCACATAAATTACCTGGGATGCTATTACATTAAGATGCTAATCTCTTTGTGCCAGTCTACATGCTCCACCATTACTACATGTTATGGCCACTGGAATGAGATGGATGTGTAACCCTATTAAGATGAGTGAGTAGGGTGATCCTCAGATCCTAGATGTGCATCCTATTGACTGCCCATTCTGCCCAAACCTTCTTATACGCCTTAGTACATGCTTCAGTTAACAACCACATGAAAACACTGACCAGTTAGTTGAGTTATGTCTATAATATGGCTCTCAGTGGAGAAAGTCTAATGGCACTAAATATGCTAAGATGGATTCATTGGTAGACACTGTCTCAGGCTTATGTGTTAATAACAAGGTTGTTACGTTATGGACCAGGAACATAAACCATAGTCCTATAATTTGGACTTCATAGTTAGAAAAACATCCCCCTACCCAGCCAAATAGAGTTTGGTACTCTCTTTTTTGGGGCATATATATGTAATCCTAGCTACAGAAACATCAGTGACTGGCTACAGGTCAAGAGTGTTGGGAGCAGAAAATGAGTTACGAGATAGCGGGCAAGGAAAGTGCATATTTATTGCACAAATGGATATAGCAGCACTGAGACAGGCAATGGACCAAGTGCTCTACTGAAGAAGCAGGTGTGAGTCAATGGATGCTATACAGAATCCAGTGGCACACCCCGCCTTTCTGTGTTCACAAAGCAGAGAGGGCTGCTTTTGCAAGGGGAGGTCCATTTCAGAGTGATTAGGTGAAGCATAACTGAAGAGAAGTACTAAGTTTTGGTCTCTTTGAGGAATACCTTTCTGGGGTGAGAGGTGAATGCTGGCAGGTATTCCCTGAATAAAGGAAAGCACAATGCAGTATCACCCGGTTCCTGAAGGAAACTAGTTTGGCAGGGCCATTTCACGGATAGGAAGGAATGTTCCAATAATGGTTGCTTTCCATACATGTGGCAGTGAGTAGGGAGGGGAGGGAATAAGGCATTCATGACAGGGAGGCATGCTCAATTTCCAATTGCTTATGCAACAATCCCAATCATTTTTTCATGCAGTGCATGCAGCGCACCTTCACTCAACTTGTGGGTTGTCTGCCCAGACCCATCCTGCCACAGGGCCTGAAAGAAAGGGGATTAGAATTGGTGAAAGTGTTGCTACACTTAGGGTGAAGAAAGAAAGTTTTACCTACAAATGACTTCTTCTGGGCCTGTGCGGTCTGCCACATCAACAAAGTTCAGGTGTTCCATTTAGAGCTCCTCTTTGACTGGAGGTTTCGACAGCACAAGTGGAGTATATCCTCTTTTTATACTTCAGTCTGACTTTAGGAATGCTGTGTACCTCATTATTTCCACAGTTCGAGTCACAGTTCACCACCTGGTGTGGTATTCAAGCAACCTTCATTGTCTTTGTTTAGCATTCAACCACAAGTGATTTGTGTCTGTGGTTGGGGATGTCCTGAAAAATTGCTTGATAGGAATCAATGCTCCTATGACCTATTCCCAGTTGCTCCTATGCCTCATTCTCAGCTGCTCCTGCATTTCATGTTCTCCCCAGATGTTGAGGTGAGCAAGGTTTTCAAGCAATTTCCATGTAGCACCATGGCCCTTGGACACTGAGTCTCCAGAGCTACAAAGGACTGACTGAGCAGAAAGAAAGGAATAGCCTTTGCTTCATCCATGTACAGGTGTGAAGTTCAGAGGAAGGAAGGAATGGAAAACACAAACACCTCAACAGGACATCCCACTTGGGACACAGAGAGAAGTCAACACCATGGTGTCAGAACACTAACACTGTTAGAGAAGGCAAAGCCATGCTTTCTGCTGTGGATTCCTATGCAAAGTAGAGGGAACATCATGGAGGGACAATGCAATGAAAAACCATTACAAAAGGGACTTGGGGGCAGTCTGAAACTAAATCGGGGATCGATACGTATTAAGAATAGCATCACATGTCATGCCTGTGTGAAATGCAGTCGAACTACGCATTCCCCATGTACATTAATGCTTGGGGAGGTTATCCTTGTAAAGTTTGCTGTTAAATTGCAACTTAATTTATACTGTTAATTTATATTATTTTAACAAAGTTTATGTTGTGAGCCGCCCCGAGGCTTCAGCAAATGGGGCGGCATAGAAATTTTCTAAATAAATAAATAAAATAATGCAGACTTTTAGTTCTCACCCTGAAAACTTCCCTTTCTTTCTGAAGTTAGCGTGGTAATTAGCTATGTGTGGCATCCTATCAATTTGCTATACTAAGACATTGTTGGTAGAAATCATTCTATTTGTCTCTATGGGGATGAGGATAAAAAGAGGTAAATTTGGTGGGGGGGGGGGGAGTCTTCAAAAAGCCTGAAATGAGCAGCTGGTCAAAACAGGTTTCCATGGACAATTAAATAACAGAAAGCAAGTCCTTGTGAGTCTAGTACATTTCAGAGAACCAGAATGATTCTGCCAGAGATCCAGAATGATATGGGAAAATGGAGGGATGTGATTTAAAATCTCAGCTAGAAAATGCCAGATGATGTAATGTTCTCCTTGTATTTAAGTAAAGCATTATGAGTCACCCAGGTTTATATGTCTAATAAGAAGTTTCCTGTTATTTATAATGAATACCTTCCTAAAATAGATAAACTCCACATATATAAAGCAGAGGAGGAGGAGGAGGAGGAGGATTTATAAATAATTTTCCAGGGAAATATGCAAGCTAACCATAATGGAAAATTAATTAAAAACAACTTGAACTAACACACCTGCCTTTTTTACTCTCTTGCTTTGTAGGAAATAAGGACGTTAATAGTATACAGTGAACAAAGGTTGCTAAAAGTGTAAAACAAGACAAAATATTTTTCTGCTATAATTGTGGAGGAGAAAAATAGCTTCAGCTTTTTCCCTTGAACATTTGCTTTTAATCATATGTTGCATGCTGAAACACAAAACAGGTTAAGAAATGGGGTAAGGGCAATCCGTAAGTAACAATCAACCAATCCATCCACAAGTAACAAACAATCAAATCACATTTAAGCATTTTCAGGCCTCTGCAGTAGAAGGAAAAAAGGTGTTGAAAAACCACTAATTTCAATGTGTTCGCCTCTCCCCCTCCCGTTTCCAACAGTTTATTTGGCTGGGGAGCAGGGGAAGAGAAAAATCTTCAATTCCACCCATGTTCGTTTTAGGCATTCTGCTATGCTCTATGCAATAATACATACAACATGTGCTTGCTCGTTTCATGACAATTTACCACAGGGGCTGCTATGTATGCACAATTCAACATAGTCCTGCATGAAGTTGTGGCTTACTGTCACCTGCACAATACCCCCAAATTTGAGCTTTTTAATAATGACACTGGCTTTTCCTGGAAACAGAAACACACTTAAAGCATAATATAAACCCAGGTAGCAGCAGTTCTATGTCAAGGTGCCCCCGAATACCTTCATCCAACCTCTGCCACCAGGTTCCCATGACACAACAACCCAAAGCAAGCCAAGTGCTTCAGAACACCATAAAAAAATGGTATCTGTGAGTGCTGGGCATGATGCAACATCTCTCTGAGAAGGAATTACCCCACAGTTGTCCGTGGTGTCATGTGAACTAGTCAGCTGCACCTGGAGAAGGAGGGTTTTGATACCTTGCAAGTGCAGAAGATGTCTAAGTATCCTTCTTTCTGTTTCTTAATGCTCAAGACAGTTTCTCAAGGTCTCTTTGCACAGAAGCTTTCAGCCCAGCAACACTTGGAATGCCAGCAAGGCATATGGTGGGAAGGAGATGAGACGGAGAGTGGAGCAGGCAGGATGTTCCTAATCCTGTGGCCTCACTGTTCTCCATTGCTACCCACTACTGAAAAGTAAGCTGGATGTGCTTAGTGGTCCATGCAGAAGCTGGATGTTTGTTTTGCTTTTTATTTATTGCACTTATATCCCACCCTTTCTTCCTTCCAAGGAACTCAAGGTGACATACAGAATTCTCCTCCTCCTCTCAATCTTATCCTCACAATGACAAACTGTGAAGTGGGTTGGGATGAGAGTCTGTGAGTGGCCCAAAGTCACCCAATGAGCTCCATGGCTGAGTGGGGACTAGAACCCAGATCTGCTGAGTCCAGGCCCACACACTCAACTACTACATTACACTGACTTAATTATTCCCATCAAGAACATGAAGTGAAATTACCCCCTATTGCTCCTCTTACCCTGGCAAGGTATAAGATTTTCAGAAGCTTTCAAAATTAGAGACTTCCATCTAGCAGAAGCACATTCTATTGGACCACATCCTAAAAAGTCTTCTTTCAAAAGCAGCAACAGCAGCAACAAAAATCCTCATTTAAAAGCGATAAATAAAGTTAAAAACAGAGGATATTATTCTAAATTACAGCAGTATACACCTTTTAAAAAGCAAGGAAGAAAAATACTTGATTCCAATCAGTCTTACTTCTGAGTAGACATGCATTTGTTTATCACTGTTACTCTCTTTTTTATGTTGTGGCCTTAATTCATATGTGCAACATAGAATAAAACTAAATTAAACAATAAAACCCTGGAGGAAAAGAGGGAGAGTCTGGAGTCTTGTTGTTTTTCACTCATAAGTAGGGCAACCAGTTTCCTAAATGAGGTGACTGCCCAGTAAGCTAAGAAATATCCCATTTGTAAACTGTTGATAGTGCGCAATGTATTATTGTCCATGGAGATGCCATTTCCTAGGATAAATAATGATGGACCAGAAAATTCCACACAAACCATATCTAGCAAGTGTACTATTATAGGCAGAGGTTTCATATATACTCTCTCTCTCTCTCTCTCCCCCCCCCATATATATACATATATATATATAGTATCCATAAACATTATGGACAGCAGTACTTTATTAAAAAGAGCAGAGGAGTAAAATATAATTGATGGCCAGTTAGTTAGTGGGTCATTCTCTTTTCTGTAGAGGAACACAGTTCCCTCCCTTGTAACAAATGCTTGTTTGAGAGGAATTGGTGTCTGAATCAGAGGAGGACTTTCCTATGCTGGACAAACCCATACATGAGATCCCGGTCTTCTTGCTATGTCCTAACAAGCCCTCAGCTACTATCAGCTTTAATAAAACAGCCCAAAGTCCACTCCAAGTTGACAGAAATAGAGGCTATCCTTCCTTTAGGACTTAAAGACCTTAATAACATTTGTAGACAAGGGCAGGGAAACTTCAGGGTTTTTGAGATTGATGTGGGACAGTTTCAATATACCTTTCCTGACTGTTTGCAAGAGGCCAAGGGTAAATGAAAACTTGAAAGTTGATGAATTTTACCAACAGAAACTAATCACTTTGGAGTTTGTGAGCCTCACAAGGTCATCCCTGGGGCTACATTGACATATGCAATTTGCTACAGAGAAAGAGGGACTATGCAACTTGTTTGTGTAATGCATGATTGTTTGCAGAGTTGTTTTACAGAATCTAATTACAAAATTCACAACAGAGTTCAATGAAACATTTGGGACAGATATTTTTCTTTGACCTGTTTGTAAGGAATGGGCTTTTAAAGGAGTATATCCCTCAAAAGATTGGGGATAAGCAAGATTCATAGAAATATTTGTGTGCATGGTAAGCATGTGTGAATGTGTGTAGCATAAGGCTAACTTTTCCTTCTTATGAGTAGTAGGGATATTTTATCTTCCTGCTTTCCCCTAGCTTTGAAAAAGCTGCATGATCAGTCACACTGATGAATGGCTCTGCACAGCCTATTGCAGGAGTACAGGACTCCATACTTTTAACCCTTCCAGGTTAAGATGGCTGCACCTCCTTTCCCTGTCTCTTCCCAACCACTCATTTTCCATGGTCCCCTGGCTTTTGTGCAGTTCTCACAAAAAAGGTTGAAATGCCCTCTCCTAAGGTCTAGTGACTTACAGTAGGAACATTCATTTAAAATATGCCTTGTCACTTTTATCCATGGCCTTGCTAAGCACTTAAGTGTTGCTTCCAAAGCTTCACCAATTCAGAAATCAGCCAAATCAAAAAGAGATTCACCATTGTTGATCAAATGACTCTGTTGCCAAATCTGGAGTGCACATAGGAAATAAGTAGTTTCTAGATGCATTCTAGACCTAAAAAGAGACCTAGCACTCATGAAAGCTACTGAATTTTCCCCACTTTCATGTGGTATGAATTATCCTGTGAAAGGGATGACCAGAGAAGCCATGGTGATGCATGGAAACCTTAGGGTAGACTATTGGTTCTCTTCCTGGGAAGGTTTGCATGACATGAGATCCATGGTGAAATCTTACTGTTGTGGATCTGTTGAATCACCCAGACCCAGTTTTGGAGTTCCTGTATAGCAAGATTAGTTTTCTAAACCATGGAGAGAACCAATAGTCTATCCTAAGGTTTCCATGCATCACCATGGCTTCCCTGGTCATCTGGACCCAGGATTGCCTTTTTTACCATTGCTAGCATGAAAACACCATAGAGTCCCCTGGCAAGCAGCTGCAACTAGCCTCCAATTTTTACTGCCATCAGCACCCTAACAACAGGCATGTCATTGCATGCTTTACTTCCATTGGTGAAGCAATGTGCCTGGCTCCTTATTTCCTTTTGGAAACACTCAGACAGAGAGAAAGGGAAATCATAGCAAAGCTGTTCATTTTCATTTAATAAAAGTATCTGTGAGGGCTGGAGCAGCTGGGAAGCAGCATAGACATGCAAGCTGGGGAAGGGGGGAACACACCCAGGACTACAGTGGATCTGTCAGGAGGAGGCTGCTGTGGTCCATAGGCAAGAATAGAGAAAGGTCAAGGATCTTGCTTGCAGGCCTGCTGGGATATGTGGCAAGTTCTGGAGGATGGGACAGGGAGAGCAGGGTAACCACATGACCATCTGACTGGTACTTCAGGCAAAAATCCATGCATTGTGGAAATTTGCTTGCTGTGTCCTGTGAACCCACCCAATATTTCAGCTGTTGATCCTGTTTTGCTGTGGAGCAGGGTTGCGGAATACAGGCTCAAAATCTGCTCATATTGTAGACCCCAATTGGACAATTGATTTCGATGGTTGTTTTTATATCACTATGAGGTAAAACAAAATATATCCCCCCCCCGCCCCCTTCCACCAATAACTCTTCTGTGGACAAGTAGTAATAGGAACTTTTAAAAGACATAATTTCACTAGTTGGAACTGAGTCACAAAGTAATAGCCGCAAAAGAATCACATGGTCTGAATAGTCACTTAAAGCTTCTCTGTTAAACCATTTCCTATAAAAGAGGCATTTTTCCAACCATTTCATAGTCTTGCAGCCTTCTATTCCAAAGCACTGGCCATTTTCCTTTGACTGCCTTTATATACTAGTTTTGATTTGTTTTCTCATTGGTGTTGCTCTGAGAATGATGGAATTTCATCTGAACGATGACTTTTCATGCTTCCATCTCTAGATAACGCCCATAACACCAAGCCAAATTCAACTCCCGCAACAGCATTCTTCCCCCACACACATGTTCTATCTCCAAACAAGCTAATATTTTAACAGCTGCTGTGGGCTGATTTGGTTAGTTCAGCATATCTGTATAACTGGATGCATCCACCCTTCTGCATTGGCAATCACAGTTTTTGGCTGCTCTGACTGAGGGTCATATAACAATTAATTTGTCTCCTGTGATAAGGAGGAGAGAGGGAACTCATCACTTTAATATTTCTAAAAATGTTCTCCTTGCCAACAAGCTTTTTCTCATTCCAGATGTCTAACACACTCAATTATAGTAAAGAAAAAAAAATCCAATGCTTCAGCTTCCTTCTTTTGCCATTCCCCCTGGTGGCTTGTGCAAAACAACATTGGAACCTCTGAAGCCAAAACAGTCATTAGAAAACCACAACGTTTTTACAGCACTGCTTTAAACTATAAGTATTCTTAGTTCTTTCGCACTTTTTAAGTTAGGAGATTTCCACATTCTCTGCCTTGGGAACCCCTTCTAATCCCAGTTTTTAACATGAAGTTACTTTCTTTGTACCTCCATGTGTTTACTCTCTTTTTGAAAAACCTAACAAGCCAAATGAAGGAAGTCATGATGTTACTAATATGTTTGACCTAGTTAAGAGCATGGAAACCATCTGACAGATTTCAGTGCTTTTCCTCTTGTATAAACAAACCTCCGTAGTGACACCAACACATTGGAACACCCTTCCACGTGAGGTCTGACAGGTGACCCCTCCTGAAAATACTTTCCATCTTTTTCCATCTACTTGCATTTGCTGAAAATCAATTTCCAGACCGTATTATAATTTACACTGTATGACTTGTTCAAATTCTTAGTGATCAGTATACCTGAATATCAACATTTAGAATAGCTGACTCTAAGCATTTCACGTCTTCATTTTGCCTCCCTTTGAAGGTACTTATTACTACTTTTGATTTTCTTAAATTGACCCTGAGCCTGGCCACCTTCTGTAATTTAAGCAATTCTGATTTCAGATTCTGTGATGCCATACTGGTTGAGTGGTAGTAATTACCAGGTCATCTGCATATAACCCAAGTGTATACCCTTTTCCTGCCAGCTCCAGCCCTGGAATTGTCACATTGTGACAAAGTTTCCTTGCTAATGGCTCTCTCACCAGGCTAGACAAGGACGGAAGGAGGATAGCCCTATTTTGCTCCATGCCAGAGAGTAATATACTTTGAATCCATATTAATTATTCTCAATTTCGCCCAACTTTCTGAATATATCTGCTTTATTATATGAATATATTTAGGGCCAAATCCCATTTTTTAGATTAAACCAATTTTTGAAAAACCCATTCAGCACAATCAAATGCTTTAAATATATGTAACTGCAAAACTACCGAGGGACTCTTATTAATTTGATTGCAATGAACAATATTTAACAATTTGCAGATAGGATCCATAATCTGTCAGGGAGGAACAGAAACTGCCTGGTTTGCATGTGTATAAGCACTCAATATCTGTGAGTGGATCTTATAATCCACATTCTATACTGCACTTGGTCTATATGATCCTAACGGTATGCAAGCCAGTGCTATTCCCAGGAAACAATGGGAGTGAAAATATGGAAAGTTTTGTGTCTTTTTTGGAATGGTGAATTTAATGTGATTCGTTCTGTGTGCCGCACTGCTGGTGATTGCGTGTTGGCCATGGTGTTCCTGAACTGGCTTTTGACTGGGTCTTTGATCTAATCTGTTTATGTAGATCTTTATTGCAGCTGTAAAGGCCAATTACTAATTATTGGGTTCACTGCAAGAAAAAGGCTTTATTGGAACCACACCTTGAGTCCAAGAAACCAGGTTCTGACAATTTCTACTGTGGGACCTCAACTAAAAAGAAAAGAGAGGCCAAAGTAGGCAAGCCTGGCATCAGTGCTCAGCACCCTTGGCCAACTACCAGGGCCCCGTATTCTGGGAGATCCCACCAGCACTGCTGCCTGCCCTGAGGTGATCTTGTGATGCCAGGAAAGGTCTTTTTAAAATTTCCTGCAGTGCCCTCAGTGTAGCATTACTTTAGGCATGCTGAGAAACTTAAATGCAATTCATTGTCAGCTTGTAGGGAAAACAAATAGGCTTCCTATTGCTGCTTCCAGCAGGCAACCAATGGCCAAATCCCACATAGATGTGCAGGGCCCTTATCAGAGTACACTTTGTTAGGGCCCTGTGCACTATGAGGTGAAGGAATCAGGAAATGGATGGTCCTGGAAGCAGTGCAAGACTAAGAGGATCATATAATAGTAGAGTTGGAAGGATCCAAGAAGGCCATCAGTCCAAGCCCTTGCTCAGTTCAGAACTCCAAGTTACACTATCCCTCTCAGATGGCTGACCAGCTGTATCCTGAATGTCTCTAGTGTGGGAAAGCCCACAGCCTCCCTAGGACTAGTTCCATTGGTGTAAGTTTTCCCTGATGTTCACTTTTACTCCCTGATGCTCCATTCCTGTAATTGGAGCCCAGTATCCATGGCCTACACTCTGGGGTGACTGAGAAGAGATCATGGACTTCTTTTGTGTGTGACAGCCTTTCAAGTATATGAAGAGTGCTATCATATCTTTTCCTTCTTCTCTTCTCAAGACTAAACACGGTCATTTCTTTCATTCTCTTCTCTAGGTGGAATTGGAAGGAAAGTTACTTTGGCTGGGTCAACTGTATACCAGTGAAAGAGCCAAGAAATGGTCAGCCAACACTGAAAAAGTCAGTATCAGTTATGGAGTCTTTAGATACAGCATATGAGGAAGAAGGCAGGATTGAGTAAGCAGGCAGGAGTAATAGGGAAGTGTACTGAGAGAAATGGAGAAACAAACGTTCATAATCATGCCTGAGGCAAATGGAGAAACAAACATTCATAATCATGCCTGAGGCAAATGGAGAAACAAACATTCATAATCATGCCTGAGGCAATAGCATAAGTGATGCTTCCATCTGACCAAAGGTTAGGTGAAGACTAACATGCACACTACCCTGACCAAAAAGTACCCAGACAAACAGCCATAATTTAACTGAACTAAAAACAGAATACACTGTGACAAATTTATATTTTCCTAGAGCTTCTATGAGGTGGGATTTCTGTCTTGATCCTAGTAATAGTAAGTAAAGTATTCCATTATCATTTCTGCAGAAGAAAGTGCCAGCAAGAACACAGGTTCCTTTCTGACTTCTGATATGGTCTCACAGGATTTTTAGATAGGAGACTATGAGATCAAGTGTGCTTTTCATGTTTTAGTTTAAAATATTAAATGGATTTTATGTGATTCACATCTGATGTAAGATCAACAAAGATACAGACTACATGGGTAATGCAAGCAAATCATATTTCAGAACATTTCCTAAGTTTGGTTTCAGGAGCAATGCTACCAAGATTTACTTCAGAGAATTTCCTAACATTACTTTCAGGAGCATGAACTTACTTATCCAGTGATCTATCTGAGCTGAAGCAAACTGGATCAAACAAGTCAAACTGAGACAGGTGTTTTGGTCCCAAAGAGAGCAATGATATGTCCTGAAATTCCCATTTTTGCCTCTAATATTGATATAATTCTTTCTTTGTGTTGCTTATTCAATTTGCAATGAACTACTTTTTTTCAATTTTCCCAGCTATGATTTTGGAGAATATGACATTTGCTAGAATTCTGGAGGCTCAGCTGAGACACATTTCCTTAAGTACTCCAACCAGGATGCCACTTGGTTATTTTCCACAGGTTTAACATTTTAAATTTGAAATGTTTGTTGTGGTTTTGTTTACTTGTATCATGCAATCTCGACTTGTTTTTGTCATAAGAGGGGGCTATGAACAACAATAATAATCCATATAAGCAGGCATCCTTTCACTGACCTTCTGATCTGAAACACCTCTTGGCCTCTCTTAAATTCAGTGGGAAAAATTGACTTTTCCATAATGGGTTCATAGGCCAGTGAAAAGGTATAGCATGTTAGCGCAAATGTTTCTGTTTGAGTGCCTCTGTTAGAATCAAAATTATTCAAGGTTACATTTCACTATATAATTTGATTTTATGAAAATAATATATAGGTTTATCAGAGATACACAGAGAACAAAATATTATTTTTGAAAATTTGCACGGATGTATATTAGACAGGTTGGTTCAGGGGTCATGTGAAATGTTTAGAGTACTAAGATTTCTGGGGCAAATATTCGTCACAGAACAGTTACAAAAACTGCTTTGATGAGCTAAATGCCTTCAAGGAAGACATAATTTGGAACTCTGAATAATGGGAAGTGGGGAGGAAGAGTGATGTTAACCTGATCCTGACTGTATCACCTTGGTTTTGCTATTGTATTATGCTGGGAACAAACATAGCACAGTTTGTTGCTCTCAGTCTTCACTGGAAGAGGAGTAGTCAAGAGGTATCTTTATGGAATCGTGCTAGCTCTTTCAAGTCAAGCTGCAATGGTAGAGAAAACAGTCATGGAGGTGCCACTTCATGGAGCTGGAAAGCTTGCTCAGCTGACGGGGAAAGCATCTGCAACCAGTGACTGAACTATAGCAGCCACTAGCCAAGCAACGGCAGGCTCTTTTGGGCCAAATGCTTGAAGCAACAATTTATAGGTATATTAATGCATTCTGGAGTGGCTGATGAAAGGGCAATTAGATCCATGGATGTAAGGGAATGGGAACCTCCATGTTTCCAAATTAATGAGATAAGTATGAAAGATGGCAGAGATTTGCATTGATACTTCTGAATTTGTCACTACAGCTGAAGGACAGACAGAAGAACCATCGAAGCAGGGTTCTTCCAGAAGGTAAAGTCTACCATATTCACAGAGAAAGTGAAACACCCACTGCAAAGATGGTCATTGATCACTGAGGCAAGGACCTTACATGACTTACTAAGGTAAGTATAATGTGTGCCATAATTACATGAACCCTGCAACCTTGGTAACTTTCAAAAGGAAGAAAGATGAGGTATAAATGTAATCATGATCATAATACATCAATAATGCTGTGAATAGCATAATCTTCATCATATGCAGGCTTCCCCATGCCTGACAACAGTGAGGGTAGGGGGAAAACTTGAGAGAGTTAGGTGAAAAGTCCCACTGTACTGCATGGGAGGACATGTTTTAAGATGTTGTGTTTGAAACTGGGCAGGCGTTACACTGTGCCAAACTGGTGGTGTGGCAGAAGTCAAGGGACAATCCACTTACGGCATTCATGGAATAGCAAATATAAGAAAAAGAGCAAAGATAAAAGAGAAACTTAAGAAAATGTCAGGTCAGGTGAATATCTGAAATTCTGGGCACTTATTCATTTGACTCTTAAATGACATGAATGAATTAACTGTATAATATTGTAAGCTGCCTTGTATCCCAGGACTGGGAGTTGGCAGAATATTAATATTAATTTTATACTGTAATTTAGTATTTCTCACATTTGTTTAATTTCCCCACACTTCTAGAACAGAACAGAGCGGAGCAGAGCAGTAGAAGGGTTGGAAGGGGCCTGTAAGTCCACTGAGTCCAAAACCCTGCTCTGCTTCCACATGTGGTTATCCATCCAGCTGCAGGCCACTGCCTTTCCAGCTTAGCAAAGGTGAGTTAACATGTTATCTTGATGTACAGCTATGCAGGTAGGTGACTGATGTGTTCTCAAAGTTTGAAAGAGAAAGGGAAAGCCAGAGACAAAAGTGATCCAAATGATCCACCCTATCGCTTTTCTGGGACCAAGGGCTGGCTGGCTGGCTGGCTGTGGGGTGGGTGCTCAATTGCCAGTTATTCATCTATGAAATAACAGTCACATGGTTGCATCCCTGATGAAGATTTTAGGTGTAATCTAAACTCTCTGCAGTGTACCAAGTTGCCTCCTTCTTAAATCAGTTCTATGATCCAGTGTCTGAACTGAATAGTCACTGGCCTGAGGGTGAGAAGGAGCAGAAAAGACTCTAGTGTAAGGGATGAGAAGACCTAGGAAATCTGGAAGCTGTCATGTACTTAACGGGAAAGTGCAGTTATTTATTTTTTCCCACAGCTGAATACCTCAACTAAATATTCTTTGTAGATTGACAAGGAGGCAGTGCCTTGTTGGCAATGCCTCTGCAACACCCAGGAAGCACAGTTCCTGCAAACGTCTCTGCAAAAGAGACCTTCGGCACACAGGATCTCCAGTCTCGACTTCATGAAGTTTCTGGCTACAGAGATGTTGATAACTTAGCTTATTCAGCCATAAGGTTATATATGCATCTCCCTATCACGATTACTAATATAGTTCTACTACAAGGTATCTCCTAGACTAAGAGAAAACAAAGTGTACAAGGAATGCATGGTTTTTGAATATGACACAAGCTACCTCCACCATTCCTACCACCACAATCCCGTGGTGATACAGATGCATACAGATGCATCATGTAGATCCAACATGGCATCTGCCAGAAGTGACTGTACAGGAGACACAAACATCATGCACTTCAGTTCAAGTACTTTTCTATATATAGTTCTATTCTGTGACTGATGTTTAGTTAATAAAGGTTAACCATTAGAGTCTAAGTTCATTCAAACATGTCCCTTTCTAGCCAGATGTGATCAAAAGAGTTTTCACCATATCCAGGTGTTTGAAACTCTGAGGTAAAGACAACCAATTAATTCAAACTGGGGGGAAAAACTGAAGAACCATCACCATTCTGAGAGCTTAAAAATGTACACTGTGTTCAGAAGGAGCCCAGATGCTTGTGTGTTCCCTGACCTCCATTATGTGCAGGGGTGAAAAAGTCCAGAGAAGAAAACAAATCTATAATCATAGCCAGAAACCTTATGTTTATTCATAAATGGTAACACTTGGTGACTGCTCATTAACCGCACTCATTACTCATTAGAGGATGATCCCTGGGTCTTTAGGTTGAAGAGTGCTTTGAACTGTTTCTTCCCCTGTTTTTAATTAATCTTTGGGTGATTCAGTCATTTTCTTTAATGTAGAGTGACTGAGGAGCAAAGACACAAGCTAGGAATGTTCAAACCCCTATAAAGAGAACCTGACATACGGGAAGGTTGGGATGTTTGTCGATTCCATTAGATCCTTCTCTAACCTTCCCAGACTAATTCACAGATCAGAACACATTTATTGTTCAGACTTCACCAGCCAGCAACAAAATCTGGAGAACTATCTTAGACCAGCCTTCCTCCCAGACATGGTGGAGTACAATTCCACCATGGTGGAGGAAGGTTACTGTAGATGCATGCCATACAAAACTGGTGCGATGCAACTTGCGCTTTATTTAAGTGTGGTGGCTTCCTGTTACTGAACAAATGGAAACAGAGCTACATCAAATAGCCTGGGAAGCTGCCTGACACACACTTTTAATAGGAAAAAGTCACCAGGTCTAGTTCATGATCCTATTGCTTCCTTTGAAAGCTCAAAATTGTCTGAATATCAGGAGATTTTCCTATAGCAATAACATGAATATGCCACTTTTAGAATAGATCAGACATATAGTGGTCAAGTAGAGAACTCTTGAATGGGATGTGTGTGAATCTTTGCATGAGCGAAACAATGCTTGATTACTGCATGTGTGAACTGCCTTACCTGCCTTACCTGATTGCATTTCAGCTGTCATGGAAGTTCTTCTATCCACAGTTGTTCATCTGTGATTTACATGTGCAAAGTTACAAGTCACTACAGACCTGTAGACTATAGACTTAGGCTAAAAACCCAAGCAGAAAAACCAATCAAACATAGTTCTGGAGTAGATGTCAAGGGAGCTAAAGATGTCAAGATCCTGGAATCTAGAATTTAAAACCACCCCTATCTGCTTTTAAAATTCTACAGCTCAGGCTGCTTTGTTAATATAAGCAAAAGAAAGCAAATGCATCTGTTCTAAAGGGGCATGCTAATGCCAGACCCATGAAAAGAGAGCCTGTGAAAAATGACTTTGCCCTGTCACTATCTGTAGGAAGATAGCATTGAGTGCTGAAGAACAAAAGCCAACTTTGCATATATTTTATTGTTTTATTCAATGAAGGGGCAAACTGCTTATTCAAATCTTATTCAGCCTCCACCTCATCAGAATATATAATGTCAGAAGCTGGTCTGTTCTGAGCTGAAATAAAATGGGTTTTAATTAAACTAAGGGCAAGAATGGAAAAGGCAATTGCCTGTGCTGCAGGGAAATGGAAAGATTTCCCTCATCTAAGATGACAAGCACAAGTGAATCACAAGCTAAATAAGGATGAAGCTTCCAGCTTTGCAAAACCAAAGATGAGAGCAATTCTTTCCTCTAAATTAGTTGACAGTGTCTGGTTTTTTTCAGCTCTCTTATTCTGATCCATGTATGCTTTAAAATATGGAACTTTTTTACTAATAAAAAATTCTTATCTTCAAAGCCATGTTGGTTGCTTTGCATCTAAAGCTATGGTTGCCAACAGGAAGCTTTGAAACAGATTAAGACAAGTTCATTCAAGAGTCCATCATCCAGATTATCCATTCCATAGAGTGATGGGTGAATCTGTCCTTTGCTTTCTCCCATGTTGGATTTATAGCAACCAACCAGCACCCCTCAAATTCTTTCTCTCCTGAATATGAAGAACGTCGCAAATGTTGGTAAATTCTTATAAAAAATGAACTAATAAATACATAAATGACTTGCCCATCTGCTTCAGCCAAATTCAATAGGTATAACTGTTCTCAAGTGAAAGTTCAGGCCCAATTCAATGGGCTCACAATAAAATATAAAGCCCTAAATGACTCAGGGCCCAGATATCTGAGGAATCACTGAAATCTTCATTAGAGACCCTTTTCTTAAACCTTCACTGCAATGAAATAAGGGGGGAGATGGCTAGGAGAAAGGCCTTTTCTGTAATAGCAGCCACTTGTGGAATTCACCTCCATTAGAGATCCACCAGGCATCTTCTCTTTTGAAATGCCAAATGGAAACATTCCTTTTCTGTAACTATTTTGGTGAGTGAGTTGACTTGGTTTTAATGCTTGTTATATTGGTTTTATTCTGCTACTGCCACACTATAACTGTTTAGCTTTCAGAGAATTTTACTTTATTTGCCATTTTCAGCTAAAAGGGTGTCTTAATTGGTTTTGTTAATTGAATGTTTAATTTTGATGTCCCCCTTTTATTGCTTTTATTTTTTTTTCTTTCTATATGTTTTATTATGTATTGTTTGATGCATTAATTGTATTGTTCTATTTGTTGCCATATAATGTCGTGTGAGCTGCCCAGAGAGCCTTTAGATGAAGGGGTGCAGTATACAAGTCCAATAAATAAATAAACAAACAAATAAATGAAATATAATGTACCTGCTTGAAATGTAACTGTTAAAGTGAGATGCCTGTGAGGGAAAAAATAGGTAGCAATTCTAATCAGAATCACAAATTTGGATGAATATTCAGGGATTCAAATCCAGACTTTGAGGAGTGAAGCACTCAAATTTCTGGGTCTGGATAACAAACTTGTGCTACATGTGGTCTTTTAATATCTCAAATTCCTCTTGCCTCATATATGGAGAACTTTATGAATTTAAACAGAAACTAAATGAAAATCCCAACCATCCATAGTTTGTTGCCTTACGTTTCTCCAGCAAGGTTGATTCAGTCTTGGGGTATAACCTGAAATATTGGGATGCCTGCCATTCTGACTGATTAGCAATGGGGCTTAAGTTAGCTCTAACCTAATCCCCATTAATTCAGTGACTCTACACTGAGTATAACTAAGTCTGGATTCAAGCAAGAGAGAATGTCCCTGTTAATCTAGCAAAACTAACCAGACAGTGTGCACTGGTGCCAGCCCCCACTCCCTTTAAACCTGCTATGTTTCATATGTTCATGGAAAATAAGGAGCAAGAGAACAGGGAGGGGAAGAAAAGTTTCTATCCATCAGATCATCCTATTTTACCTTTTTAACAACCTCTGCAGTCATTGCTGTTAACTAACCCAAACCACAAGAAAAGTCAGCTGGCTGTTTGAGTGGTAGCATTTTTTTTCTTTCCTTCCAATTGCCAGGTGAATAAAATTCATGACATCATCACCTAAGAATGTTGGAAGTTGTAGGACATTTTTTTCTGTCTGAACACACATAGGACTGTGCCCTCAGCTGCTTTTTAGGTGTATTTCATAACACGGCTCTTTTATGTTTGGTTGCTTCTCTGGGACCACTCAGATCTACTAAACTCTGCCCCCATGCTCAAGAATTGGCAGTTCTGCCTTAGAAATATGGACTGGCCAATGGCCACCCATTGGATGAAGAACTTCTTCCAACTACCTGGACACTATTCCTGACATCCAGAGCCTTCCTCTGAGGGCCAGTTGTGAGAGAGAGTAGCAAAAGAATGGAGGACTTTCTTTCTGGTAGCCCAACAACTGTGGAATAGCCTTTTCATTGCTGCCCATCTGGGGCCAACCTTGTCACATTTTGGGCACCATGTTAAGATGACCCTTTATGTTGAGGGGTTTAAAGATATGTCTTTGGATATCTAGGGGCTCGAGGGGATTACCCAACCCAGGTGTTTGCCTTTTACAGGGTTATTTTTCAAAGTATGTGTTTAGCTATTTTAAACTGTTTGTTTCTTTTGATAAGATTTTGCTTACAATTTTACTGTCTTACTATTCTTATGTACTGTTATATACTACTCAGAGAGCTTGGGCAATGGGGCAGAATACATAATAATAATAGTAATAGTAATAATAACACCTGGTCAGGTTCATGACCAAGGGTGGAGCTGTGAAAGCAGGCCTCCCCAAGTCTAAGTCCTCCTATCTACATCCTGCTAAACACTGTTTTTAGTTTTGTTCCAGGTGTATCAGCATACAGATATCCTGGGGCACAGAGCTAGCTCAGATGGACTCCAGACACTAAATTCTTACTCCTCCTGACCATTGGGAAATATGATTAAAATATACTCAAATAAAGATCAAGAAATACTGAAAAATGCATGAAACACAAGTAAGGTCTTTTGTTTATCTCTTAGGAAGATTTGAAACACAGACGTGGACTAAGAGCTGTTTCTGTAATCTGAAACTGCTGGGCCTGGTCCAGAGTAAACTGCACCATGGCTGTTTGTGGATTGAGAAACAGTGTTTATGTTATAAACACCTTGGCCACTTGTAATAAAAAGCTTAAATGCAGATTGAAGAATGGGAAGGGGAAAAAGTGGAAGTTGTTTTTCTTGAACATTTGATAGGAAGACTTTCCTCCCTCCCCCCACACAGCTGGAAGGCTGAGAAGGTGTCAAAAGGGAACATATTAGGACAGAGCTGAAAGGAACATCTTTCAAAGTTAATTAGTGTCCCAGGATTAGCTTCTCTGTGCTATTTTGTTACTACTATGGAGATAAGAGATAAGAAACAATGAATAAATAAATATAAAAGAGGAAGTGACGTATGGTTTGAGAAAGAGGAAGGCTGCATTTTGCTAATAGTAATTCTTGAGCGCCCTCTGCTGTCTAGATGTTAAATTGTAGCTGTTGATCTACATACTGTTTGAAAGCTTAACTGCAAATAAGATCACTAAATTCAAGAGCTTTCTCCTCTTAGTTGGAAATAACAATTGTAGAGTGTATGCCTAAACATAGCAAGAGTATGGAAAGTTTCAGTCAAGAACCTAAAAGCGTTTGGCAAAGACCTAAAGTGAAACAAGATTCCTCTCATAAACTTCACCCATCAGATTTGTGGTTGAAAAGAGTAAAGTTGAGCAATGAATGGGAAAAAGAGAGCATCTCCGGAAAAATCAAGGACTTCATCAACACAACCAGACAACTCTGATATATTTCTGCAGGAATTAAGAGAAATGAAGGCACAAATGAAGACAGATTTAAAAGATATGAAAGATGAGATGAAGAATGATATGAAGAAATTAGATATTGAAATGGATAATATGGATAGAAGAATAAAGATTTATCTAAACAAATTCAAGAAAATCTTCAAATAATTACAGAAGAGAAAGCTCAGAGAACAAGTCAAAGAGTTAAGAAATCAGATGACTAAGATAGACCAGGTTTCTAAAAGTGTGATTGAGAGTTGGGATAGAC
Organism: Varanus komodoensis; assembly: GCF_004798865.1. NCBI lineage: Eukaryota > Metazoa > Chordata > Lepidosauria > Squamata > Varanidae > Varanus > Varanus komodoensis. The sequence continues at coordinate 6,254,979 of NW_025335505.1, read as the reverse complement.
AACAAAGAACAAATTTACACCTTAAAGGGTATCCAGAGCATGGGAAAGAGAATGAAGATAAATTGATTCAATTAATAATCGACTGGGCTAAATCTATTCTTCTAGAGGTTTCTTTTACAAGATATGATATTTGATGCATACATAGAGTTGGCCCAAGAAGAGCTGGAAATAAAACACCAAGAGACATCGTGGTCCGATTATGGTCATATGCAAAAAAGAACAACTGATGCAGAAATTACAGGATATGACATCAATTATGCTTGAAGGTCATCAGATTCAAGCCTTTCCTGATTATGTAATGAGACTTTCCAACGGAGGAGAGATATGTTCCAAGTCTGCCAAATATTAAAAAATAATTCTATAAAATACAGTTGGGGGTTTCCAATTTTTTTGAGGTTTTCATACAATGGAAAATATTACTGAGTCAATACAAAGGAGGAAGTATCGAAATTATTAATGGCATTTGGAATTATTCTTGATGTTGAATGTGCAGCACAAATGCAAAAATTAATGGACATGACTACGTTCTCAAGAAGGAAGACAGAGAATGAGAGAAAAGACTGGGAGGCAGTGAAGCTGGGTATAGCACCAGGAGGTTTAGGTTCTCCATAGAGATAGAAAGAAGAGAAGATTCAGAAGAAGGAAGTATGAAGTATGAAAAGATATGAAATCTAGATATAGAATATATTGTACTTGGTAGTGTTGGTGTTATTATTGAAATTGTTTTAAATAATAAATGTAAGAGAAATTTGAGTGTAGAATAAAAGGATATACATGGTCAGGGAGGGTGGAGTGGGTGTCTGGGGTCTGTACAGGGGAGGGTCCTCTCCCCCCCTCCCCGCCTCAGAAGCCCAAAGCAGTGGGGAGGAGAAAATCTCCAGAAGATGGGTAAGGGGGTTTTCTTATTAAAAAGTGGTGGGGAATATGGGGATTATGGTGGGCGTAGGGGTAAATTTAATTGGTTTTTTGTTAAGTTTTTGTTGGAGTGTTTATTTAATCACATATGTAGACCAAAAAGAACATTTGATATATTGAAAGAATGGGAAAAACATTGAAGATAGTGTCTTGAAATTTAAATGGCTTGGGAGAAAGACATAAATGAGCCAGTATTGAAAAATCTATTCATAAAGAAAAAGCAGATATTATATTTTTACAAGAAACACATCAAAAGAAAGATGGAGTGAATGAATTAAAATTTTCTGGGCAGATGTATATGAAAACTCATATGGTACATCAAAAGTAAGAGGTGTTGGAATTATTGTTGCCAAAAGATGTGAATTTAAAATAAAAGCTATAAAAAGAGATCACTTGGGGAAATTTCTTATAATACAAGGTCTGATTTATGGACAAGAGGTGACTTAAGCACCTAATACAAATCAAAGAGAATTTATAATAAGGTGTATAAAGAAACAGAAGGGAAAAAAGAGTATAAGTGATAATGGCAGGTGATTATAATATGGTTATGGATAAAGAAAAAGATAAATCTAACCCATCAAAGTTAGATATATAATAATAATAATAATAATAATAATAATAATAATAATAATAATAATAATACAGATTTAAGTAGATTTATTAATAAAAACAGATTTAAAGATGTTTGGAGAGAGTTAAATGGGAATCAGAAAAGTTATACATTTTATTCAAATAGATATAAAAATTTTACACAAATAGATTATGTATTTGTAACACCTGAAATATTGTCTAAGATAGTTAATATGGATATAAAAGTAATTAAAATATCAGACCATGCAATGATCACAATGGAAATGAAAACAAAATGTGATTATAGACAGGCAAATAGATGGAAGATAAATTTAAAGATTTTAAAAATGAGAAGATTTTAGAAAAAATGGAAAAAGAATTAAAAGAAATATGGGAACTAAATGAAAAAAGGAGATAGCAATACAAGTGTAATATGGGATACAATGAAAACAGTGGCAAGAGGGTTAGGGATAAAATAATCATATATTATAAAAAAACAAAAAGAGCAATATATAACAAGATTAGAAGAGGAAATCAAAGAATTAGAGAAAAGTATATAAAGGTAGAGAGAACAAAATTATGCTAGAAGTAACAGCTAAAAGAAAAGAATTACAAAATATTGAAATAGTTCAAAGAAATTTAATTTACTTGAAAAGAGAGTTTTATGAAAGTAGTAATAAAAATTACAAAATGCTGGCCAGAGCCACACAAGTTAAACAAGCAAAAGTTTAATAGGAGTAATAACAAAGGAAAAAGGGGGGAAATGTAACAAGATGAAAGAAAAACATTTATATAGACTTGAAAGAAAGTCAGATATATATAGAAAAGAATTTAAAGTGTAAAATTCGAGAAGAAAACCCAAAGCAAAGAACTAATATGAAGTGATATTGAATTAAAAGAATTAAGGGAAATAGGTGATCACTTAGAGACATACTGGTTTAAAAATGATATTAAAAAGATTATTAAAAGATTTCTTAGTAATTTATAAAATATTTATAGATATTTTATAAAATTTATAAAATATTAATAGAATTAGGGGAACAGACAAAAAGTTTGAAATCAATTTGGGAAATGGATATTGGTGAAATAAAAGATGAGGATTGGAAGAATATTTGGAATAGGAGAGTATACAAGAATATGTCGGTTAAAAATAAAAAACATGGATAAAAAGTGATATGGAGATGGTATTTAACACCTGTTAAGTTAAACCAAATTGATGATAAATATTCTAATATTTGTTGGAGATGTGGAAAAGAGATTGGAACATACAAACATATGTGGTGGGATTGTGATGATATACAAAAGATATGGATTGTGGTGTTTAATGAAATTAGAGAAATTTTAGATATAAATCTAGAAATGTCACCAAGAATTGCGTTATTGCTGCTGAATGAAAAACAAGATATAAATGAAGTTAAGAAAGAATTGATCCTAAATCTGATAATGGCAGCTAGGTTAGTAATGGTTAAATATTTGAAATATAATTGGGTTATACAAAGGAATGAATAGTATAATGAAATATGGAATATTATTGATAATGATAAATCGACAACATTAAAAAGGGGAAAATAAAAGGGGATAATAAAAGTAAATAATATAATGAAATATGGGAAGATTTTGTAAAAGCACTACTGATGTAAGGGAAAGTCTGTAACCCTAATCAAGAATATATGAATTTTTGGAAGGGATATGGAAATAACTTAAAATATATTATATATCGTTAAGTGTTATATGAAATGAAATGGAGATATAAACTGGTCTCCTGGGGAGCGGGCACACAATTTTTTTTGTGTTGTGGTTTTTTTTAGTTACATCAAGCAGTGTTTCTAAGGAGGCAGACCCACTCAGTGCAATATGGGCTTTCACATCAAACTCAGCTGGCTGCTGGCTGTGATTCATGCCATGCTTTGGATGTAGAGAACTCTGCCCATGGGATGTCCAGCAGGAGCCCATCTTTGTTGGATCCTCCTCCTCCCTTCAGGTCCAACAGAGCCTTGAAATCCTACTCAAAATTTGTAGGAGGGTAGAAGATACAAAAGGTGCTGGGAACTGACCAAACTTACCTCTCCCCCTTCCTCCGGTGGACCAGTCTGCAGCATAGCAGAGTCCTCCATGTAAAGAGGAGCCCTGGCTTATGTGTGGTCTCCTCCCTCTGCCCATTTCTAAACAGGTGAGAAGACTCTCCTCAGCCTTCATTACTGGCAGTGGGAGCTCCAGGTTAAAAGCCACTGGCAGTTTCTCTTGCATTTGGCCCTGATGCTTTTTCCTTCCTTCCTGTGCACCAGCACTATTTGAGCCCCAAGAGCATCTTATGTTGAATTTGGCCTCAGGCTGATCAGGGTTCTACCATAAGGGCCGGCAGAGGAGTAACCTTGTTGTCTTCTTCTGAAGTGCAGAATCCCTACCTTCCCTCTAGACTCACCATGCCCGAGCCCAAGTCTTCAGGTTTTGAAGGCTTTTGAGGTCCAGGGATAAGAAATGGGTATGAATGGTTATTGTAGCAATTTTTGTGCTCGGTACAACTTTGTTACCTACAGCCTTTTTTATTAGATCACAACCAAATAAAAACAAAAAAAGCCAACCTCTTTGCCTGGTGATATTTCAGTACATCAATACATGACAGACACTGGCTCTTATATACCGTTCTTATGTTAGGCAACCACATTGACATTCATATATCAGTCAATAAAATGACTGGTGTTTCTCCAGTGAAATTTTATGCTGGCAGTAAATTTTTCCACTTCCAAGCACATCAGCCCCGAACTGAGAGTGTGTGAGAATTAAGAGATCAGCTGTGATGGGATGAAGTCATAAATAGCTGTAATGGTTTGGGGGTTGCAAAAGAGCAATGCTTGATCCAGTGACTGATGCTGTCTATACACCAGAGGCAACACTTTGATTTCTCACTTCTTCCCACACTGACATGATTCTGAAAAATTGCAAAGGGTCTTTCACGTACTGTTGGCGAGTAAGTACCATTACACAAGTCATATTCTGGTTCTGAAGTGTGCCCATGTCTGTTGTGTTTAGTTTAGTTCAGTCTTTGTTGTTGTTTGTTCATTTTGGGTGGGTTGAGCTGACTCTGAAACTTTACGCTGCATCCACTACTTGTGGCATGCAAGCTCTGGGTGAACTACTGTGATGGTATTGTTGACTGGTAATGGACTTCCTTTGCCACAGAGATAGTTTAGCAATTAATTGAAAGCCCATTTTCAGTTCAGTGAAATGCCCTGTCTTTGCTCTAAGCAGCCACCTGCTATAGAGGCTTCTGTGAAGTGCACACACGGTTATCTTGCCACAGCTTCTGTAATGTGAAAGATGTGGGGTGAGGCAGATTTCTGTCAAGAGCAAATGTCAGCTTCTCCACTTGAAGGAGGCTTGCCTGCCCCTTCTTTCTGCATGGGGTGAAAGTGCAAGGTGAACATCATTAGCGCACCTAGATCAAAGCTATGGCACCCTCTGTCAGCGCAGATGCGTTGAAGAGTGAGGCTTCCTAAGGGTACATGAAGAACTTTCAAATGTTTCCTCGTGTGCTGATAGCAGAAAGACAAGTCCAGGCAAGCAGAGGGTTCAAGGAGAGGGCAAAATGGGATACATGCATATTCAAGGATAATTTGAAAAGATGCAAATAAGGTGGAAATAAAGGAACCCAACATTATACTGTGACTTTTTTTGTTTTGTTTTTTGTTTTGTTTGGTGAGGCACAAGGAAAGGAAAAAAAGCATGTCAAAGGAAGTCTCAAATGCATAACGCCATGCTTTATTGTGCCACTTGCAAGCAATACAATGACAGGGGTCATTTGCAAATAATCCAATTATTATTTCAAAACTCTGTTAGCTTTTAGGAGTGGGTAGAAGAAAAGAAAGCAGGAAGGCAAAAACAAAGCAAACAAACAGCCTATTGTTGAACAAGAGAGGAACCCTGCAGAAAAGCACAGAAGGAGATCTCCACGTGAGATCCTCCTGGAGGGTCTGTCTGCACTGTACTTTCAACTTTTCCCATCAGCTGTTAACAGTTGTGTGGGATTTTCCCCCTTTTTGAAAGTTTTATTATTTGGCAGGTTAATAAGTTGACAGCCAGAAAATTTATACATGAAATAATAACAGACCATTCCCATCTGCCTTCCATTAATCTCACTGTCTGCCTTCTTCTCAGGCAAAGCCTGCCACCATATCTGTCCCCCACCCCACCCCACCCCACCCCACTGCCTGAGTGCAAAGTAAAGCTGACTTAGGTTGCCTCGCAACTCACAATTTTCAGTGAAATTTACAGCTACTGAGAAGGCCTGACAGAATATCTGTATCTAAGCTGGACTTCTTCAGAGAACTGATGGGGTTCACTTGATAGAATTTTCCTTTGTAATCACTCCCAAAACACCCCACACATAGATAACCAGCTGTCAAAGGAAAGGGTTCTACCTTAAGCAATACCATTAACATGCTAGCAAGATTGTCTCTACCGTTAGACAAAGGGAAGGAACTGCCTCTGGTGGTAGAGTTGATGCCAGCAGGTGAAACTACCTGGCTGTTGAGCCTGAGCTTCAAGCCATCCTATCTCATGGGGACTAAACTCTTGGGTCACACTGTCTGTCCCGCAACTTCTATCACCTTCAAGATAGAACTTCTTCAAATCACCAGGGCAGAAGAATGATTCCACTTCCAGCTGTTTGGCTTCTGTATGTAGAATAGAGCTGTGCATCATCTTGTCCCTACCTCAGGATGCAAAATATTTTGGACCAATACCGCATATCTCCTTTCTATGTAGACCAATTTTGTTTTTGGCTACTTCCTGGTATTGGCAGCATATCATAGGACACGTCCTGACACTTTGCATATTAATTGTTTTTAACTGGTTTTACATCTTGGAATGTTAACAAATGTGGTCTTGTGTTGGAAACCACCCAGGGAGCTTTTGCTATGGAGCAGAATGACAAGTAATGAATGAATGAACATTCTGTCATGTGAATCCTTGAATGCTGTCTGAGATTATGGGACCTTTCACCTTCTCAGTTGGAAGAAAGCTAGCATTTGAAGGCTGGTAGAAACAGTAGAGTTGAAAGGGGCCAAGAAGGCCATGGGTCCAACCCCCTGCTAGTGTAGGACAGACAGTTACACCATCCTTCTTAGGTCTTGTTGCATCTTAAAAGCCTCCAGTATGGGAGAGGCCACAACTTCCCCAAGTCATGGGTTCCTTTGTCACACTGCTCTAACAGTCAGGAAATCTTTTCCTGATATGAAGTTGGCATCTGCTTTCCTGTAACTTGAGCCTCTTATTCCATGTCCTGTTCTTTGGGATGACTGAGAAAAGATCCTGTCCTTCCTCTTTGTGGTAGCCTTTCAAGCATTTGTACTATCATATCTTTTGTACTATCATTTGTGCTATCATATCTTCCTTCAATCTTCTCTTCTCAAGGTTGAACATGCCTATTTCTGTCAATCTTTCCTCATAAGGCTTTGTTTCCAGGCCCTGGTTCATCCTTTGTTTCCAGACCCTGGATCACTAAAAGGAGCATGCCTTCCACTGAACACTTTTCAGCTTGTCTTTATCTTTCTCAAGCGGCTACATTTGTAATCCCTGAGCAGGTTTAAAGGACACACTCACTGCCATATTTTACATGCGACTGTACTCCAAAACAGGAGCTTTCGGCCAGTGTGCCAAGGGCTGCTATGGTGGCTGAGCTCATCTCTGCCAACAGTGGTGGGTCTGGAAGTGAGGATAGCTCTAATACCTGTTTCTTTAACTATGGGAGAACACATATGCATGGGATCCTAAATTGTGTAGTGGTACAATTGTAGGAATGCACACCATTGTGTAGAGTTCAGCTCTGAAATGCTGTCATGCTAAAATGTGAAGGACTTGTTTAAAACAAGCCCAACACCAAAAGTCTGAGACAGTCATTTAAAAATAAATCTCAGCCTTGGAAATTAAGCTCTTCTTATTTTTCATTCTCTCGCTCTCTCTCTTTCCCTCTCTCTCTCCCCCTTTTTTGATGCATGTGCTTGTATTAAACATTGAGGAGAGTGCAGTGGAATAGAAGGAACAAGTAATGATAGCAATTTCGGAAATGCATATGGAAGACAAGCAACAGCTCACGCTAATTGTCGTTTGCCCTCCAAAGCAAGTGGATACAACTGTAAACAAAGAGCTTCAGTTACCTAATTAGTAAGCAACAAATGCATGTAATAAAATCTTAATTAGTAACTATGATATAATTTACTTTTGATGAATAATCTAACAACTTAATCAGCCTTCTGTATGTCACTTTAAACTCCCCCAGTCCTCATTCAGATCACTACATTACACTTTGGGGAAGTGATCTCTGAGAGACTCTCTCATGATTCCCTCTCCCGACATTAACTTCTTGGATAGCTTTCTCCTTGATGGCATCTTATTTGGGAAATCAATAGAAACATAAAACCTAGAAAGAGTGAAGCTAAATTTAATTCACATGTAGTTAAAGTGCTAGAATCTTTTACATTAAATAAGTGTTTTTAATCGTTACTCATAGTTGTTGAGCCGAGATAGTTTTCTTGCCCATTAGCAACTTTTAGCCACCATGTTTTCATTCTGTAGACACAATTACAATTCTACATTAAGGAGTGATGTAGAAATCTGAAAGAGAGAGAAGCAAGAAGGCAGTTCCTTGGCAAAGCTGAGAAGACATTTAATGTGACAGAAGTAGGGTCCCACTTGGCATTTCTAAACCACCTTTTTCTCTGAGTAACTTAGGGCAGCTTAGATTTCCTCCCATCGTATTCTCTCAAGAACCCTGAGAAGTAGGTAAAAAGAATGGACTAAGTGAATTCATCGGGTTTCATGGCTGAACAGGGCCTTGGATTTGGTGGTCCCACTTCCTTCTTGATCTGCCACATGATTCTTCTTGGCCACACCATAAGGAACAGAGCAGTTTTACCAAAACCATCCTACAGAGCATGCTGCAAATCAGTGACAGTGATACTGAAAAAGGCATGCCCACCAGCTCCCTTTTGTATGAATGAATAAAGCTATCTATAAGAACATGAGAGCAGACAACCATGAGACAATAACACAAGCTTTCTAATTGCATCTTGCTATACACTTTCACTCCTTGAAATGTTGCAAAATGAGCTGAGCTAATGAAACAGCTGGTTTATCCCTATGCTTAGCTAGAGATACCTAACCCACCGCTCAGAAAGTGCCAGTGCTGTGAAAACGCTTCTTCCTTTGACCTGTGCTTACACAGGGATGTGGGACATCATGGTTTTATGTCCAATCCATTACATAGAGGATGGATCAATTTGACTTGCTTCCACATTTGGTAAGCCAATCCTGCTGTGACTGGAGGCCATTAATCAGGGAACCTCTGCTCCAAAATCCTGCCCTGATGGCACCACTGGCTTTTTCCAACGGGTGTCAACACAACCCCTGAGGACTCAAGGCAGCTCCCTCTCGCCACACACAAGCTCAGCATCTCAAGGTACTGCTATGGAAGGAGCTACCTCCCAACCTATCCTAGAACTAGACATTCTGGGTGTTATAGGTCAGCAGCATTGTGGTGAATTCAGCTCAGAAAAGTAAACATGGATATTGTGTGTCTGTGAAGGGAACAATTCTCTACACTCTGTTTTTTAGGAAACAAAGGCAGAATGGCATGTGCTAAGGACAATGTAGATGGTCTAGAATAATTATCACTTTTCCAGGGAATTAGTTCTCCAGCTACTAAAGCATGCTTTAATATAACTGCAGCAATTATTCACGGATTGTTCTGATTAGCAGCAAATCTCAGATGCCTTTAGGGGCCACCAATTCTGCTACTTAAGCTGCATCTTCCTTCTTCAGAGTGTATTGAATATGCTTTGCCATTCCAGCAGAGAGGTGTTCACTATTCATGTTTTCATTGGCATGTTTTTTCAGAATTATATCCCTGCACTTGGTTCTGCATAATAACAGGCTGAGAAAAACAACTCAAGCTTTCAACTGTTTAAATAAAGTTTTAGACAACAGGATTTGAACATTCCTCAGTACAAAGATTTAAACAGATCCAGGGTAGTGTGGTAGACTGGGGGCCTGAGAAGTTTCATTCCCAGTTTGCCATGAAGCTCACTGGGTCACTTTGGGCCAAGCACAGACTCTTGGCCTGACCTAACTTACAGAGCTGTTGTGAGGATAAGATGGATCTATGAAATCCTTGGGTTCCTCAAAACAGAAACAAAGTTATAAATACAATGTAATAATGATGATGATGATGATGAAGATGATGAAGAGCATCTTCAATAATGGTAATTAAAAATAAAATGCAGCCCAAGTCTGATCTGAATATTAATCTGAATATAGAAGTGATTTAGTACAGTGGTGGGAAAATTTGTTGGTTTAGCTTTCTCCTACATTTAAATTTTTGAAAGCTCACATTATTTCTTTCCCAAATATGAACTTTATATGTGTTCATATTCAAAGACCTATCAAAAATTAACTGCTACTAAGCTCACACCCAATTGTAAAACCCAAATTCAATATTGCCATTTACAGCACAAAGATTTTGTTGTATTGGCTTTCCACACAACAAAAAGATGAGAGGTGTGTTGGAACAAGAGATGTAGCCATGCTAATTGAACAGTAACATGGTTGAATTCCCAGGAATTAAACCACAGCCTTTTAAGAACAATACACTCAGAGCTCTGGGCTTGGATTTGTAAATCAGTCAATTTCATCTTGAGAACTGACCAGAATGGGCTGCAAGGCTGACAGACATATTTTGCCCTCTTTTCATCTGGAAGCTCTTGCCAGCAGAAGTGCCCCTTGATCCATTTTGATTTCCATGTTAGCCTTCTGGCTTGTTTGTTCGATCTCTCTGACTCCATTGGCTTGCTGCTGAGTGTTTGCACCTGGGAGCTGTGCTGTCCTGTGGCAAAGCTGTGGCTGGAGCCTCACCTGTGCAGGAGCAAAGAGCCCTGCAGAGAACCAGCCCTGCTCCCACATGGGAGGACACCAAAGGGTGGTTCAATTCTGCAGTGGAGGCTCTTGGGGAAGAAACAAGGGAAAATCCATCCCCAAAACATCTCACCCAATCTGCTTGATTTTCAGCGTTCAATGGGTTATGATTATGTGATGGTGGAGTGGGGGGTTAATCAGGTATTAGATCCTCTCCTGGTCCTCTGCAGTGGCCCTGAAGAGGCAAGCAAAGGTGAAATTCACGGTTCAAGCTTAGAAGGCAGAATTTGGCCTGACTGATGCATGGAAAATGTTGCATCTTGAGGAGAGACCAGCATGTCTGTCCAATATAATTGTTTCTGGTTATGGAAAATGCAGCAGCCAGACTAATAACAAGGCTGCCTAGATTTATCCAGGCCCAATTCATGGTGCTGGTTTTACCTTATAAATCTCTGCATGGCTTGAGACCACAATACCTCATGGAAACACTTTTCCCAGCCACCGTCTACCTGGGCACTACAATCAAGATACGGGGGTTGCCTCTGACTTGCACTTCTGAGGGAGGCTCAGTTGGTGGCAACAAGGAGAAGGGCCTTTTTAGTGATGACCCCCAGTTGTGGAATGAACTCCTCAATAAGGCCCACCCGATGCCAAACTTACTATCTTTTTAGCACCAAGTTAAGACTGTCTGCTCATACTGGTCATTTACTGGGGCTTTGTCTACTGAAATAGTTTCTAGAATTTACGTACTTTCTTTAAGTAACTGGAATTTTTATGTGTGTTTTAAATCTGGTTTTAGTATGACAGACTTTATTATTATTATTATTATTATTATTATTATTATTATTATTAACATTTCTATGCCGCCCCTTGCCGAAACCTCGGGGCAGCTTACAACATGATAAAATACATTGAAATACAATAGTACATAATAAATTACCATTAAATATAACAATACAAAAAATACATTGATTTACAAATACAAAATTAAAATTATCAGTATAAAATAAAAATATAGGAGGAGAAAGAGAAGGAAGAAGAAGTTGCCCAGGCCAGATCATATGTTTTAACAATTGAAATGATGTTTAAATAAAAAGGTCTTTACCTGGCGCCGAAAAACCAGTAACGACGGTGCCAGGCGGACCTCTTTGGGGAGTGAATTCCATAGGTTGGGCGCCACCGCAGAGAAAGCCCTCCTCCGGGTACTTACTCTCCTAATTTCTTTCATGGAGGGTTCCCGGAGAAGGGACTCTCCCGCAGATCTCAAAGGGCGGTCGGGCATATACGGACGTAAGCGCTCGTTCAGGTAGCCAGGACCCAAGCCGTTGAGGGCTTTGTAGGTCATAATCAACACCTTGAATTGGGCCCGGGCTTCAATGGGAAGCCAGTGAAGCTGATGGAGGACTGAGTCATGTGAGCATAACGCCCCGTCCCCGTCAGCAACCTGGCAGCTCTATTTTGCACCAATTGAAGTGTTCGGACTGTCTTCAGGGGAAGCCCCACGTAAAGCGCGTTACAGAAGTCTAGGCGGGAAGTCACCAGCGCGTGTGTCACCGTCTCCAGGCAGTCGTACTCCAGGTAGGGGCGCAGCTGATTAATCAGCCGAAGCTGAATCAGCCGAAGCTGAAGACTTGATGTTTTATAATGTAATGCATTTCAGATTGTATTTTGAATGGATTGTGCTCAGAGAATTTTGGCTATTAGGCAGAATAGAAGTTAAATACACATAGTACATACATATTTTGGTTTCCACTTTTTATTACATCAAATTAGAGACTATAAAATTGAAATCTTGGTGATATTACAAATTATGCCCCATTTGTTTGTATCTGCTACTTACAGATAGCCTACACTCAGCTGGTCTTTGGAGATTTAATGTTTCCTTCTTAAATGATGAATCTTTTAAAAATAAGTTTCTTGCAGAACTGCAAGTCTATTTTGAATTCAATGAGGGTAAAACCAACTCATGCTCAACTAAATGAGAGACTAGTAATACTTACATTTGGTGCCAAATTATTGTTTATATTCTCATAAAAAACAAATAGCTCTAAGGGATAGGTTGAAAAATCTTAAGTCAGTTTGCCATCTCTTCAAATGCTCAGCATTATCAGTGTGTTAAACATGAACTGGATCCACCCATCCCAATCAGGGAGAATTTGCACTAGCTTGTTTAAGACCGCCATATTGGGAGAATGGTGAGTGGCCCAGTAAGATTTTGCCAAATTGTTTTCAACAACTAATACATTCAGACCCTATTTTAGTGATTAAAGATGACTGCAGCAAGATACTTATTCATCCTGAATTTTAAAAAACTATGCAGAATTGTATAGTACTGGCTGTGAGATATTGGAGTAGAATATCGAGTGGGGGTGTGCCTTCAGCTTAATCTTCATTTAGAACTACATACACTGGCAGTCTTTAATGGCACCTTTGCAGATTGATGAAATAATGAAAGCAATAAGTGACATGAAAACAGAAAAGCCCCTGGTCTGGATAGATTTCCAGTTGTGGAACATGACACATTTTCCAGTTTCACAGCTCCCAGTAATTCCTAAACCAGAAAGAGTTCATACCATCTGTGCTAATTATTAACTGATTGCATTGCTTAATGTAGATATTAAAATATCAACTGCAATTCTGGCTGACAAGCTACAATGAGTTATTGCTATGTTAGTCCAACCAGATAGAGTGGGAATCATTAAATATAGGCAGGTGGCTGATCATCTTAGATTGGATATGGATCTGATTGCATTAAACAAGGATGCAAAAGACACAGCTGCCATTATCTCTTTGGATTCAGAGAAGGCCTTTCATGAAATTTATTGGAAATGTCTCTTTGCCACACTGAGAAATTTTGGTTTTCTGAACAATTTCCTCACTGGGGCCTGCTTGCCTGCTGCTAGCTCTGGAATCCTTTAGCTGTCACATTAAGATGGCCCACTGTGTTGCGGCATTTAAAGACTTGATTTCATGGCTTGATGGAAGAATCCAGGTTGGGTGTTTTAAAATGCTTGTTCTGTACTAAATAATTCTTAGATGTACCTTGTTGAATACTAAAATAAATATTTTGGGAACCTGGATGTTACCGTTATCGTTTTATGCTCAGAGAGCTTTGGCTATTTGGCAGTACAGAAACTAACCAACCAACCAACCAACCGTGCCCTTTCTCCCACTGGCTCATTTCATCCCAAATATGGATAACATTGTAAACGGTGGTTGCTTCTTATCAAAAGCAAACAGGAAGGAAATTCCCACCCGTTCCTTGTCAAAATGCAACCTCAGCATTCACATAGTGAATTGTGCATTCCATGTATCTACTTCCCTGATGTGTTTTCAGAAGGGGGATGAGAAAGAGGAGGGCATTGTCTCTAAATTGCCCTTGCTGTTTGGGTAGACAGAAATGAGCCTCAAGCTCATGGAGATCTATGCCATTCCCCTTGTGAATGTGACCTACTGTTTAGTAGGCGAACGCAAACATGGGCTCATGTTTTAAAGGTCTGCACATGTATACTTGCTCTATCCCACATGGACTAATATGTGAAAACATGCACACTTTTTGTGCATGTGACTTTTTTGGAAGGATGCCTTTTGTGAATGCGAATGCAAGTTAGGGATTATGTGATGTCTAGGGATGTGTGAGGATTCCATTTTGGGGATGGACTCTTTGGATTTCTTGAGCTTGGCTTCTTGGTCTCCAGTTCACTTTGCTGTGGTGGTGAATCCAAGCTCATAGTGAATGCACTCAGCATTTGCATGATGCTTACCAGCAACTGAGCCCACCCAACTGCTGTGCAAGCAGCACCACTTATCCATGGAATATGCAGCAGATCTTGTTTGGGCTGCACATGATGTGGTGCATCATGTGCAAGAAGCTTTCCAAATGTTCAGTCTTCATTCTGCAAGCATTTGTGGACTTCCTCTCAGTGGGATCACTTCCTAAGGCAGGCCTGAACATGAGAGGATGTCTTCACAACCCTTCTGTGAGCTTTACCAGAAAGTGCACTCTCATTTGGAGGTGTGAATAGGGTGAGTTCTGATGTTTAATTAGAGAAAATTAACCAGGGTTCTTTAAATATCAGCTCATATGTTCAATTGGCATTTGACCTTGTGACTGCTGTTCATTTTGCATCAATGGGAAAGTTATTTAAAGCATGTATCTTAGTGACAAAAGGATCCTAAATTTGTGCAAATTTCTGCCATACTAAAATGTAGATGATTTAAAATTGCACATTTTGAGAACCTTCTCCAGTTCAATAAAGTTGTGCATTTTTAAGAAGGTAGTACATTTTTCAACAAAGCTTACTGTGGAAGTAGATGCAGATTTGGGAATTTGGAAACAGCTTTTGGGAAAATGCACTGCCATTCATGTCTGAGATTGTAAGCATTTTGAATGAAATGAACTGAAGGTCTCATTCCTCCCTAGGTATGTGCCATTATGAGTTGTGTACAGGCACTAGAAAGGTGACATATAAATGTCTAAGTGTACACCCCTATGTATGAATAACTCTGTGAGTCCAAACCTTTCCTAGCCAGTACTGGATGCTATAGGACTTCTCCATTCAAAACCAGCATAGAATATACATCAATGGTCGAAATAGTCCATTCTAGCATTTCATTCTGATTCTTGCATAAACCTAGCCCTACACGCAAGATATATAACTAGAACAAGAGGATGATGAATATATAATGACATAGATAATCATTTCCTTGTGAATTGTTTCTGAAAAAATAAAGACAGGCAGAAGTAATCAGATGTGCTGTGAATTACTCCCAGCAGGGGTGAAATAAAATAATAAAAATCCATATTAGAGGTGCTACCCTTCCACCTGCCAACTCTGCCCTCTCTCCACAAGCCTACTAATTTATTGTTGTCTAAGGTTCTAAAGTGCAGTCTGTATGTTGTGTTAGATTTTCCTGTAGCAACTAAATTAAATCTATCAGATTCAATTATATGACTGACAGGAGACATTTCCAGAGATACTCAAATGCATCCCAGTAGTCAATAAACCTATAGTCCGAATACAAAAGGTGCAAAATGCTTTTGTGGGTATCTTTGTTTCCAAAACAATGCCATGATTGTGTAATTCAGCCAAAGGGTTTGAGGGAATTTGAGAGTAATCAAATATGACAGAACAAATAGAACAGCAAATGCACTGGCAAAGGTCCATATTGCTGAAGGTATGCATGCCTTGATATTTAAAAATAACCCAGTCTTTCTCACATTATGTTTAGAGAAGCATCACACACAGATACCGAAGCCAGTTCTATTTGTCAGTTTCCCTCATAGGCTGTACAATGGGAGCCTGTCCTAGGCCAGTGGTAAGGAACATGTGGCCCTCCAGTTGTTGAATGCCAGCTTTCATCAGCCCCAGCCAGCATGGTCGATGGTCAAAGGTGATGGTAACGGTGATCCAACAGCACCTGGAGTAAGACAGCTGACACTGGTAGCAAATTGCCAGTAACTGTTCTATTACTTAGCAGAATTGGATGAAATTGGCAGGAATTTCTGCCTCTTTTGTCAGTCTTGAGGCAAACTGGTGCAGGGCCTTCAAGCATTTACATCTTGAAAGTTTCCAAAAGAGGATTATGGAGCACAGTTCTGAAGATGGTGGACAAACAAGAGGTTTGGGAAACTTGTGGAGGTTCAGAAAAAGAGCTGCAGCAATTTCAGTGCAATGGAGTGGTCAGCTGGGGGACAGGCATCATTTGCTTCCTATTCCCTCACCATGTGTGTAATTCTGCTTTGTATGGAAATGGTACTCATCAAAATGGTGTCCCTAGAGGAGAAACCTGCAAAGTTTTAGTAGGAAAGAAGTGCCAGAAAAAGTCTGAGAGAAGGGCTGACTTCATGATTGGGAGAGGGAAAGGTTTGGAAATCAAGAACACACAGAACTGGAAGACCTGCTCTTCACTGACCCAGCCCAGAGTCTCTGACGTCCTTCTTGCTTGCTACAGAACAGAAAAATGAAGAGTATCCACAGAGTACTGACTCCCATGCCAATAGTACTCTGCCTGGGCAGTACCTGCTCACAAGTGGCAGCCACCCCTTGCAAGACAGAAATGTAGAGCTTTAAGCAGCAGCCTGAAAGAAGCACAATTGTTCCTTTCTGGAATGGAGCAGGCCAGCACTGCTTGCACAGGGAAGGTCTGCCAACCTGTCCTGATCCAGAAATGAGTTCATTTCTACTCATTTCAGGGCTACTTTGTGGAAGCACTAAATCTTTCTTGCATGAGCAGAAGGTCTTACTTGTTCCATAGAACTGGTGGAATCCAGCCCTTATGAAAGGGAACTGGAGGGATCAGAGCAGTCAGTAGACATGGAACTACCATTATTCTTAACTCATAATCTCACTTCAAAGCACAGTGATTGGGAAGCCTCTAGTAAATTAGAATTATTACAGTATGGGCTCAGTTACATGCCTCCATCAACATTTACAGGGAAATTAAACTAAAAGAAGCCATGATACACCTTGGCAGAGTGGATAATTCACCCTGCCACAATCTCTCCTTTACTTCTTATATCAGTCACCAAAGCAGAAAACATTAGCCGTGAAAACCTAGAAAGTTGGGAAAAGCAAGACTGTAGTTCTATACCCCCTGGATCAAGTCCCATTAAACTGAACAGGCCATTCTCCTGAATAGGCTCTTATTTTTCTGTGAGTAATGTTTACTTTATTGATCTGGATTTACTTACATTCTCATTTACTAAACTAGTTAAGCAAATAGACAAATCTGTTCCAAGGAGCTTAGAATCTAAGAGCTGGACAAGACATTATATTAATTAGGGAACTCTATTCTATGATTCCCTAGACATTTTTGAGGAACCATAGGCTATTCCAGTTTCCCAGGATTAAGGCTGGAGACAGTAGTCCAGCCTAGGACCTGGGAATAGAAGCACCAACTTCCTCTGCCCCCTTGTAGTTGGCATGAAAACAGCTATGCTGGCAGTTTTCTGAGGTTCACAAAGTAACAGGGAAAGGACAGGGAGTTGGAGGAGGCATGGAACAATGGGAGGAGGCTGCAGCAGTCAGGGCATGAGCTATCCTGAAGATGCTCTGCACTGGCCTCCTTTCCTCCCCAGCTCACTGAAATGTTTTCTGTAGGCAGGCAAAAAACCTGCCAGCAAAAATACAGAGCAGGAAGAACAGGAGGGCAAGGGTCACCTCTATGTTTCTGCCACTCTGCATAGGATGCCTGGGAGGACTTCCATGATTTATGGACAACTTGATAGATTTGTACCCTACTTGCACAGACATGTTTACACACAAGCGAGCCTTTGCTTCCATTTGTCTTTGGAAGCTGTACTATATGTATATCAACGTTGTTGCTGTACAGCTCAGCTCCCAGACATTAGGCAGGTCAAGGCCACAAGCTATGCTGTGGTAACCTTCAGGTCAGGAGGGGAAACCTGCTTTTCTGGGTCAGCCAGTGTAAATGAGATAAGAATGGATGATGAATAATGAATGCTGCGATTCTTGCATAAACGGTCAGACATAACACACACCTCCTTAGAGAGATTAGGAAAAATGACTCTGCAAGGAGCATGACCATTGACCTGAGACAGTTGGAAATTACCCCCTCAATAGTGGCCGGGCAAATAACTCACCTGTTTTGCACATTGAAAACATAGTCACATAGAAGACTGCTATAGTTAAGGTCATCAAGAAGCAATCAAGCACCCATCCAACAATCAACGTAAGCCTGACCAACAATGGCTCTTCTGCATTCCAGAAGAGGCCAGTACAGAGAGAAACAGTGTAAGAATCAGGGACTTCTCTCAGCAAGCTCTGAGCACAGCCCCTTAGCCTGTGGATCCCCTGCACCTATCCAGCCCACATAAGAGTTTCTAGTGCAGGACAGGTAATAGATTCCTACTCCTGCTCCCTCTTTTATCTTCTCTCTGTCTATAAGGCTGCTAGCAAAGACACTCTTTCTTCCTTTAGAAATATAGATTGAGATTGGGAAGCAATAGGAATATTTACTGCATCAATAACATCTGGTTAAAAGCTTGTGGGTGCTCTACATTTTCTGCTAAATAGATGTTCCCCTGCTTTCTTAGTGTTGTGTGTGTTTGTGTGAATGTAAAACTAGAATGTGTTTTCTCTCTGGAGGTGTGTTTCATATGTAAGCAAATGATCCTACACCTTTTGAGGCAGTCTGGCAGGCGAACACGTCCTTTTGAGGAGCACTGCTTCCTAAGATTGCCTGGTGCAACAGTGCCTCAGTCATTCATAACACATTTTGAAGAAAGAGAGTCTTAAGGAAATCTATTTTAAAAAGTTAAGGTATGTTCAGTGAGGAAGCAATAATAATGAGCATTCATAAATGTGTTGCTAATTTAAGAGATCAAAACATTTCATGCTGATGCTTCTTTGCCATATGTCTGCCATTCATGAAGAGCATTCAGTATGAAATCATGCCTAGCTTCCAGTAATCTATTTGCTGTCTTACCACTGGAAACAGAATCCACCATACAGCGTGAATGCCTAGAATCAACATCTCCATGAGTTTTTGCACCACAAGGCTTTTATTTATTCTACCTTGTACACAAACTTTCCCTTCAAGTCGATATAAAAGGTGACACTTTCGTATAATTAAGATAGCACATTTAGCTGCTGGATTAAAGACATAACCTTGAGTACGTTTCCATATCTATTCATAGACTTCTTGAAGACTGTTTCTGTATAAGAACCTTATTAGCATATTTGTCATTTTTAAAAAAGAAATGGAAAAAAGAAGAGATCCTGCTGTGAACGGTTGTTTGAAAACTTAACCTTAATGAGTTTGTCAGTTCAAAGGAAGTTTTGCCACCCTAGGTTATTTTACTTTATTTTTATAAGATAAAATTAGAAGGAATGCTGGATGATGATGATGTTGATGGTCAGGATGGTGTATTCATTTTTATATTGCCCCACAGCTGAAGCTCTCAGGGTGGAACCTCCAGCTCTGAGACCTGCAAGACTCATGGGGTTCTACCCATCTGGCATGATTCTTCTCCTTTCCTTGGGCCCTTCTGCCACACATGGAAAGCCTGTTCTCTTCAATCAGGAGCTGCATGGAGATACATGTGTTGCCCCATATGGAAGAAAGGGATTCCCTTGGTGCTTAGCACCAGAAACTACTTCTTTGGAGAGCTTTTCTTCTCTGTTAAAGACAGGACAGGTCAGGGGAGAAAGCTGATGAGTGATGCAGTCTTGCTTTCATCAGGACCTTGTTGTGTGGTAGATGGTCTTGCTTATTTTTGGATAGACATGCAGAAGTTTGGTGTATGGGATCCAGTTTGAAAGTACTCCTGAGTGATTCAGCCCTGCTTGCTTCTGAGTAGACAGAGAAGCTTCGTCTGCTTATTTCTGTTGTAGAGAAACAGGGGACGAATGTGTTCCTTCTCTTACAGAGCAGCCTTTCAGATATTTGCAGACTATTATTACATGCCTCTTAATACTTTCTGTTCTAGGCTATACTTGTCCATCTCTTTCAAACTGTTTCTCATATGCTCCAGATCCTTCATCTTTCTTAAGACGTGCTCTAGTTTGTCATTGGTTTCCTATAATATGGTGATAGGAAGCCACTGATGATCTCAGAAATCCACAGTTCCTTGACTGAAGACGCAAACCAGGACTTTCAGTGTCTTCCTGGGATTTCTTGTTGAGATCCTTCAACATAGGTACTGGAGACTGACCCTGAGACTTTGCACATACAAACCATGGCTTCTGCTGCTGAGCTATGGGCCATCTCCACAACCTATTACCTTGTGGGAATCCAGCATTTCAGTTGCTAAGTTGGACAGATGGGAGTCTACAGCATCTAGAGAGTCTTTCTCCCTCTCTGACGACAATGCGAAAGCCTTACTTGTGCACTCTGAGCAGCACTGCTGGAGCATGCTTTGCACAATTTATGCATGCACCTGGAAACAGGGAAACCACCAAGCTGCAAGTCCCATTGATATAATTTCAAATTCAATCTTATACTAATACAGGAGAGGTTAGGAAGGCATAGGAAAGGAAGAGCTACAATTCATCATGCAAATGATTACATAACATTGCACTTGAGGAAAACTGTGCCTCTATAGCAATCTTTAATTTCCAATCAACAGTAACACTTAAAATATTTTGAGACAAAGAATACAACATGCAAATGAGAATTCCATCTTTGAAGTGATCTGCTGCATGCATAAAAACCATTCTGCTCCATCTCAACAGATAGCAGAATTTGATTCCTTCATTCCTCTTGTCCACCTCCAAGTACCCAGATTTGCAGAACCCTTCCTTCATCTCCTTTCTTTACTGATCCTGTTATGCTATTATTCAGGCTTTTCTTTTGGTTGCATTTTCAAAATAAAATAAATTTTCACAGTAAAAAAATGGAATCTTTTTTCTGCATTGTATTTCCAATGTTTCCCTCTAACTACTCTGAAAAGGCATATTTTAGATTTTGGAAAGGTTTTAGAAATGGTTACTATCTCATTTAAGGCATTAGGTACAGTCCTGTGCACATTTAGAGACAAAAGACCTACAGTTCCTTGCATTTTCCATGCAGACACATTTTTTCAGAGTTATCTTATTTTATGTTAGAACAGTAAAATAAGTTAGCCTGGTAGACCCTGGTTTGCCATTCTGTGAGTATCACTGAAATCTGAAGCCGAGCCTCATGAGTACATGCTGTCAGAGGGGTTTTTATACTCTGTACTGCATTCTTTTTGTCCAGATGTCATGGGGAAGCAGACAGCTGATGCCTGGTAAAAATTATTTGTGAACTATTTGGGCTATTAGATGCCTCATAGAAATCCCCAGATATTATTTCTCTTTAGAAAGAAATTCATTACTGATCTAGAAAAGGTACTGTTTTTCAGATCCTCATCTACAAGGTAGCAATGGCAGCACTGTTGTGTTTTATAAGGATGTAGTAAAGACTAGTGAGCATTCTAATCAGCCCACATGCATGTTAAGTATTTGTGCAAATATTGCAACAGGATGAGACCAGGACACTCTTCTCAAGAAATATAAATAAATTTCTCACCTGTTGCTAGTAAGCAACTTACTTTTGTGGGTAAACAAAGCCAGTGATAGCAATGATGGTGATGATACAGTCACAGACATAGCCAGTGTGGATGGAGGTGGCTATCCAGCATATTGCAGAGTGCCACATGAATGACCCTCTGCCAGCTAGACAGTTGTGGGTGTGTGCTTGGTTTCCTGAGCTCCTGGTTCTTGAGGGACAAATTAATCCCACTGAAGCCAAAGTTGCTGACTTGGAGAGATGTTGGCGAATGAGGCCTTTGGAAACAGGAAAGTGAAGGCCCAGCTTCTTTCTGTCAAAGAACGAGGTCTTGAGAAAGGAAGGCAACATTCTGAGGAAGAGGAAAATGATCTCTCAGAAGGGACCCATTCCTTGGAAGACAACCTAATGTCCTCTTACACTAAGGATATGTCTCTGGGGGCAGGGGGTTTGTAGTGAAGTAGTGGGAGACTCAGTTATTAAACATACTCGTGAACTGCGGAGTTTATGAGGGACATGTAGGGCACATGGTAGATAGCTGGTCAAAGCTTGCAGGTATCATCTGCCATTTAGTTAACTGAGCAGATAGTGCCTGGGTAGAATCCATCAGGGTTCAGTGTCAGTAATAGAGTGGGTCTTCTAGTTCATAGAAAGAAATTGGTAAGAGATAGTCAGGAAGGTTTGCAGGCCTAGCCTGCCTGTGCAATGTAAGCTCTGTCTGCCTTTCTCTGTTTTAGGGTTCTCACAGGACAGCGCCAGGTAGGGATTGTGCTGTTCCCTTCCAGCTGGTGGTCCTAGCCTTGAGATAGAATTAACAGTTTCTCCCCATGGGGAATTAACATGATTAGACATAGGGGTGGTTTGCACTGGTTTGACTCAAGTTGAAATTTCAACCTGTAGGGTAAAAGGAAAATACCCAGGTTGAATAGGGCCCTGCTGGTGCATTATATCCCTTGGCTTAAGTATTCTGATGGAGACACCTTCACTTTTGAGACTGGGACATAGCCTGCAGGCCCTTGGTTTCCTGTCTTCCCGTCTGCACCTTTTGCTTTGAGCTATAACCTGCTGAGTTTATGGCGACACTCTACACTTCTTCTTTACCCAGAGAATGTTTCCAATTGAGCAGATGTAGAAGGGAAGGATATAGCATATGGGTAGAAGCATAAGCACAATAGCCTGTCAAAGAAGCCTAAGTATGAGAGATATCAGTGCAATGTAATAATAATATCTGGGGAGAGTCACAGTGTGTTGGTGTTGCTTTGCAAGTGCCTGAACCCTCTGAGACAAATCAGAGAGTCAGAGTGCCTGTTTTTAAAGGAGAATCTAGATATATTGGCCATCATGGAAACCTGATGGAATGGAGAGAAACACTGGCATATAAACTCTTTATGATATAAACAGGTAGGACAGTGAATAATATATTAGAGGTGTCATGGTGTATGTCAAAGCATAGTGTCAAACACAGCAGACAAATTAGAAGGAGCACATTCTTCCATAGAAGCACTGTGAGTGACATTACCCGATTCCAAAATTGATTTAATATTAGGAGAATGCTGTCATCCCTCAAACTAGAATGCTCAGGGTGCTCTGGCAATGAAAAATAAAACAAAGGAGGCCACCAACCAAGGAAACATTGTTGCAATGGGTTATCTCAATTGGCCTCAGAGTGACTTGATAAAGGCATGCTCCTGCCATGACAAAGAGTCTGCATTTCTTGATGCCTTAAGCATTCTGCACCAGAGCAGATGGAACTGACTAGAAGCAATGTGACCCTGGATTTAAGCCTAAGTGGTGTTGTCCAGGGCCTGGTATAAGATGCAAATGTTTTTGAAGTGTGAAACAATGGCTAAAGTGCTGCCTACTTTAAGTGAAAAACTGCCAAGAAAGTCCAGCTCAGTCACATTTGGTGTCAAAAGAGGAAACTTTTCTAAACTGAGGAAACTGGTCAAGAGGAAGTTGAAAGAGAGACTCAAAAGGGTTGAAGTTGGAAAGTTCTCAAAGCCACAATAATAGAAGCGTAAATAGTATGCATGCCATAAATTAGGAAAGGTAGGATGACATCCAAGAGGTTACCAGCACGGGTTTAACAAGCAGAGATGGGAATTTATAAGAGAAAAGAAGCAAAACTTTCAGAAAATTGAATTCTTGCCCAAGTAAGGAAAACATGAGGCATCACAAAGTTGCAGAAAGGAGATGTAAGCAGACTTGGAGAAAAGCAATCAAGGAGCATATTTCTAACAATATTAAGACCAATAGTAAAGACATATTTAAATGTATCAGAGGCAAGAAACCTGCTACAGAGGGAGCTGGATCATTGGATGGCAACAAAATTAAAAGAGTATTAAAGCACTATAAGAGGATTCCAGAGGAACTGAATGAATTCTTTTCATCTGTCTTCACTACAAAAGATGTAGGTCAGATACCTGTCCCTGCATTAACACTTTCTGAAAAGGAGTATGAGGAGATGAGGAAAATAGTAATGACAAAAGATGAAGTTCTAGATCTCACTGATAAATGGAAAGCTAAAAAATCATCAGGCCCAGATGGAATCTATCCTAGAGTTCTTAAAGAACACAGATACATAATGGAAGCTCTTTGAACAAACATGGATCAGCCGCCATACCAAAACACTGAAGAATGGGCAAACTGACACCAATTTTTATAAAAGGATTCCATGAAGCACTGGGAAATAACAGGCCAGTTAGCCTGTTAAATTGGTTAGATTGTTCTTGATAAATTGGTTGAAAGCAGTATTATATATAAAAATAGTAACCCATGCTGAAAGAGAATTAACATGGGCTTACTCAGAGGTGTGTCCTGTCTCACTGACCTGTTAGAGTTTTCCAAGACTGTCAATAAACATGTGGAGAGGGTGATTCAATAGACATTGATTGTCTGGACTTCTGAAAGAATTAACAAAGCTG
Source organism: Varanus komodoensis (assembly GCF_004798865.1). Classification (NCBI taxonomy): domain Eukaryota; kingdom Metazoa; phylum Chordata; class Lepidosauria; order Squamata; family Varanidae; genus Varanus; species Varanus komodoensis. Next base: position 6,230,668 of record NW_025335505.1, on the reverse strand, counting down.
CTTCTGAGCAAATTTAACATTCATTGAGGAGTTAAAGGAGGAGACGACCTCACATGGATCAGTAAGAGACTGAAGAATAGAAAGAAGAACACAATAATAAATGGTATAGTCTCCCAAAGGAGGGATGTAAACAGGACACTTTCACAGGAATCTGGAATGGGACCAATACTTTTCAAAATATTCATAAATGGTCGGGAATTAGGAATGAGCAATGAAGTGGCCAGATTATACTATGTCACCAAATTTTTTAGGCCATATGAAACGAAGCAAAGCAAAAACAAATGAACAAAAACAAAAAAAGGCTCCGAAAGTGGCTGAAATGGGAAGGTTGGCAGAATGCTTCCAAATTCAGTGTTGGCTCAAAGAGGGCCCCGATACCCACTGTGCGTCAGCTTTTCTGCTGGACCCCTGGAAGGGGTGTCTGGGGAAGGCCAGCAAAGTCTGTCCAAAATGCTGAAAATACAGCCATGACGCTGACCCGTAAGTGGCCAAAATGGGCAGGTTGGCAGAATGCTTCCAAATTCAGTGTTGGCTCGAAGAGGGCCCGATACCCGCTGTGCGTCAGCTTTTCTGCTGGACCCCTGGAAGGGGTGTCTGGGGAAGGCCAGCAAAGTCTGTCCAAAATGCCCAAAACTGGCCTGCAACACTGACCCCATGGGTCACGGCCCCAAAACTGCCCAAAATGCACAGGTTAGCAGAAGGCTTCCAAATTCACAGTGTTGGCTCGGAAGGGCCCCTGATACCTGCCATGTGTTGGTGCTTCTGCTGGACCCCTGGACGGAGTGTCTGGGGAAGGCCAGCAACACCTGTCCAAAATGCTCAAAACCGGCCCGCAACGCTGATCTGCGTCACGACCCAAAAGCAGCCGAAATGGGCCAGTTGGCAGAATGCTTCCAAATTCGCAATGTTGGCTCGGAGAGGGTCCCTGATACCCGGCGTGCATCTGTACTTCTGCTTGACCTGTGGAGTGGAAGGGGTATCTGGGGAAGGCCAGCAACACCAGTCCAAAATGCCCAAAATTGGCATGTGATGCTGACCCGCGGGACACGGCCCCAAAAGTGGCCAAAATGGTCTGTTTGGCAGAATACTTTAAAATTCACACTGTTGGCTTGGAGAAGGCACCTGATACCCACTGTGCATCGGTGCTTATGGTGGAGCCCTGGAAGGGGTGTCTAAGAAAGGCCAGCAAAATCAGTCCAGAATGCCCAAAATTGGGCTGCGATGCTAACCCATGGGTCACAGCCCCAAAAGTGGCCGAAATGGGCTAGTTGGCAGAATGCTTCCGAATTCACAGTGCTTGCTTGGAGAGGTCCCCTTATACCCACTGTGTGTAGGTGCTTCTGCCAGATGTCTGGAAGGGGTGTATTGGGAAAGCAAGAAAAATCAGCCCAAAATGCCCAAAATCGGGCTGTGATGCCCACCCAAGGGTCAGGGCCTCGAAAGTGGCCAAAAAGGGCAGGTTGGCAGAATGCTTCCAATTTAACAGAGTTTTCTTGGGGACAGCCACTGATAATGGTGCTCAATGGAAATTTGTGGTTTCCCAAACTTGAAAATGGAAGAATGATAAAAAGGTTTAGTACCAGACAGTTGGTTTAGAAATCTGACTCAGAATGCAGCATTTTTTCAGCTCGAGAGAGAAGGTGCTTATTTAAGTTCTCAATGTGGCCATGGGATTCCTAGAGTGCCTTCCAGATGTCAAACTAAGCAGGACAGGAACAGATTGTGGTTTAAGCATCTGCCAGTCCTATTAAGAGACCTGTCAGCATTCTTTAATGAGGTGATGTGAAAAGGTTACAGTGCAACAACATGCTTGTGCATTCAGAAGCAAGTCCCCAGCTATGCCCCCATCCAGAGGCACCCCACTAGCTGAAGATAAGCAAAAGTGAAAAAAAGATTGTCTTGGATTTTGGTCCTCAGATAATGGGATACACAGTGACCAGTATGGAAGATGTTAATTCGCAAAGAGCATCCTAGTGGAGAAGATCATCAAGGATATATCCTGGGTCCAGTAAGTTTAGGGCTACCAAATGGCCTGGGAATTCAACTGAAGGCCAATGAAAATCTTGTAAAATCAGCACTTACATGCTCTGTACAGCCAGTTAACAGTCCAGCAGCCACATGTTGCCATTCCAAGCACAGTGAAAAGGAGATCCTCATTAGGCAACTTACATTATCTCAATAGCCTTGACATGAATGTACATAAATTAGCTTGATTTTGTCAGTTTTCTACCCCCTTTTCCTATATAGGCTTTATTTTATCCATCCATTGGTAAGTCAGCATGAGGACTGGAAGCATAAGTCCATTTAGAGATTTTTAAAGATGAATCCGAGTGATTCACAGGAATGTGACAATATCCATGAAGATATTTGTTATCTATTTTGAAGGGATTAAGATTGATAAATGGCCAAGGCTGACCTTGATATAATTGATGTTTGTGTGTGATGAGGAGAATTGTGCTCTCCTTTGATCTATTGACATTTTCTTTCTCTGACAAGAAAGTACTGAGAGTGTGAAGCTAGGGAAGGGTGTTTCATGCACTGTGGCAGTGTTGCTTCTGGATTAAGTTGTACATGACTTATTTTGAAAGTCAGTCTGTACTTCCAGTGCAGCTTTATTCTGAGGCAAAGATCATAAAGACTCATGGACCCTTTGCCTCTGAAATTTCAACAGGGAATGAGGGAAGAGTAATGAAGTAATGGGCTGTCAAGCTTGTGGTGCAGACTATCAGTACCATCTGCTGCACTTGGTAAAATACATTTGGAATTAACTTTGAAGCAGAAGAAGAGAAGCAAAAGTTTCCTGCTCACTGATAGACATATAGAACATTGACCAAAGTTGTTGAAAAAGTTTCATTAATTTTTCTTCTTAACAGATTAATTCATACTAATATTCTAATAACAAAAACTAATATGGAAATAGAGTGTGACTAACCAATGGAAAACATTAGTGTGTCAGTCTTTCTTTTAATGATGCTATAAGAAAGACTAATACACTGATTTTATCCATTTCTCTTCTTATGTCCTTTTTTTCTTCTAATAATTTTCTCTGTTTTAATGTGTCATGTTAGACATTGAGCCTGTTTTATAGTTATGAAGAAATGTGTGAAGTAAATAAGCAGAGTTAGGGTGCGTGTGGTGGGGCGCGAGGGGGGGGAGGGGGAGAAAAAACTCGAGGAGGAAAGTCCGACCTGGGCACTGCAGATCCAATGGGGAAACTCAATGGAGACTAATGGCTAAAATCTGGCAATCTGTGAAGTAGAAGAAGTTCTGAGGATTTTGACAAGAAGATTTTTGGACAATCTTCATAGATATTTATAACAAACTTGAGAAGGGACTAAATTGTTCAGGCCTCCAAAATACAAGAACAGAGGCAGAATACAGTTCTTATCATTAAATATAAATAGAATGAACTCCTCCTTCAAGCTAAAGTTTTCAATGTTTTAAGAAAACAAAAGGCAGATATAATTTGTATTCAAGAAATTCATATAAAGAAAAAAATGCTCATATTCTGAATCATTAGAGACTGGGCAAAGTATATAAGAAACACTAGCAGATACTAAAAGAAAGGAGTCCCCATTTATATTAATAATCAAAGATTAAAAGTTGTAGAATTAAAAGATCCAGAAGGAAGGTTTATTATCTTGAAGATAAGACTCCCAAATGTGAAGATAAATACATTGGCATCGATACATGCTCCAAATGATGCAAAAGAAAGGTTTAATTTTTTAAAAAATCAATCAATATTGGGCTTTCAAGAATTTTGATTCTTGGTAATATGAATGGCATTATAGATCCTAAAAAGGAAAAGTCTAAAAAAACAAAAAGGAGTAAACTCTCGATACTACTACCTTTTTATACTGCCCATAGCCAAAGCTCTCTGGACAGTTTACAACTGTACTCATAGAATCATACAGTCAAATCACCCATCCCAATTTTAAGCAGGCCTGACCTTGCTTGGCTTCCAAAATCAGGCAGGATCAGGCACTTCAGGTTATGTGGAAGCTATTATATGGAAATATTATGCTTGGTAGATGCATGGAGATTTAAAAATCCTAGCATTAGGGATTATATATTTTTTCTCTTACTGTATAGACATCAGACATGCTCAAGGACCGATATGTGCCAGATATCAAAAAAATCTAATTATGAACTTAGAGACTGTAAAGTTTCAGACCAGGATGCACTCTGTTCATAGTCCGTGAGAAATAATTTGGCTAGAATAACAAGTTGGAGGAAGAATATGGAGACTGAATTACAATCTTTTATTGCAAGATATTATTTTGAAGAAGTCTGAAAAGTTTTGGAGTAATTTTTAAAAATTAAATAATAAATGTGATATCTCTACAGCAACAAAATGGGAAGCTAGTGGAGCATAAATGAGAGGAATTTTTTTTAGCAATATAGAGAAATAAAGAGAACAAATTTAAAAGCTTCTGGAACAAATACTAGAAGATTACCATAAGAATGTACAAGACAAATCAACCTCAATTGAACTTAGGCAATTAAGACATCTGTTAGACATGACAGAGACAGAAGAGACACAAAAGAATTGGAGATTTTAAAAACAAAAACATATTGAACATGCAAATAAACCTGGAAGACACTTAGCATACTGTACTGAAAGAGAAATGGAAAGAAGATCTATAACAAGGGTGAAAAAAGACAATGGAATTACCTACGTAGAAAAAGAAATTCATGACCAGTTCATCATTTTCCCCCAAAATTATACAAAAAAAACCCCAAAAAACAAAAACAACTTCAGAAGATGGAATGGAGCAGTAGATAGAAGCAACATGTCTTGAAAAAATTACTTCTGATCACAGGAAAATACTGAATGATGCTATCACTATTCAAGATTTACCACAAGCCATCAGAAAATTAAAAAAATGATAGAGCATCCAGATAAGATGGATTCACTGCTACATGCTACAAATGCCTAGAGAAAAAAATAATATTACCACTCCAACAAGTAATAAATGAGATTAAAGAAGAGAAACTATTAGTGCCAACATGACAGGAAGCCCATATAGCACTGATATACAAAGAAAGCAATGACTCCACCTTGCCACATTCATACTGACCTATCTCATTATTAAATGTGGATTAGAAAAGTTGTCCTTCAATAATGGCAGAAAGAGTAAGAAAATTCATAGAAAAGCAGATTCCTATAGATCAGCCTGGATTTTTTCCAAAAAGGCTTATGAAAGATAATGTTTGTTTTGTGGTTGATGCTATTAAATTCATGAAGGAGAAGGAGTCATTTATTTTTCTAGATGCAGAAAAGGCATTTGATAATGTGTCTTGGCCCTTTGTATTGGACATTCTTCCATATTTTGACTGTGGTTTAACTTTTATGAATTGGATTCAAGCAAGTTATACTAAACATTCTAAGGTGTTAATTAATGGAGAAGGAAACATGCCAAGTATGCTGTTATTCCACATTTGTTTATTCTTGTAGTGGAAATTTCAGCAATAAAAAGATACGATCCCAAAATTACAGACTTAAAAGTAGATGGAGAAGAATATAAAATGAAATGCTATGCTGATGTCTTGACCATTTAAAATCCATATCATTTTATACAGTATGTAAAGTGCCAAATTGAAAAAAAAAAAGATTTTACTCAGGCTGTAAGGTCAATAAGAAGAAAACAGAAAGTGTCATGGTCAGGAAGAATTTCTATTATATAAATGAATGCATTACCCAAATTGATTTTTTTAAATTTTATATGATAACAATTTCTGTAATGGAAAAATCCCTCCAACAGTGGCAAAGATAATTGATAATTGGAATTGTAAAAAGTCAATGATTAGACTTAAAATTCTTCAAGATCAAAAAGAGAGAGGAAGTCTTGCAGTGCCTAATTTAAAGCTATATTATTATGCAGCCAGCTTGGTTTAGATTTCTGACTGGATTGTAGATGTTAATGATTGGTTAATGAAGCCAGAAATACCAAATCTTGAAGAAGGAATACACAATTATTTATGGGCTGAAGAGTCAGTTAAAAAGACTTTGACCTTAAAGAGTAATCATATACTAAGAAATGGCTTAATAATGAAAATGTGGAATTCCGTAAGAATAAAAATTAATCCTCCAATTTCTCCATTTATGTCTCTGGTTGAAGCATACAGAAAGTATTTAAGGAAAAACAATGATCATATAACATATGGGAATATGATTGAACAACAAGGATGAGTTAAGTCTTGGCAAAACTAAATGATGAAGGAGAAAATATAGAATGGCTTGTCTATTACCAGCTGGTTTCAAGAGTGAAAGAGGAAATCCAATCAGAGAAAGGTACCGTAAGAGACCTGACAGAATTTGAAAAGCTGACTATGTAATTAAAGGACCATTTGTTAGGAAGATTTTACAAGGAATTATTCCAATATGACAATGAAACTCAGTGAGTTGAACATAGAACCTTGGAGAAGAAATGTCATCTTGCCAATAGGAAACTTTAGGGAAGACATGCAGTAAATTCACTGCCAGTCAAGCACTAAGAGAAAATTGGTATAAGTTTTTTTTCCAGTGGTACCCTACCGTGAAAGAAACAGAAAAAAATGGACAAGAATTATAATAGAAAATGTCGGAAATGTAGAAAAGTAGGTGGACTTGTGATAAAATTAAAATATTTTGGAACCTGATACACATGGAAATACAAAATCCTTTAAAATTAACTTTCCTATAAGTCCTAAGAATATAATGCCAGCAGCATGTCATAAGTACATGCCAGAGTTATTTAGAATTACATTTGCCTCTAAATGCAAAACAGCAGAATGTCCAACAGTTGCAGATTGGGAAAAAAAGGTAAGTTGGCTGAGTATAAGTATGGCATAATTAATTAATTATGGAATCAGAAGACCAATCTAAGAATTTAATAATAAATGGAGATTCTATTGTATGCAGTTTAATTAATATAGATCAAAAGGAAGTGCATTAAAATATAGTTGAAGATTTATAATTGGTTCAAAGTGATTGGAAAATTTGTTGGCTTACAGTACTACACTTATCTTTTTTGTGAGCTTCAACAAAGTGCTAACTGACAGATTTTTGGCTTCTTTAGGAATTTGCAAGTTATGAATGTATATCTTATATTTGTGTAAGATTCCTTGGCATTCTTATTTCTCTTTTACAATTTTTATTCCTTTCTGTACTTTATTTGTTTTAAGAAAACAATTAAAATAAGAAAAATGGAAAGTGACAAAAACATCATCTGCTTACCCACCAATTCTTCCTTCTAATGATGTCTTTATTCACCTGTGTGATCCCGCGCTCTTGCATAGCTGTTCTTTCTGTCTTTTCCTTTTTCATGTATCCTTTTATCTCCCGTAACTCCTATGGTTAGAAGCTTCTTTCTTACATAGATATACATATATGTCAATTGTCCTTTTATTTTAAACTCAGGGGCCTATTAAAACAATGTGTTATATACAATGCCTTATCTCAACTGTCACAAACCTGCATGCTTAGGAAGCATTTACCTGTTGCTCTTACAGTAACATGAAATCTGTGCTACTGCAAAGATTAAAGTGACTTGAAGAGACATTCACCTTTGCAGACAAACCTCCTGAGCATATTCCAGGAACTCTGCTGAGAGAGAAACCAGCCCTGGAATATCTCCAGCAGCTTGAAGAGGACTTCTGCTGGGATGTACCTCCAGAGCACTTCCATAATGACTCCTATTGTGTCTGCATAAAGGCTTTGAAGTTCATAAGGCACAAAGGAGAACTGCATACTCTTGTGATAATGTTCTAGGCAGGTCTGCACAACTTGGGACTTGTCAAGCTAATGGTATCCCACCAAGTCCTGTGCTGTGCCTTGTCTGGACCTTGACAGCTCCTCCATTTGTAGGCTGAGGAAGGTAGCAAACATAGGAGATTCATAAAATTCATAATTTGTAGTCCATGGGTTCCACTCAGTTTACTGATAGGTGGTGTCAGAATCTTCTCATGAGTTTTCAGAATACTGCTAACATTTGTGAAGAATATACTTTTTCCTGATGACCAAACAATAAGGGTCAGTTGGTTAGTGTTCTATTAGAAAAGCACAAAAGGTTCAAAAATATAACATAAGGTCAGAATCTGTAAAGATAAGCTCCTAAAAAGGAGTGAAAGATAAGATAACCATGAACAAAAGTAACTGAATATTTTCTGGTGTGACATTCATTATTACTAATCATTGCAAAAAGTTAAATGTATTAATTCTCTGTGCATAATGACTGTGGCAGCTGGTCCTGACTTGAGACGAGCTCACTCTGGGATTGGGATGGACTCGTGGATGAGTGTACACAAAGTGGCTGTCAGATGGGTGTTTAGGAGGAGGAAATCACCTATAATTACTCCTTAACCTTGTGGCAGTGCCTTGGACAGAAAAGGGGACAGGAGCAATGGTACAGGTTTGAGTCTTGTATTCAACACAGGTTTAAGTCCTGTGTGTGGTGGGTTTGAGTCCTGCCTACACCATCCTGGCCAGATGGTGATGCTTGGGTTTAAGTCCCAAGGCAGTGTTTGGGCTAGAGTCCCAAGGTAATCTCTGGGTTAGAGTGCCAGGGCACAAACTGATTCCTTGGGTAAGAAGAAACTGTCAGGAAACCTTGCTTAGCAGGACCAGGATAATGTATGTTTGGATTCATTGGAAGATGCTATGCTCAGTTTCAGCAGTTTTTTGGCAAACACCCAGGTAACCTCTCTGACAGAGAAAAACTCAACTGCACTGTCAGGTATCTAGTATATTGAACTGGCTTCCAAAGCATATGCAGAGTTTTTATAAGTTGTGGGTCACATACACTGTTTCAGGGCAGTGATGAGATTCTGAATGGGTGAGAAGGCAATGGGGATAATGAGGAATAATACAGAAACATTGAGAAATCATTATAGACATCAGGAAAAACATCATGACACATTGAAGGTTTGAGTAATAGATAACAAATAAAACAATAATAAGTTACAGAAGTCTAACACATTTCAAAGTTTTAGTTTTTTATGATCAGAGATATAAAATTCCTGAAGACAAAGGATGAGCTGGTTAGGTATTTTTACCTTAGAAAGGAAACACAGCTGTTCTGAGCTTGGAGCATTGCTTCATTTCTCTTTCTGCTGGACCATCAGGAGCTGAGATAGGGTGAATCATCTGCATAGCTTGAGGCTGTTTTTTCCTTTTCCCAGGAAAGGAACTAGAAAGGAAGAACTCTGCAGATGGGGCAGTGTAGGGGAAGAGAGGACAGGTGGGGCTATCTGTGTGTGTGCGTGTGTGTGTGGAGCAGCACTTCATCTAAGCCATGCTCATTCCAGAAACCTGCATTCAGATACCAGGGCTCAGTACTTGGACCTTATGAAAATAGTGAGAGGAAAAGCAAGCAAATCTTGGCATGCCATCTGTGTGGTTTCTCCTCTAAATGGACACTATCTCATTACACATTGTCCAGTATGGTCAATCTCATAATGATATTGTGGAGTCTTTGAAGGAGAGGTGGGGGGGGGGAGAAAGAGTGTGTGTGTGCATATGTAAAATACCCTGTGAGATTCTTTAAATAAATCATGGGTCCGCTATGTTTATGAAAGCCTGAAAGACTGTTGGTCTCAATGATCTGAGACAAGATTCTCCCAAGCCCTTTGGACTTGTGTGTGTTCTGTACTGTCAAGCCATCTCCAACTTGTTGATGTTGTTGTTAGTCGCGAAGTCATGTCCAACCCATCGCGATCCCATGGACAACATTCCTCCAGGCCTTCCTGTCCTCCGCCATCCCCCAGAGTCCACTTAAGCTCACACCAACTGCTTCAGTGACTTCATATAGCCACCTCATTCTCTGCTGTCACCTTCTTCTTTTGCCATCTATTGTTCCCAGCATTAGGCTCTTTTCCAGGGAGTCCTTTCTTCTCATTAGCTGGCCAAAGTATTTGAGTTACATCTTCAGTATCTAGCCTTCTAAATAGCACTCAGGGTTGATCTCCTCTAGGACTGACCGGTTTGATTGCCTTGCGGTCCAAGGGACTCGCAGGAGTCTCCTCCAGCACCACAATTCAAAGGCTTTGGCGCTCAGCCTTCCTTATGGACCAAATTTCACAGCCATACATTGCAACTGGGAAAACCATAGCCTTGACTATGCACACTTTTGTTGGCAGGGTGATGTCTCTGCTTTCTAGTATGCTGTCTAGATTTGCCATAGCTTTCCTCCCCAGGAGCAAGTGTCTTGATTTCTTGGCTGCAGTCCCTGTATGTAGTGATCTTGGAGCCCAGGAAAATAAAATCTGTCACTATCTCCATTTCTTCCCCACCTATATGCCAGGTAGTGAGAGGACTGGATGATATGATCTTAATTTTCTTAATGCTGAGTTTCAAGCCAACTTTTGCATTCTCCTCCTTCACCCGCATCAAGAGGCTCTTTAGTTCCTCTTCACTTTCTGCCATGCGAGTGGTATCATCTGCACATCTGAGGTGGTTGATATTTCTCCCAGCTATCTTAATTCCAACTAAGTGATTCATCTAGCCCCACCTTTCTCATGATGTGCTCAGCATATAAGTTAAATAGGCAGGGTGACAGTATACAGCATTGCCAAACTCCGTTCTCAATTTTGAACCATGTCCAGTTCTCACTGTTGCTTCTTGACCCGCATATAGATTTCTCAAGAGACAAATAAGATGGTCTGGTACTCCCATCTCTTTAAGAACTTGCCACAATTTGTTGTGATCCACACAATCAAAGGCTTTAGCATAGTCAATCAAGCAGAAGTAGATATTTTTCTGGAACTCCCTAGCTTTCTCCATGATCCAGCGTATGTTGGCAATTTGATCTCTAGTTCCTCTCCCTCTTCGAAATCCTGCCTGCACTTCTGGTAGTTCTTGGTCCACATACTGTTGGAGCCCAGCTTGTAGGATTTTGAGCATAATTTTGTTAGCATGTGAAATGAGTGCAATGGTGTGGCAGTTTGAACATTTTTTGGCATTGCCCTTTTTTGGGATTGGAATGTAAACTGACCTTTTCCAATCCTGTGGCCACTGCTGAGTTTTCCAAATTTGCTGGCATATTGAGTGTAGCACTTTTACTGCATCGTCTTTTAGGATTTTGACTAGCTCAGCTGGAATACTGTCACCTCCACTAGCTTTGTTGTTGCTCACACTTCCTAAGGTCCATTTGACTTCACATTCCAGGATGTCTGGCTCAAGGTCAGTGACCACCCCAGCGAGCTTAACAGGGGCATTAAGCTCTTTCTTGTATAGTTCCTCTGTGTAATCTTGCCATCTCTTCTTAATCTCTTCTGCCTCCTTTAGGTCCCTGCCATTTTGGTCCTTTATCATGCCCATCTTTTCATGAAACATTCCCTTCATATCTCCAATTTTCTTGAAGAGATCTCTGGTCCTCCCCATTCTATTGTTTTCTTCTATTTCTTTGCACTGTTCATTTAAGAAGCCATTCTTATCTCTTCTAGCTCTTCTCTGAAATTCTGCATTCAGTTGGTTGTATCTTTCCTTTTCTCCCTTGCCTTTCACTTCCCTTCTTTCCTCAGTTATTTGTAAAGCTTCCTCAGACAGCCATTTGCTTTCTTGCATTTCTTTTTCTTTGGGATGGTTTTAGTTGCTACCTCTTGTATAATGTTGCAAACCTCCATCCATAGTTCTTCAGGCACTCTGTGTATCAGATTTAATTCCTTAAATCTTTTTGTCACCTCTACTGTATATTCATCAGGGATATTATTTAGATCATACCTGAATGGCGTAGTGATTTTCCCTACTTTCTTCAGTTTAAACCTAAATTTTGCCACAAGAAGCTCATGATCTTAGCCACAGTCAGCCCGTGGTCTAGTTTTTACTGACCATATAAAGCTTCTCCATCTTTGGCTGCAGAGCACACCTCCAACTTATGGTGATCGTATTAACGAAAGTCCACTGAAACTTCTTGCCTATGACAGCTCCATTCAGCTCTTACAAGTTCAAGGCTTTGATCTTCCTTTTCATCTTCTGTCTTTGATTTCCCTTCACATGATTGTCTTCTCCAGAGAGTCTTGCCTTCTCATGATGTGTCCAAAGTATAACCACCTCAATTTTGTCATTTTTGCTTCTAGGGAAAGCTTTGGCTTGATTTGATCTATGACCCACTTGTTTGTCCGGGGTATTTTTAAAGTTCTCTTCCAGCACCATGTTTCAAATGCAGCCATTTTCTCCTTGTCAGCTTTCTTCACTGGACTAGTAGGATTGCATTTTTGAGAGCTGTGTCCATCCACAATTTTCCAAAAAGTCCAAGCTGTATATGCATGTTCCATTGTGTTGCCATGATTCTTACTGTTATGCTGTTAATATCCATTGCAGCCACTTGGAGCGGTATCAAAGCAGTGTCTCATCAGTGACCCCAGGCACACTGGCTGGTGCTCAGTAATTCTCATCTGGTGTTTTGGTGAGACCTGCATAAGATAGAAAATGAATAAGAATGTAAACACAGTAAGTGATCTCTTGGTTGTGCTTGCGTGTGCACACCAGAGAGGAGGAGGGAGAAGCCTCAGAGCAACAAGCCCTTGTTTTGACCATGTAACCAATATACAAGCTGTTTAACCATGCAAGACAATGCATGTTTATGCACAAGTCAGACTCATCATATTCAAAGGAAGTTTGTTTAAGTTGGTGTGTTTAGGATTGCAGCTCAAGAATAAAAAACAATTTAAATAAATAAATAAATGGATTTAATTGATTTAAAAGTTAAAAAAGAAAGGAGAGTGCTGAAATGAAATAATAGAGCCCCGATTAATTAGTATTGATCCTAAAACTGAAAGGGATCCCCCCCACCAATACTGAAGGGATATAATTGTAGATTCATGCAAATGAGTCTTAAATAAAGTGGATTGTGCTGCTGATGTGGCTGGTGATCTTTTCTGTCAGACACGTCCTCGTGTGCAATTTCATATGGGAGTGAATGCTCTGAATGACATGGCCCAAGGAAATTCTTGCAAGCAGGTACAAGATCTTCTTAAGGTGGGCACAGGCTGGCTGTTGGCAGAATAGACTAGGAAGCCAATGTTACTCAACCCAAAATTCTGCAGGTGGATTAAATGCATCTGTGCATTCTAAAAGAATTAAAAAATGTAAATACCTGACAACACATGTAACATTATTTGGCTTCCTGTGTGAGGCCCTGGAAGTTGGACATGCACATGGTAGGCTTGTCGTGGGTGGAGCCGGGTGGAGCTGGGGGTCAGGCTAGATGGCCCAGGAGGCTCTTTCTGAGTCACTCTGTTTCTAAGGTACTCCAGGCTTTTCAAATGACTCACCAGAATACCAGCTGGCCTGACCTTCTGTTTTACAGTGAGCAGTAGCATTATGGGGTGTTCAAATTCACCCAGACCAGAACACAGTCCTTTAACAGTTTACAGACACATATATACTGAATTTTTATCACAAAATTAAGTGTTCAGAATAAATGGGAAATGTTCTTTATAAGAATCATATTCTAAAACCTAACACCACATCTCTGCTCCCCATGTCTTACTCTGCAGACTAGATGAACTAATCCAGTCCCCTAACCCCTCTCATGTTCCTTCTACATTCCCAGATCACTCTTTTTCTGATTCCATCCTACGTGTCCAACCTTGAACTCACTTTCTCCAGCTTCACACCAATTCCATCCAACACGCCATTCTGCTTCACCTGTGAAATGAGGTGAGCCCTGGATAAAGAACTCTCTTCTTTAAAAAAAAAAAAAAAAGGCCTGACAAATTACAACACTTTCTATGATCTTCAAAGTGTGCTGATGAGAAAAGTGCCTCTTAACTTGTGCAGATCCCCTGTCTTCCCATAAGCAGAATTAAGTTGGGGGAAGTTAACTAGAGGTATGAGTTGAGGTCTCTTCAATATGCAAGGAAGCTCAGCTCTACCTTTCTTTTTCATAAAACACAGGTGAGGCAGTAGGCATTCTGAAGCAGTGCCTGGGCTCAGTAATGGATGAGAGCCAACTAACTTTGGGCCAACAAATTGAGACTCAATCCATACAAGATGGAGCTGCTGTTGGTTGATGGGTTGTCTGTCCAGTTGGGAGACATTTGATCTGTTCTGAATAGGGTTGCACTGCCCCTAAAGAGCAAGGTTTGTGGTTTGGAGATGCGCCTGGATCCATAACTGTCACTTGAGTCTCAAGTGGACTCAATGGCATGAAGCAGCTCTTATCAACTTAGACTGATGTACCAACTATGGCCCTATCTGGACAGGCAGAGTCTAGCAACAGTGATCCACACTCTGGAAACCTCTTGTCTGTGCTTCTGCACTGCATACTACATTGGGCTGCCCTTGAAAATGGTCCAGAGACCTCAATCGAGTCAAAACAGTGCAGCAAGGTTGTTAACAGACTGGACATGGGATCACATCATGCCAGTCCTCTTTCAGCTGCACTGGTTGCCAGCTGATTCAAAGAGCTATCATGAACATTTAAAGCCTTAAACAGCTTGAGGCCAGGCTATCTGAAGGAATGCTTCATTCCATATGTACTTATCTGGGTCCTAAGCTCATTTGCTGCATTGCTTTTCAGGAAGCCCCCTCTAAAATAAGTAAAGAGGGAGGCTACCAGGAGAAGGGCCTTTTCAGTTCTTGCACCCTCAATATAAAACAAGTTCCCCAAAGAAGTAAGCCTGGTGCATACTCTCTACTCTTGTTGGTGCCAGGTAAAACCTTCTGATTTCCCCAGTATTTTAACAGTTATTTTTTTTTTATTCTTAGTTTTAATATTGCATTTCCTCTGTATTGCTGCTGTGCCTCTGTATGGATTTGATTGCAATCGCTGTGGACCAATTGCTATTGTTTTATTGGGCTTATTGTTTTACTGTTTTATTGTTACATGTTGCCCTTGGCTTTCTTTTTTATATGTTCCAATGATTTAATCTTTGCTAGCTGCCCAGAGAGCCTTTGCCTGTTGGGCAGTATAAACATGAAAGGAATCACTAAATACAGTGGCAAACGTGTAATTCTAGCAGTGTGGCTCAAGAGACAACGCGAAGCCTCCTGAATCCAGCCATGTTCTGCAGAATGCTGCAGCATGTGCCTCAGATCGCATGTGCAAAGCCACTCCCAGCCATGCAGGTCACATGAAATGCAGAAGGTCTCTGGGGATACATGCTGCAAACCTTATGCTGGAGGAAGAGCCCTTGGAGTGTTTATAGTGTACATGCAGGCCTTATTTCAGAGTTTAACAGGATAATCTCAGCCTTCTACAGCTGAAATTATTGGGCAGAGTCCTTGAGTCAAAAGGCATAATTTACTTGCTAAATTAAGCAGTGGATGTATTGTGTATATTCTCCCCAATACTGGGTTTCTTCCTGATGGAGTAGCAATTGAAAGGTATGACCCACTGGCTCTTCTGCCTGGTGTAAATGTTCCCAGCCATCACAGCTACCCGGACCAACTTGTGGATCTTCATAGAGTCTCCTACACCTCCTTAATCCTCTGAATAAAGGGAAAAGCCTGGAGTAGAACTGAGAAATTAAATATGTGTAAAATGTCAGTGCTGCATTTAGAGTCACTGAAAAATGCCCTAGGACATGTTTGTGCAATGAACTTCTTCTAAAATACAATTCATGTTTGCATTCCTACACTGCATTTGATGCTAACTCTTCCACAAAGAAGAGTTGCATTCCAGAACCCGAGAATGTGATTTTTCCTCCACCTTACTTGTTCCTAGCATTCCCTTATCACCCAGATGTAGTTCTCAGCCTCTGCAGCAGATAGGCAGAATCCCTTTAAGCAGCAGTATCTAACATATCAGGAGGGTTCCACTCACGGGTACTTCCTTTCCTACCAAGGATGTTGTTCTATTCTGTCCCCAATTCCATTTTTGTCTCTTCCCACCTTAACTCAGTGTCCTCCTGCCCTGACCTCTTCTGAACAGTTCCTGTCTTCCTTCTAAGGAACTTCCTCCCAACATTCCATCCTTGTCAGGATCAGAGCCTGATTGGTCCTGCAAGTGCCTGTGGAGCCAGGTGCTCCTCTAAGGGACAACAAATGGGAATCCATCATGCACTACAGCTGAAGGTCCTGGAGATGTACATAAAAGATGCCTTCACACTGCTGCTCTTTGCCACAGCAACACAAGCTATCTCTGGGACTCCCTGTGCCTTGTTTCTGCCTCCCTCTGAATAGACCCTGCCTCACTCAATCCTGTGCCCTTTCAACTGTTCCTGTCCCTCCTCTTAGTAGACTCTGCCTCACACTCCTCTTACCCTTGTGGCAATGACTCACTAGTAAAGCATCCTTGGAATTGTGCTTTGACTCTCCCTCTGTGCTTTTGACCAGGACCTGCTGACTTGTCTCTAGCTTCTGGCCCATAGTGAAGCTCCAACTTTGAGCTTGCACCTTGGACATGGTGTTCTGCCCATCCCTGCTGCTTACCATAGCCCAGCCCTCATGATTCTGGTTTTTGCTGTCAATCTTCCATTTACTCATTCTTCCCTTACATGCTTGACCAGATGCCTTGATCTGCAGATTTCTCTTTACTCCACTTTTTTTTTTAATAGCAGCGGTCTTAAGACCTTGGCTCAAAGATGCAACTGAGCAAAGCTGAGGTTCATGAAAGTTCATTTGCTCACATTTGCCCTTCAATGCTATTGCATGCTAAAAATTACAGAACATTGGAGTGCATCTTTTATCCAGAAGGAGTGAGTTGGGCAAATGTTTACCAGCACCCCTGACTGTAATGAAGTCATTGTTCTTATTTTTTCTTTTACTTACCTTGCTCTTCTAAACTTTCTTCATATTCTGAGCCCTCACCTTTAAGCAGGCTTTTATTTTCCCCTATATTTAATAGTGAACTGATTTAATTCCCAGACACACATACATTTTGGGGGGGAGGTGTGCACAGATCCGGGAGAAATGCCATGTCTCCCATATGACCCCACCATCCTTTCTGCAAATATTCTTCGAGAATTTCTCACAAGTGGTGCATAGGACAGTCACCCCAGCTGTTTCCCTTCCCTTCCCTTCCCTTTTAGCATGGTACCCTTTGGACAATTTTTATCCTCTGCCACAAACACTCCTCAGAAAGTTCATCCCCCTGCTTGACAGAACTGAATCCCATATGTAAGTACTCAGAAGTCAGACTCATAACATCTGATGTGAAAGAAGGCATAACATTATGTAAATTTACATAAGGGCCACAGCTCCCAGTATTCCTGAACCAGCTACACTTGGAAGTTGTGGACCTGGCTTCCACAGAACTGTGTCCCTACTCACAAGTAAATGTTATTAGGGTGACAACATGGTTTCACTTTCTTCTTAGAGTATTGATGAGTCATGAGGTAGAAGTTGTTTAATCACTGTTCAGTGTAACAAATGACAAAAAGAAAAAAAAAACAGGAATCCACTTTAAAAAAACTATGACTTTGTTACTCTATAAAATCTCTTATAGATCAGGCGACAAACCTTAGAACATCCAGACATAGCTTTTCCCCAAGCCTCATGGGAGCTGTAGTTCACTGTGGGTGCTGAGTATGTTTCTTTGTTTATGAGATCCCTAGTGCAGAACAGAAATATTCAGGGTCGATCATCATCAGCACATCATTGGATTTCAGGTGGTGCCACCAAGTCTTTTCTGTGATAAGGACAGTGATGCCATAAAATAACAATCTGAGATTGTTAAGACTGCTATCCTGAGTTTTTGCTCATCCTGCTTGCTTATTTTTAATTCCTATATTGCTCACTCCAGATAAAATTTAATGTGATTTCATGATGTGTCTTATGTGAAGTTTGTTAAAACTATTCTGCTGCATTAGTGCTGTCAAATTGCTAGAATCTTCTGCCACTTGTGTAGGCTTCTAAATATAACACTGATCAATAAAGCATGTGCAAAGACTCATAAAAGAAATGCATAATGGTGTCATAGGAGCACATGCTTGTGTGTTAATTGCAATCACATATCAAGGCAGCTTTGCCTTGGTTGCTCCGGAAAAATCCCTGTGCACATCCGTCCCTCCCTTTCCAGCTCTGTTGCTGCTTCCTCTTTGGCTCTAGTGAGACACTAGGGTTGGCTTGTTGCACAGTTGCCCAAAAGATGGGCAGCCATTGGTGTGGGGCGGGTCTGGGCAACTTGTGACTTCCAGATATTTTGACCATGACTTCTGCTACCTTTTATGAGTTGCTGTTCTGGCTAGGGATGCTGCCAAAATATCTTGAGGGCCACAAGCTGCCCACCTTCACTACAGAGCAAAGGTACTGAGAAATAGGCAAGGTTCCGGGATGGGCACTTACTTGAGATGGGGCCTTTGATTTACTGGTCAGTTCCCAGTTTTAGAGTTCATGGGACAGGAAGGTGTGCATGCATCAAGTTGCCAATTTCAACAAGCTTAAAGGCACACATTGCTCTCTTGGACCATGGTCACAGTCTCTGATTGTTCTAGTTCATATTCCAGGAATTGAAAGCGTGAGGACTGGATGTGTCAGTGCTAAATGAAATAGCAGTCAGTCAGGTAGAGAGAAGATGAAACACAGCCCGTTCTAAATTCCCAAGGATTAAGTCATTATAGGAGATGCCTCTCTCCAGGGCAGCATTTGCTCTGAGATGCCGTGCAGGATGAGCAGTGGCCATGTCATCTCAGCTTGCAACAAATCCATGTGGCCTTGTGACTTTATTGGGTGAAACAAAATGATTCAGCAGGTACTGACAAAGCATGAAAATTAGGTGAAGCACTTTTTTAAAAAATCCATGAAATGTTTACTATAATTTAGAACCCAATACAATCAAGAACTTGGGAATCCCTATCTCACTCTTCCTTCCACAGAACTTGTCTCATCATATTTTGTTATGTAGGGCAGCAGAAAAAATTCAGAGTTAGTAATGTGAAGAATCTGAGCAGAAATCTATAAAATATTCCCCCTAAAGAAATGAAGGATTCCTCTAGAAATCAAAAGGTGGTAATGGAATGAATTTTCTTAAGCCTATCATTGCAGGGAAGTCAAAACAATCATTTGTTGCTGTTTTTCTTCTCAGTTTCATTGTCATGAGAAAAAAAAACCACCCTCCAAGATAATAGTAATGTCCAGGACTTTGACAAAAATGAGAGCAATGTAGTTGATCCTTATGTATTTCACTGATCCATTTGAAGAAAGCTCTCATCAAACATGTGTATCGCAATATGAATATCACAACCCTTGGAAATTCAGTTCTATATTACATATAATGATGTAGACTATCAGGTCAATAGAATATCTCTCCTCTCAGTCACTTACCAAATGTTGTATGTGAGATCAGCTGCTATTCACAATCCGAGTATTGGGATCCAGTTTGGCCTTTTGTCAATTTGCAGATGAGACAGGCTATGAATGTCAACAATATTTACATGTGCTGTCCAAACTGGTATATACTAAAATTTGTCCATTTCATACTTCTGTTTGAACCCTTCTTCCACCTAAGTATGAACTTGAATACAGGCATCAAAAATATATAGGTTCCCAAATATTGTGAAATGGTTCCCTCCTAACCAAATCAAAACAAAACAAAAACATGAAAATGTGCATATCTGAAACAGTGTGTGCAAAATAATACATTCTGAGAAAATGTACCCAAAAGTAGTTTATTTAATGGGAAAAAATGAGTACGCAAAAATACATACTTTTAAAAATAGTAGGAAAATGCATTTACTTTGATTACCATATAGCCTACCAAACACATTTTCATACAGACTACCATGTTATCTGCAATTGGATGTGGAAAGGTATGGACAGAGTTTTGCAGTGGAAAGGATCATCTGGAGTTCTGGAATGTGTTCAGAAGGCACATCATTCCTTTCCTCCTTTTTGTCTTTGTCAGATGAAGCTGTGGATGTGCTCAATCAGCACCTTTCTGTGTCACCAGCATGGATGCAAGTGGGGGTGGGGGTTAGCAGGAGCAGGAGAAGATATCCCCAGGCCATGTTTCACTAAGCAATGCACTAAGCAATGCAATAACGACCTCCCAGTTAGATTACTGCAATGAATGTTAGATGAGGCTGCCTCTGGAGGCCATTCAGTAGCTGAAACTTGGGCAAAATATGGAGTCCAGACTAACAACTGGGACCTGAAATCTGAGTATATAGCACCAATTCTGTCCTGCTTACATTGGCTGCACTTCAAGCTCAGTCCAAGGTGTTGGTGGTAACCTATACAGTCTTACATGGCTTGGGACCTCAATACCTGGCCAAGTACTGCTTCCAACTTGTATCTAACCAAACACTATGATCAACATCTGAGAACTTCTTCTGAGTTCCACCTCTGAAGGAGGCTCAGAAGGTGGCAACAAGGAGGGGTTCTTCTCAGTGGTAGATCCTGATTATGGAGTGAACTTCCTATTTGACCTGCCCAACAACAGCTCTGACATAGTTTTGACACCAGGATCAACAGGTCTCTTCTTTTTTCCATTCAGTGATATTTAACAGAATGGGGGACATTTAAGCCAGTCTAGGTGCAATGAAATTGTTTGAACCACTCAAATTGTTTTATATACTGCTTTAAGTTTTGTAGATTGCACTATGTTTTAATTGTCTCTGTGGGTTGTATTTTTATGAATTGTTATGAACTGCTTGAAGAGCTTTGGCCATGGGATGGTTTTGAAATGAAATAAACAAATAAACCTGAATGGAACTGAGTTTGATAGGTTCTTCCATCCCGAATATACACACACAGTTGTTTAATGGCTTTTAGTACTTTTGAAGGTATACTCTTACAACAAATGCTTGCCAAGTTGGACATCAGAAAATTTCAGAATAAGAAATAGAGAATAGTTCCAAATGCTGTACTTCCAGTTCTCAAAATTATATTTCAGAAAAAGTACTTGGCAACATCTTCCAGGCTGACTGTTTGGTTCATAAAGGACAATCTTCTGGCCATCCTACCTGAGATAAACAAAGCCACAAGACATGATTTATGATTTTATATACATTTGTGTGTAATATGCACATTTTGCACATAATTTTGCATGTAACTGGATGTATTTGGTAATTATCTCTTCTAATATCCACATTCTTCTACCAGTTTCTGATTTCCATTGCAATGGAAATGAAGGGGTGTGAATTTTAAAGGATTTCTTTCAGTTTACATAGCAGTTCAAAAGGGAGAAATTAGGTAAGTTTGCATTGAAGTGCAGGTTGAACAAATTTCTATTCCATCCCTATTGCCTAGTGATCTTCTTCATATCCCAAAATAGGATCAGGACCAAGGTAAATATGGTAAAATTGTCCAAGTAGTACACTGATTTTTGTATATGTTTTTCTACCAATTCCAAGCAATCTATTTTTCTTGTGCTCTCACACAGTGGATGCTCTGAAATACAATTTACAGGAGAAAGGGTTTATCTGCTGCAAGCTTATTTTGATTTGATATGATTCTGAATAAGTATGACATGAAAAACCTGCACAGTTGCCCTAACACTAAAACATTTTGTTTCTCATGTACATTTTTTAAAAAGCATGAGTGTATCAGATTTTGATGGTTTTGGTTCATTTGTAGGCATTCATTATGGTTTTACAAGAAGATAAATGTAAGAGAAATTGAACTGATTTGAAAAACAAAACAAAAGCATACTAATTGTGACTGAAGGGATGTACCATACTGATGGTGTAAGATGTGACCCTAATATGCCTCTGATATAACCTGGTATGAAGAAACTATATAACCCAGTTCTGCAAGTACATACTAAAAGCTAACTATGTTTAGTGATGGCTGGCTAATGATTGTGTTGTCACTCCATCCTCAGACTATATTATTTACAAGTGCCACAGGGCATATTGGGTCTGTTTCTGCTAAACGTAAGGGAGACAAGTAGGGGGAAACAGGGACGCTCAAGGCCACTGAAATTCAAACCACATTTCTGCAGGCTTCTGTTCTTATTGGCAGTCTACTTTTTTTTTTGGCTCCATCTGGCTGGAAAAAGTGTGTATTTCAAACAGGGATAGCATGCATTTTTCAGAAGTCCACAATTTTCCTGACTAAACCATGCCCATGTTTAATTTTCTGAAGTGTGCGATTTTAAAAGTGCACATGTTTGAACATGAATTAGGGTTGGTACTTGGTACTTTGGGAACATATTTGGAAATGTGCTTGCCAATTTGTATCCAGCATTGTGAATAGGGCATTTCTGTGTGATTTCAAACTGAAGTTGAATTCTCATACATCCCTAATTTAGGGTGAAGACATGATAGTTTTGCTTTTCAGAAAACTGCTGTTTGTGCAAAATTCCAGAGGGTCTGTTGGTCTATTGCAGCACAAAGAGCAAAGATTTTTACTACTTTAAAGTCTAACAAAGGTGATGGGGGAAGGGTAAACAATTGGGTTATATTGTAATAAAATGGAAAAAACTGCAGCCCATGGCAATTCATTTAAAGCCCATATGCATGCAAAGTAAGAATAACTATTTGCAATAGCAGTAATTGATGACGATACACTTGTCTTAGCATGACTAAGCACTGGCATGTGCAGTGGGACAGGAAACCCAAATGACTCAGGCTAATGACAAATCTTGACTTAATTGGTGTTGGTCTGAATAGACACAATGGTTTTCTCACCTACTATTGGTGTAAACTTAAAGCTTCAGATAATGTAATAAATGCATGCACATTTATGTGCATGTACACAACTGCAGTCACTCCAATTTACAATGCAAGACCAATGTGTCTGAAATGAATCTGTTGTAGAAAACTATTTAAGAGCAGGAGCAGTGGGCTGAACGCTTTTCTTTAAACTGCATGCTAACCATAATGCCACTAGCTGGTCCTACACCTCACCTCTGTTTTTGGTTTTTGTTTGTTGGCGGGGGGTGGGATAAAAATACAAATGGTTGTTTTATGCATTTGCCAGCTCATCTAGATCAGGACTGTGAAAACTCCAGCAGTTGGGCCAAATTCAGCCCATCCAGGGTCCCTGTCTGGGTCAACTAAGCCCCCAGTGCAGCCCTTGAGTTTTCTATAGATGGTCACACAACCTTCTAGGGACCCTGCTCCATTTCCTTTGATTAATGATTGTTGTCCACATTTCACATGTTTCTCAGTGGTTGAAATGGCTCGCCTGAGGTTTAGTTGATGGTTGATGGTAGCAAGTACTTCCTGACTCCTTTGCATTTGCACTGCATTTCTTCTGGCCTACCTACCACTAGTAATATTGGAAAAATGCCCAGTGGATTCAGATGAATCTGTATTTCTGTCTTGGAGATCCCACAGTATTTCTATCTTGGAGATCCTTCATCACTGCATCTAATTTGTGTGGAGCAGTACTGCATACTAGTGTGAAACTTTTAAATATGAGCATCTTTTTTATGCTGTCTGACTGGCATTCGGATGTCAAGGCAATACCACATTTCATTTCACGCAAAACTGAGGTTCTGTGTATTGCAGAATGAAATTTTTCACATACCTTTGAGTGAGGATGTACAGGATAAGAGGGCACTGATCTAATGACAAATTGATTAATTATGAATTCTCATCTTTGCATGACACTTTCTTACCTAGTGATCTTTAAGAACCTGTAGCAAATGGTAGAAATAATTTCCAGAATTTCTTTCCTGTCTTTATACATATATGCCTTGTAGAACAAGCCTTCACTTCATTGACAACTGCAGTTATAAAAAATAAATACAATAGATGGTAGAAATTGACCCTTTGGGGAAGCCTTTGAAAAGAAGAAGAACAGGTGTCTCCTGTATCCTGCAGCTGCTGAATACTTGACATTTCAAAGAGGGTAACCTCTCAAGCCTAGCATAATTGCTGTAAATGCAATAATACATGGACCTCTAATCATCAGACTCAAATAGAACCATCTACTCTTTTGACAGAACTGTGGATACTCCAGGTTTACTTACAGCACAGCTCCATCCAAGATTCTTTAGAAGTAGCTCCTGCTGTGCTTAATGAGGCTTGCCCTGTAGCAAGCAAAGAATTAGAACCATTGTGGTGGGGAAGGAAGTCTCTGGCAATCTCAGACTCACAGAGATTACAAATGTCAGGCAAGTGATCAAGCTTGTTCCATTCTCTTTCCATGTAAGTTTTTAAAGTTTGTGAAATAATAATAATATCTGTATGAAAATGCATATTTGTCCACTTTTCTCTTAATATCCATAATGTCAGGTCTTGTAAAAATGCACAACACTTTAAGGAAGTTTACACTGGAGGAATTCAGCTTTATGTGTACCTTCCATTGATAGATTTGATAGATCCATTTTTTGCGTACTTATGTGTGCATATTTCCCCGAGACTAGAAATACTGTGTATGTGTGCATGCAACTCTGCTGTAGCCATCTGAAAGACTTGGGAGGAGCAAATTTGCTAAACATATTTAAAAAATTAATCAGCCCTAGTTAATGACCACCATTCCTGGAAAGTTCTCTTGAAAACAAACTCACACAGGATTCATGACTTCACCTGCATACCAGGTAAGGCAGCAATGCTCAAGTATAGCACAACTCATACTGTGCTATGCTTAGCTCAAGTTAAGCACATCTTGGAAAGGTGAGCTCCAAGTCAGCACAGTTACTTTAGGATTAATAGTGCAATTCCAAGTATACTTAGCAAAATCAAATTCACTGAACTGCAACCCAAGTCTCATTTAATGAATTGAACATCCTTCTATGTTAAGTTGCACAGGATGGGCAACATGCCCTGTTTATCAACATGGAAGAGTGAAGAACATGCTTAAACATCTCTTGTTGAAATGTGAGGAACCTGAACAACTACAGCTGCAGTGGTACCTCAGCTCACAAACTTAACCCAAATTGGTTGTGAACCAAGTCAAATCTTCCCATAAGGTTCAATGTAAATAAGGTTAATCCATTCTGTAAATTTTTTATCACAAAAATCTGAAACAAAGTAACAAAGAACAACAAAGTAACGAAGTACAGAACAGTAGAGAACACTGACTTAGGTGTGGGGGAGGTTATTTTTTGGAGGGAGAGTCCCCCTCCATAAGGACATCGGGGAGATCTCCTTCAGGGTTTCCTCTCTTCTTTGTCTCTTAGCTGCAGGGTCAATTTTGGGGAAAAATTTGCATGTTCGGGTCACCTTCATTACTACCCTGCACATTCTTTTTACCACCATGCTCGCTCTGCACATTCTTTGGAGCCATTATTCAATACTTTACAGTACTGCATGTGCTAAAAAGCACACAAAAAAGCTTCACAGCAAGTGACCACAGGTCTGTCTATGACCGCGAGCAGGGAAGATGGGTGTGATCGCAATCATGTGGGAACATGGCTGCAATCGTGGCCATCACCCGATGCAGTTTGTGAACGAAGGCAAAATTTTTCCGAAATTTTTGTGCATGAACCAATTTGGTCGTGAACTGAGGTGTACATGAACCGAGGTAGCACTGTACTGCAGAAAAATGCTGGAGAAGCCTTGGAGTACCTTTTCGAACTTATCTAAGGGAGGCATATACACATCTTGTTAAACCAGTTCTGTCTGCATGTCACCAATTTTCAGGCATCTTTCTTTCTGTTAAGTCATTGATGAGATCAGGTTTTTTTTTCCATAATTCAGTTCTCCTTGTGCTAATTAGACATAGTGTGCATTTCTGCAAGTGCAAATTAGCTTAACTGCCCCCCAAGTGATAAACTGGCCCATAAATCAATGGAATCCATGTGACCCAGAAAGACTTGGTCTACTATAAAATCTTCAGGCTGGGTTCATAGAAATCTGAACTCATTTCAATCCACTGCAGATTTCTCCAGCATCCTTTGTGTAAAGGGATGGAAAAAGTAAAAATCACAGGCATATTCTCAGAAAAATCATAGAAATATTTTGAAACATATTGGCTCAGCTTTAGTCCAGGGTATGTGCATTCTCAGATGATCTTAGCTATTATGAATATGTGAATATATAGTAGAAGGCAGGCCCTAGGAGCTAAGCCAGATAAGAGCACAGTGATCCGTAATAGTGCTCATATCTGTATACAATTCTATTAGAAGCAATGGAAGAGGGCCCCAATTCAGACAGAGCCCATGACATGGAGGAGGAAAAGCACTGAAGCATTTTCTCAAGAAAATCCCCGCCCCTCCAGCACACACACAAAGCTGCTCTTTCTTGGTTTATAAAGCAAACATAGTAAAAATACTGGAGTGTGAAGCAGCCTTAAGGAGTACAATTTATATGGGCCAGAACATACCTTGATGGAACAATGCACACACATCTCAGCACATTATACATGCATTCTAGTCAATATCTTTTAACTAGTCTTTGTTAACTGGCAATCCAATGCCCCAATTATTTATGGTAATATAATAAATTATGACAATTATATTTTGGTTGCTGCCTTTATTTAACCTTCCAGTCTCTTGAGCTGATTCTCACAATCAGACAATGTGTCTGTTGTCCAATTTTCCCAGCGCCAGTACTGAAAGAAAGCATGCAAAGCAGTCTAATTAATGCAAAAAAGTAGAGAGAAAAATGTTATCCACTTGGCTGCTTTGGAAGAAATCACGCCCTAATAAATTAATTCCTTGTTGATCCAATTTGTATTGCTGGTGAACTGTTGAGGTTATACACAAAGGTTAATTTCCACATCAGTTCTCTGTGAAGTTCTCTTTATTTTTTACATAATGTTCTCGTTTCCTCTCCATATTCTAAATGTCAAGATTTTGTATATTTCTTATGTTCAGCCCTGGCATTACTTCCCAAAATAGACAACATTAAAAGTCAGTGATGCCATGAATTCTCTAATTAAAATGAAATTTAAAGAACCTTAAAAAACAGCTGAGCAGCTACACAAATGGCAAACATGATGGTTTAGGAATAGCATCTGAAAAACTACATGGGTGCAGCCCTGAGGTGCCTAGCAGGTCCAGGGTCAGAGTTGTATCCCATTCTAAAACACCCTATGTTGTACAGCTGGAAAGCAAGCAAGCAAATTACACCAACACCCTAGTCCAAGGGAGGAAAATGGAGTTGCTTCTTGCATTTGTAGCAGGCAGCCAAATGTGAGAGTAGGCCTGTGTGATTCTGGTGAGTTTGGAAGCCTTATACAGGGATAGCCCATGGGAGTCCCTGAGATGGCAACACACCGCTTCCTCAGTCCTCAGTACGGATGTTGCACAAGCAAAACTGAACTTTGTCGATGTCCAAATTGCACCATGATTTTTATTCTGTCATATGTCATGCTGAATGCTGGGGAATGTATGGACTTTAACAGTAGATTGTGTTCATGTCTATGTTCAATTTAGAAAAAGCAAACTGGGAAATTTTTGATAAAAAATTAATTGCAATGAATGTTCCATACATCCTCGAGACCTCACTCCTTTTCCCCAACTACTAATCATTGCTTGGCTTCCTGGTTTTTCTCCCACTTGCCTTCCATTCTGAAAGGTCATAATGCCTCCTCTAACGCTTAGTGGCAGCAAAACCTTTAAGACACAACCTTTGGGCCATGATTTTGCCTTTGTTCTTGCCCACCCAACAGCTTCTCTGAAACTGAATTTGGCCATCAGGTTAACAGTGGTTTGCCATCACTGCTTTATAGGCTAAAGTGTGGTTTTAACCCTCTCTATGACCAGGTATTTTGTTCCAAAGCAGAGCATTACACAGGCCACAAGCTGAAGTGGAAATATTACTTGCAATAGACTTGGTATTTCTTGAACTTCCGTGGAGTTTAACAAGGTTACATAGTACTCGTGTATGGCATTTCCTTAGCAACTTCTGAAGAGCACAAGATTCCACCATCCCACTAATCACACTGAACTGCACTATTTTTCATCCAAGAAATTTACATAGCACCATTCACCACTCCAATATATGTCTCTTGTTGAAACTGCTTAATAATAGAAGCAAATGAGTTAAATTCCTTTCCCGGTGTGCTTTCACTCTGAACCTAGACAGTGGGGAACAATGGAGAAAACAGTGAGGAAAAGCAGGAAGGGGTGCTGCAAAGGTAACAAGATGCAACATTCATTTATTTTAAAATGTATCCATGATCTTAAAAAATAACACCCTGTCCAAGATGTTATCATATCTTCAACAGAAAAGGTCTGTCAGATAGTGCTTCTCCATCACAATTCTGATGATTCTGAAATCTCATTTTGAAATTTTGATAATTCATCTTGGACCATTCCTGACATTGAAGGCTGCCTGGCTCCCCTGCTGAAACTGAATTTTAATTCTTGATGTACACAACTGATGTGTACATTTGAAAAAAATACTCATTAAAATATTCGCTGAATTTCATGCAAAAGAAAAAAATGCTCACAATCTTATATGCACTCAAATTAGAACAAGGCTCAAGATGGAATTCAGAAAACTTTGGCAAGTTTGAATTTTGTTGATCCACACATCCCTACCTGCTTTCTATGGGAGAGATAGAGAAGCCCACTTCCGATCCAAGGAAACCAATGATAATCATATTTCTCTCACACAGTGTGGGACTGAGCAGCATCTGTAGCCAGGTAGCAATTCTGAATGGACAGTCTTGGAAGGAGTTAAACTGTCCGCCGTGCTTTGTATTTTAAATTGCTTTTGAGGGGGAAAAAGTAATATCCATATTGTACCTTGAAGGAAGACTTAAGCTGTAAACTTTAACTGCAGCCTGAGTTGGCAATCATTTCACAGGGACAAGACACTGCAATGGAAATTGCTCTATAAATAAGATCCCTTACAGAAGAATTAAAATGGAATTCATATTATTGATGTTCACTAGCAGCCATAAAAAACAGAAGACAGCCAGGAAGTGGCACTTGTTTCAAATCACCATCTGACGCACCTGAAGGACACCGTCAAAGTCGCCTTTGATCAATAGTGATGAATCTGCTCATCCGGCTCTTTGGATAACTCTAATGCGTTCAGAAACCTTGAAGAAATGCAGCCAGGAAGGAGATGGGACAGATATTAGCTCTGCCTATACAAAGTGCCATTTAACCTTTATTCCCCAAACTTGCCCTTTCACAGGAAAACAATACCAAGAGAAACACTTCTTTGTTGGACTTTGAAAAAACCATTTCCCTTTCTTTATTGTTCAGCCTCTTTGGGGAATAACTACTCCCACAAATTGAAGATAGAGCTATCATCAAGCTATTTGCAATAGAGTGCTTACCTCCAGAGCTAAGTCATCTATTTCATAGACAGCAGTTCTTACTCAAGCATCCCATTTGTGGGTTAAATGAACAGATTAGGGCAAGGAGTTAGAATGAATTTGCTGGGCCTGCCTCCCCTCCATCACTGGTTTCATTACTGTCATCATGCTGAGGGAGAAATGATGCTTTGGGGCTCTTCATGCAATGAGAAACCTGGAGAATGAGGTCAGCAAGGAAACAAGGAAAGGGATGGTGCTATCATGCTCTTCCTCACTCTCACCCCCATGCTTGTTTAAACCTTAAATGGATGTCTGAATGGGTCAAAAGATTTGAACTGTACATCTGCCGTTGTGTTTCCCCAATCTTCCTTTGTTTGGTTGCTGGTATTCCATCCAAATTCTTACAAATATACTTAGGACAGGTTAAGTATTACTTGAATTTTAAACATTTTTAAACAGAAAATAAAAAGGAAATCTGAGACAGGGCAAGGGAATGGCTGACAATATAAGGGGTGTCCTTTTTGGAGGGGGGTCCTTTTTGTTTATTGGAGGGTATTTTTAAGAACAGTTTGGTAGATCAGAGGAAGGAAGGTGAAAAAACTGGCATGGAATTAGATCCCATCAGCAACAAATGCTGAATTTAAACCTAGCAGTTGGGGCAGGTTCTGATTCACGAGGGAGTGAAGGTAACAGATGACATGGTGCAATTCCTCAAAGCTGTATTTGATTAGTGAAGTTCCCCTGTAAGTGATACTGAACCTGGTTGCTCTTATAATTCAGACAAGGTGGGAGCTGAGCATGACAAGCTGGGCCTATTACAGCATGTGGTATTTCAGGTGCAGCATGATTGATGTTCGGCTGTTAGTAGTGACATTGATGAGGCTACTCTTCTAGCTGGTGCTGCAAATGTTTCAATTCTGGTTAAACTGGCACTTATTTTTATTTGCTACTCTGGAAAATTATTCTGAGTGAACTTAGTGACTGTGTAAAGGGACAGATTTACAATGCTGGAAGCTTAAACATCATTAAAAAAAATCACAGTTGGCACATCATGATCTTATGAAGCATGAGCATTCGTGTGTGGCTTCAGCAGCATCTCTCTAAAAGGAAACATGGAGTTTAGTCTCCATGATGATCATTCAAATCAATGTGACAATGATCTTAAAGGCAGATGCTTAAAAAAATCCTGCAGGTGCAGTTTTCTTTTCTCCTTTTCAAGCAAAGCATTACCTGTTACAGTAGATCTGATAACATTTCAACCGATAGAAATATGGATGGGAAGAAAAATAAATTTGATTGCAAACTTGCCTAATATTATACTTGTGAACCTATGGTGAATTGAAACTCCGTTCCCCCTTACATTTGTACTTCTCTGAAGTTTGCTATGGAGTTCTCCAATCAAAATATCCATATACAATGTGTCTATTAGGGGAAAGTGCACAAAAATGAAAAATATACATTGTGTTATAAAAACTGCTTGGAATGGTTTCATATCAGGAAAACCACATGCAAAAACGTATTAGGAAAAATGTGCACAACAATCCATACAGATTCTCCTGCAGACTTCCCCACCCCACTAAGATTTCAAAGTTTGGGACAAACTGAAGTAAGCTTGGGGAAATGAGGAACCAATGGAACCACCATTGAAAGGATTGACCAATTTTAGATATAAGTAAACTTGGACTAAACAAAAACATTGATCTAAGGACTTATAACTAGTAGACTTTGGGACAAGTCTAACCATTACAGAACTACAATTTGTCCTGAATTTGATTTGAAATTTGATGAGAGCCAGTGTGGTGTAGTGGTTAAGAGCATGGGACTGGGACTCAGGCGATCTGGGTTCTAGTCCCCGCTCAGCCATGGAGCCAACTGGGTGACTTTGTGCCAGTTACAGACTCTCAGCCCAACCTACCTCACAGGGTTGTTGTGGGGATAAGATGGAGGAGGAGATGTAAGCTGCCTTGAGCCCTTTGTAGGAAAAAGGCAGGAAATAAATAGAAAAATAAATAAATAAACTGAATTTCTAGTGTTTCTTAGAAATTCACTAGGCATATTCTGGGTGAATCTGTGATGTGGGGAAATCCACATTTTCCAGACAGTACTACTGGTGAAAAGTCATTCTGTACTATACCTTTTCCACAGAGAACTTGGAATGCTGAAAAAGTTCTTCTGAAGCAGGCTCAGAAAAGAACTTGGAAGTCTCCTTTTCAAGACTACAAACTCTCCTCTTGGACAAATTGAACTCTAAGCTGGAAAAGAATTTCCAGATACCCCTTTGCCATCTAAAAATGTAACATTTTTTTCCATTACAATGCACAGAAGGAAAATGAAAGGCTGCAGAGAAATAACTGAGAATGTGAGAGGAAGCAAACACATTGCCCATGGAGGTAGACCTTCCCCCATACTGCAGTCTCTTAATTTAACACATAGAATGTAACAGAGGATTGCTTCATTCAGCATTCAAGATGAAGTGGCTGAAGGGGGTGGGGGCTTGGGCTCAAGGGAAAGAAACGAGACATGATCCTGCAAGAACTGAAATGTACAGAGGTTGGAATATTTGTGGGTTAATCAAAGGCTGACTCAACACAGATCTAGGTGCTGTACCCAGAGCTATGTGACATCATGGAAAAATAATTTATTGTGTCACCCTAGACTGGGGTGACTATGTAATGGACCTCCAGATATTTTGGCTTACATTGCCCATCAGCTGCAGGCAGCACTAGGAAGGTGACAAATGACCAAGCCCTGCATGAAAATGAGGTCTGTTCCTGTTTCTCATTGACTTCTAGGAGGTAGCAGGTCTCAGCCTGCCCAGAAAAACTATGTGCACCTGGATCTGCAAGGCAATTTAACTTTACGCCAAGCATTACCCATCAACACTTAGACACCACTGGGTAAAGTTAAATTGCCTTGCAGATCCAAGGGATCTGCCTACCTCGAAGGCAATTGCTACCACACAGAAACCTGATATTCTCCATGGAGTTCCATTGTAGGTGGGAATGGCAGGACTCTGTTTCAACTTGGACAGTCACCTAATTTCTTGGTTGCAGAATTGGGGCACCATCTAAATTCAAACTATGGTATAAATAAACTCAAATGAACAGTTCTGTTTTTACTACTGGGAGCATGGAGGAAATCCACTTTTTAAAAATCGCATTATAGTCAAACCTTAAGCTAAAGACACTTAAAAGGCATTAAGTTGGAAGGCAGCTGGACTTCGGCAAATTATGTATAAAATGTCCTTCCTCCCGATACTTGTCTTAGTTTATCTTTGCTCATGGGTGCATATTTAATGCATCTGCTTTTGGAAGATTTGCCATTCTCTACTGTTCCAAATCTTTTAAGATGATTTGTTAGTGTGATCTGATTGCATGGGTAGTGTAAGTAGCATAAGGGATTAAACTAAGAAACACAGGGGATCTTGCTGAAATGATATTGGGTACAGAACACTGCTATTACATTTGATATGACTGTGGCTATGAAAACTGATATGGAGCTGGTTTCAGATTTGCTAGTGGCAGCTGGAAGCAGTTGCGCAGTGCAAAGATTCTGACTCACCACAATCACAAGGGGTTTCATCAGTGTGTAGGCCTTAGCAGTCTCAGGAGGATTAGGACTCAGGAGGCCAGGGTTCGAGTCCCCGCTCGGCCATGGAGCCAACTGGGTGACTTTGGGCCAGTCACAGACTCTCAGCCTGACCTACCTCACAGGGCTGTTGTTGTCAGGATAAATGGAGAGGAAGAGAACCCTGGAGTCCCTGCAAGTTGAAGAAAGGATGTATAACTGCAGCATAGTAATGATCATTATGAGATGCAATACTTTTCATGAAGATGGCCTAAATGTATTCAGGTATACAATACCCATTAGGGACTAAATACCTTACATTAAAATTGTGACTGCAGGATTGTTAAAGGTCAGGAGATTGTCAGTACATGGTGGCGATCCTACGGGCACGGAGCCTAAATGAGGAAACACTCCAATTGCAGATGTTCCATTATGTACAAAGCCTCTAAATTCTCCAGTGGTTCATGACAATACACAAACAAGGTTAAAGTAATATATAATTAAAAACTTTTAAACACTAAAGCAATAAAACAGGGTCATAATAGATGAACAGGTCAGGTAATGCCTGTGGGAACAAATGTTTGGAATAATTAGTCACCCTTTATGCATGTTGAGAGAGAGAGAGAGAGAGTGTGTGTGTGTGTCTGTCTATTACATTTCAATATCAACCCATATCCCACAGCCTTTCTGGGCAGTTTACGAATGTTAGAGTAATATATACAATTCACAAATTACTCATATTAAATAAACAGTAATAGTGATGTAAAAATAGGTCAAGGGAACAGCCTCAGGGCAACTACCATGGCAGCTATAATAATTTAAGCCCTGGCACCACAGCACACAATCATACAATATTTAAAGCCAGCACAGCAGATAATAAAACACAACAAACATAATTATTAGAAGAACTGGAAAATAAAAACGTTTCTACCTGCTTCTGAAATTATGGCAAGAATGGCTCCAGGTATACACCTCTGGAGGGTGTATTCCAGAGATGAGGTGCCACTACTGAAAAGACCTTTCTCCTTGTTGCCACCCCCTTGCTTCTAGGACTTTGGTAGCTGATCTTCAGGGTCAGCTAGGAACATATGGGACAAGGCATTCCTTCAGCTAGACTTCTGCTTGGTTTAGAAGGCATTAGAGAGTTTTGCCTGATCAGTCCTATAGACCCTGGGTTGTTATCAATGGGACATAGGATTGAGACTTCAAGCTCTATAAAATGTGCCACTTATTCATTTGTCCCTTGTTCTTTACTTCCCCCCAAAACTGAAATTGTATCCATCAACATTTGTGTATTTTTCTACCCAAAAAGTTGATATACACAAAAAGAATACAATAAACAAACAAACAAATAAATCTAGTGGTTATCATATGTATTATCTGTTGCTTTCAATGTGATGTAGGGTATACTCATCATTGCTATTATAAGACTGCATTTCCATCGCCAACAAAAACAGTCCAGTTCTCATCTACAGAAGTCCAGTTTAATGCTTCACACAGGCACTCTCAAAACCTTACCTAAAGTAATTTGATGATGTACTTTTAAGCATCACTCGATCAAAGAACTCAGTTTTAACTTTAAGGTTTCTAACAGAATTATGCATAGCTCAAACTTCTAAGTTTCTTCTTCAGTTAAGTACAAGGAAATGTCAGATGTAATGGGATATGTTAATCCAGTGATCTTTAATGATGAAGTCCAGGCTTATTCATGTTGAGAACATTCTTATAGGCCATTTTGGTCCTTGGAGAGCTAAAGTCAAGACATGAATGAGTAACAGATTAGCTGGAGAGATGCAGAACCTTCATAATCATGCTTCATTACATTAAGAATGGTGAGTAACTATGCATAGCTACTAAAGTTGGTTTATTTTGTCCATTAGTCATATCAATGCCTTTTAGATAGAGCAATTAAATACATCATTAGTCACTTCATGGGGTGTCCACTCAGAAGTCAGAGGGAAATTTTTCTGCTCCTCTGGAAAGAACTTCTTAGTTATAAAATCAGGATCCTTCCTAATGCACATCACCAGATAGATGCCTGATCATTAATGTACAAACCACCCAAATAGGTCTTGGTATCATATAGATAGCAGATTGGTGCAAGAGGAATGACTCAGTTTGACGGTAGAATCTATTGATTCTGAATTGGACAGAAGTTCTACTAGTCAGCTTGAGTCACAGTGAGCAGATTCTCAAATAAATCCTTCACATTGTTGCAGAAAGAGGCATGAACAGTGGCTAGTGAAGCTTTGCAGCTGAGAATGTACTGCTCACTGGCACAATGAAACAAAGAGAAAACAGAAGTTCAGTTCTGACTCTGTTAATGTCAACATAGCGTAGACAGATTTTGCAAGACTTGAAACACTGTTCCCAAAAGCTACATTTTGCATCTAATTCTAGGAAAGAATGATGGACTATTCCATGGAAGGAAATATTTGTACACAGGAACACCACTTTGTGAGTCAGTCACCCAATCTGGGATGTGGGTGTGGGTGTGTTCTCTCTCAAATGTGTCCCAATTGTCTGCTTCATACTCTGTCTCATACAGCTGAAAGGAAACTATTGGGAATTGAGTGAGTTCCTTATTTTCCCCACAAAGTCCAGTGTAGTTAGACTGAAGGTCATTATAATATAAGAGTAAATAGTGTTGTATTTGCTAAAGAAATGAAATTAAATATTGCTGTTTATTATACACTTTATTTTCTTTTGGCCTTAAACACTAAGGCCAAAAGAAAAAAAAGTTCCAAAAGTGTTTCTAGCAGCTACATCTTTCTTGTTCTGACAGATTCAGATTTAAAGTGATCCCTGTTTAGGCCTTTAGATGATAGGTTTTCACCACTGAGACCTGAGTGGAACAGGCAGAGTGACTTTGCAGGAAAAAATACTTTAAAAATGAGCATAAAGCAGATATCAGGTTCTGTTTTTGACCCATTGTCATGTGTGCACACACATGTGTTCACAATCACAAGGGTGCTTGTGAACACATGGGCAGATTGCCGATTCAATGGGAACTCAAGCTCAGACTGTGAGGATGAGGATTGTTGTGGTCTCTCAACATGTCCAAGCAGTGGACCAAGGTCAGGAAACATTTGGGGAAATACAGGGGTAATTGACATTTTGGGCAGATGAGAGCCCCAATCTCCCAACTTGTGGAACAGGAGGCTGGAGAGGTCTCACAGCAGGGGAATGGGGATAGAGAGCTCATTAGCTTGTCAGGCATAGAGGTCCCACCTCCTGAAGAGGAGATGCTGGTTGCCAGGGGAAAGCACTGGTAGAGGTTGAATTGGGAGAGAAATGAGAAGAGTGTGGGTGGGCTTATTTCTGCAGTGCTCTGCCCCAGAAGAAAGAAGCAAAGGGATGGTGGATGTTTGAGAGGGCTCAACATTTCACTCTGGGTGAACTCACAGGCATGTAACCCCCTGCTGGGAAGGGGGTTTTGGATTAGTGTGTTTAGCTGGGAGGAGAACCACATCTCAGAACACCCATTCTCTTCCTTTTCCAGTGGTGAATGATTTCCTGAAAAGTGGATTCTCCCTTACTCTTTGCTCATACCTAAGAAACCTCTATTACACATAATTCCAGTTGTTAGGCTGATAAACGACTGGTGAAAATTCATGTACATGTTTAGAGGACATGGGCCCATAACCTCTCCTAACAATAATGGGAACTGTACACTTGCAAACTCCATTTCATAAAGATGAACCTCCACTCCAGGAGCACAGTGGATTCCATAAAGCATTAAAAGATAATTAATGTCACTTTACTTTTGTGACCTACTGTAATGTAAAAATAGCACTCCCTTCCACTGCCATCTCTTGCTGGCATTCTACTGACATTTTCCAATTCCGTTCATGCTGCTCCTTCTCGTGCCCTGTACTTTCTCAGCACCTCCATTGTAGTTATAAAAGCTACAAAGGAAGTGGTGGAATATAAATGGTACCTGAGCATTACGATCCTTAACTTCATGGCCCAATGCCTCTCTCTTTGGTAGACCTCACACTGCCTCAGACAATGAAAAACTGAATGTGAAGTCTTATTCTTTTCCATATCTCAGCTTTTATGTTGCAGTAGCAGTAGCTACTGTGCAAGGCAAAGGGCACAATCCTATAGATGAGACTGAATAAAGACAGGGGCACCACTTCAAACAGAAAATGAGATTTTTTTAAACTGAATGTGGAGAAACATAAGCACATTTACAAAATGAGACAGGTCAGGTAAATGCTGTTTTGCAAGCTCTTCTGCAAGCTCATTCCAGAAACAAGCATGTTGACTTATTCAATACCTACTCATTGTGCTAGTTCTGGGTAGGAATTTGACAATCGTGTATACTTCCCTCTCCTTGTGTTTTCAATCAGCCATCATTTACACCAACGTGTGCTCATTGACAGATGTAGATCTCTCACTCTCTGGAAAACTATGCCAGAAACAAAAACACAACTCTTCAGAATGTACAGACACCGTCCATCACGTCTTCATTTGTGTCACTGCTTGGTGATAGTGGACAGCCCATCATGGGGAGACTGGGAGAGGAGCACTGAGAGCAGAGCAGAGCAGAGCAACCATTTTATTGTTGCATATCTATTTGGAAATGTAAACCACTCAGAGAGCCCTGTGTGCTTATGGGAGCAGAATAGAAATGCAATAAGACAAAATGGCTAATAGTAGTAGTAGTAGTAATAATAATAATAAGCTGGTATGCAAGATTTTGCATATTTTTCTTAGATCAGCATAAAATAATGAAGCAGACACACCTGCACACCCAAAAATTGCTGTGCTCTGGTCAGAGAGGTGTAAGTTGTGTGTGTGTGTGTGTGTGTGTGTGTGCGCGTGTGTGTGATAAAATGGTGTCTACTTTGTCATGTTTTTTATGTAACTTCCTTAGTTTCATGAAATGAAAGTTGCAGAAAATTATGGAACATTTAAGAAACAGTCTGCAAATCCACAAAATCCATACAACTCTGAAAAACTGGTTCTTTGCAGATTTCACGGGGTAGATTCGTAGAACTCAAGTGCCATTTTGATCCATTACAAGTTTCTTTAACTGTCCTAGTTGTGTGGTTCTCACTAGCATGTAGACACAGTTGGATGTCACACCTTGCCTACATCCTGCAGAACCCATTCTGTAACATCAACCATTCTTGGCTGCCAATGTTGTGTAAATGATAGAAAAACTCCTTTGAGGAAGCAACTCAACTGTCAGTGTGAAAGTCAATGTGGCATAATGGGTAGTGTTAGACTGAAACTTGGGAGATGCAGATTTGCTACTCCCCACACAGCTATGAAACTCAGTGGGCAGCTTTGGGCCAGTCATTGACTCTTAGCCTGATCTACCACATGGGGTTCTTGTGAGGATAAAATGGAAATGATAAGGTTTTCAAATGTTGCCTTGGATTTCTTGGAGAAAATGTGGGATATTGATGCATCAAATAAAAAATAAATGTTCTTTATTTGGAGCTTGCAGTT
This sequence comes from Varanus komodoensis, assembly GCF_004798865.1. Taxonomy (NCBI): domain Eukaryota; kingdom Metazoa; phylum Chordata; class Lepidosauria; order Squamata; family Varanidae; genus Varanus; species Varanus komodoensis. Next base: position 6,192,663 of record NW_025335505.1, on the reverse strand, counting down.
GACAGGATGGTAAACTTTCCTTTGATTTAGAGAGGAAGGAAAGATCACATTCAATCTGAATACTATTGTAACAGATTTGTGGCTGAATATAATGACATGAAATATACAAAATTATAGCGGAATGTATATCTAGAGAAATTGTTCATAAGTGATGTGATTTTTATCATTGTTCTTTATTATTCGAGTTATTGTGTACTGTTAACTGCATACTTTATTGCAATATCTATCTTTATCTATCTATATATCTAAAGTAGTAAAATTATGCTTTTAAAATTTTTTAATAAGTTAACAAGCTATTGAAAGAAAAGGCAGTGCTTTTTTAAAAAAATAGGGCCTAGTTTTGCATTCCCTCAGTGCAATCAATATACATCTGATTTTTAAAAAGATTTTCTGTCTACATTTCTAGCAAATGCTGCCCCAATTTTAAAGGTGGTACCCAACAGCAGCAAAACCAGCAGCATCAGCAACAGCAACCACAACAAAACATATTTTCCAAAGCTGCTGTAGCATCTCTTTATATGCTTTTTACACAACATTGCACAGTGTTTATATATGTTCTTGGCCATTTAAACATCCATGCATTGGTAGCCAGGCATTGTATGTGTCTTCATAAAAAATGAATGTCAAGCACTCCCTACTTATCCAAGATATATATTTGAGGTGTTACCAGTTTGGCATTGTGGCAATGGCACAGTGACCACTGCCCCAAGAGAGGTGGGACGTCTAAGAAAAGTGTAGAGATACAGACAGTGTGGATTCTGTTCTCCACAGATCTAACAGGGGCTGGTTTACTTCACCATCTGGAAGCACAGAAGTACAGCACGCCTCTTTCAGTTTCCTACTTTCAGATACAGCACAGTCCTGGTGCCATGGCTGTGCCCTTTGGTGGGCTCTGTACTTTAACATTTCTGCATGACTCTAAGCTGGGGAAGGTAACTTGTGACCTTCCAGATGTTTGGAGCTACAACTCTCACAATGGCTATACTAACTAGGAATTCTGGTACTTGTGGGCTGAAATCTCTGGAGAGAAAAAAATGCTCTAAACCATGGTTATTCAATAAACTCCTAGAAGCATGTATAAACCAGTATCCTTGTGCTGGGAAGTAAGCTGGTTGAATTTCTGAGAAAGGCTTCACAATTGTTAGATTCCAACAAATATCATGTTTCCCACAAATAAATTGTGACCAATGTAGTACATGGAAAATAAAGTACTAACAATAGTAACAGAATACTAGCATAATAAATATAATGCATAATAAAATAATGTTACATGTCATAATGTAACCTCAACCATTTATTGGTTCATAAATTATATCAGAAGTTTAAATAAGCAAAATGTATAGTGATAGTTACTCAATATGTAATACTAATAATATCAACTTTCCACCCATGGTCAGTAACCAGTTAGCCTTTCACACTGAAGTTGTAATCCTAAAACCATTTATGAGTGAACAAGAACCTTACTTCTGAGTAAACATGCATAGGGTTATTCTGCAAGAGACTTAACAATGAAGTCATAGTTCAGCTTTCCACAAACCATCTTTTGTCACAGCTATTTGTCACTTTAAATTTTAAAGTGTGATTAAGTTGTCACATGCACTGGAGTTTCTTTCTATGTTTTAGCAAGCATGTAAGCTGCCCCATAAAAGAAAGGCTGTATCTGTGTGCTGGGGGGTGGGGGGATGTTATATGTAGCTAGATGACAGACAGAACCCACTTCATAGGTTGGATGAAGAGAAAAGGTATCTAGAGACTGACTTTAGGGCTATGCCTGTAGGTGCACCAGATGATACACAGCTCCTCTGGTTCTCTCATCCCCATATTTCAGTAGATTTCTGGAGCAGAGAAGCATACAAGCATAGACCTTTCCAGGTAGGAGTATTATGTTGTGAGCAGGTTTCTTTCTCCTCCTTTTCCTCTGCAGTGCACTTAGAGGAGACTTTGGAAACACCATTCTTTTATTAGAGTTTGATGGGTTCACAACATATAAAGTAGTGATCTCTTTGAGATATGGAAGAAACACATGCTCATATGAAGCCACATCCAAACTGAAACTTCCTCTCCATGCATCCCTTTCAGAAAAGATTCATGGGGTGATTCCTGCTGCCTGAGGCTTAGATGGAAGAAATGTTAGCCAATTCTTAACTTGTCCACCCACTTCACCTGTTGTCTCCTTACAGGATCAAGGAACATTTCTTCAATCTCTTCCCCACCCAATTCTGAAATGTCTCCCTCTTTTTCCAAGGCAGGCTGGTTCTCATGCTCTGGCTGAGAATATTTACTAGTTTACCTTGAAACTGCAGAGCCATCTGCCCACCACCTCCTCAAGCCTGGGAGAATTCCTCTGGGCGGGGTGTGGCATGCAAGAGCTGGGCCCTTCCTCTACATCCTGGGAGAAGCTGCATGTCACTGGGGCAGGCTATGGGCGTGGCCCTGCAGCTCTTTCTATATACTTCAAGAGCCATGTGTGAAAGAGGCTTTGATCCACCTGTCATGCCAGAGTTCCATTGCAGTCTGCTCTGACCAACAAGCACTAACCTGGGTGATTTTACTGAAGGATAAACCCGTCTTCACCGTTAATAGCCAGGGTCAAACTGACAATCCATTTAGAATAAGAGCAAAGCCTGCTTTCCTTGCCTAATGCTGACTGACTGAGGCATCTAAGACAGGTACTGTATCTTTTAGTGGTCCTGTAATATATAAGCTCTTCCCATTCATTATAATGGCAGATCTAGCTAGTAAAATGAAATTATTGCTGTGTGGCTTTCTGACATAGATTTGTGTTGTGTATTTAACACTTCTAATTCAATAGAGAAGACAGTGTTATACCCATCTTAGCTCTTCAGTTCGAAAAAGAGTAATGGAAGTGACCTTTCCCACAAAAGATATGAAATGAGAAGAATAGTTGAAGTGGATTGGAGTGTTCTGGATTCCTATGTGTAAAGAAAAGTACTTAAAGAAAACTTTATGTAGTGATTATACTCTTGGACTGGCATTTGAATGATCTAGGCACTAGCCTCCCTAGGTTCTCCGGGTGGCTTTGGGATAGTCAGACACTCAGCATAACCTACCTTGTGTTGTTGTGAGGATAAACTGGATAGGAGAAGTACTATGTAAACAACCTTGCTTTCTTTGCAAGAGGAAAACAGTGGGACAGAAATGCAGGGAGAAGAAAGGGAAAGAAAATTAATAAAACTGATCTGCCACACATTTCTTGTGGGATTACTCAAAACAACATAGTAGTATCCTGAGACTCTGAGAACAACATGCATCCAGCACATTAAAGCATCCTGAGGACTCTGGCATTCAAAACTTCAAACTTAGCTTAACCTACTGGAGAAGCAACAGTCATTTTGACCAGGGATGTATAAGGATTTTATGTAACTTGTGAGAATTCCCTGTTCAAACCTCCAAAGGGAACTGCAAGCACAAGTTTGTGGAACGTATTAGTAAATCTTTGAACATGCACTCATGCTCATGGAATTCCTTATTCCCAGTTTGATTTGCATAAATATCCTCCTCCAGTTTAATCTATGGAGGAAGTTTGCACAATTTTGGGGAAATTTGTGCAAATTCCCCATTTGCTCAGATGGTGCAGGGTTCACGAGCTCAGATGGGTAGTGGGCACAAGATATATAAGAAGACACTCTTTAGAGTGTTATTTGTGCTTTGATAGATTTGCACACATTATTTTATATCATCCTGAAGAAGAATGACTGAAGAAATGCAGAAGGAATGTGTGGCATAGTATTCACTCTGGTGGCAGCAAAGTCATAAAATAATTTAATAGCTCTGAAGAAACCTGGGACTCTCAAAATTTTACAGTTCCCAAGACACTTCAGGAGAAATCATAACACTTAAAGAGGTAAAAAACCAATGCATTTGTGGTCTAGGTATGCTGTGAGTGCTCCATCCTTGTCAGTTATATGGAGCAGAGAGCAAAGAAAGTGACAGTGTGAGGGCTTCATGGCACGAAGTGAAAGCATCTAAGCATTACAAGGTGTGCATATGTGGAAATCTCGGCAGGAATGACATTTTGAGCAGCATCCCCATGGTGAGTGGAACATGATCCCCTGCTGTCAAACTGAGAGTAAATAAACATATCATAAATCAATAGGAATAGCATTCCCATTCAGAAATCATCTGTTAATGATTTTACAAGGAAAATTTGATGATAAAAAAAAAGAAAAGGAAAACTGAATTCAGCACTCTTCCCAGGGCCAATACACAGATTAGGTCATCCCATTAAGGAGGAAACCCTATGCAACACATTGGATCTTGGCTTGGAGGAAGTATACCTAGAATCATGGTATAAACTACCCCAGTTGGTAGTGATCAGCCCTAGCAATTTCCCCTTCTTGCTTCCCTTTTGTATAAAACACAAACATAAAGAGACTAAAATGTAGCTGCATAGATTTGAATGTATTAATTTCAATACATGCATAATTGCAGCTTTCAAAAATTATACATATTCAGCAGGGAAAACTAATTATCCATATATTTGCAGTTGATTCGGGTGGCTGATCCCAGAATGTGGGGAGACAGTTAATGCTCTGCATCTCGGCAATTATGCTATGGGGCCCCACAGGGCTCAGCTTTATTCCCGATGCTGTTTAACACCCACATGAAACCATCCAGGGTCTGGGCTGAGATGTTTTCAGTATGCAGGTGATACCCAACCCTACATCTTCTTTCCATTACATTCAAGTGGCTGTTCTAAATCAGTGCCTCCATTCAGTAATGGGCTGAATGAGGGCCAAGAAACTAAGACTGAGTCCAGACATGATGGAGATACAATTGTGGGTGGTCCTTTTGCCCAGAAAAGTGACATTCCACCAGTTTTAGAGTGGGGTGTAATCTCTGCTTTGGTAATTTTCAGTTGGATTATTGCAATGAATTTTGCATATGGCTGCCTTTGAAACTTCAACTGGTCCAAAACAGGGCATCAAGAGTGTTAGTGGGGACTTGGCAACATGATCATATTGGATCAGTAATTTACCATCTGCACTAGCTGCCAGTTTGTATCTGGGCCCAATGCAATGTGCTGGTCTTAACATTGAAAGCCCTACATAGGTTTGGTACAAGTTACCTGAAGGACTGGTAATATGTCTCCAATACGTCCATGCCGGGACCCTAAGACCATCTTTAGCAGTCCTTCTGAAGGAGCTCCTACCAAGAGAATTTGGACTGGTGGATGCAAGGAAGAGGGCCTTTTCTGTAGTGGCACCCCAACTGTGAAATGATCTTCCCAGGAAGATTCACTTGTGCCATCATTATACCTTTTCTGTGCCAGGTGAAAATCTTATGTTCCCAGAAGTTTTAATTCTAAACTCTATATTGTATTTTAAATCTTTGTACTGATACTAGGTTTGAGTATTTACCTTTATGCAGTATATTATAATGTATTTTATGTTTTCAATTGTTGTGAATCTGAGTCACTAGTGGAGTCCAACTCGTGACGAATCTGAGTGTCTTTCTCCTTGAAGTGCTGGGCAATGTTGTCACAGCAGGTTATCGAGGGTGGTAAAGGATCTTTCTTGGGGTCTGGCTGTACCAGCCCCTGTACCACCTGAAAAAGTTCCGCTGGACAGCACTGTGAGGAGGCAATGGAAGTGGAGAAGAATTTCTTCTTCACCGCCCTCACTGCCACAGCATAGGCCCGATAATTTGCTCTTAAGTGTGTTTGGTCAGATTCATCCCAAGATTTTCTCCACCTACGCTCTAGTCGTCTCCCAACCTGCTTCATCACCCATAATTCAGGTGTATACCAAGGGGATGAACGGGCTCTGCCCGGCGGGAGAGGACGCTTAGGAGCAATCATGTCAATAGCTCTGGTAATTTCCCCATTCCACAGTTCGACCAGAGTATCAACAGGAGTGCCAGTTTTATCAACCAGAAACTCCCCCAGAGCTTTCAGGAATCCATCAGGATCCATTCGGCTCCAAGGGAGGATCCACATAATAGGGTCCACATCCTTACAGAGGGAAAGGCTGCCATCGAGCTCAAACCTCACGAGGAAGTGGTCTGACCGATGCTGAAACAGAAACCCAGGCGGGCACAATTGAGAGAGGGATACATCCCCCCTTCTCCCACCCAGGTCTCTGTGATGCAAGCCAGGTCGGCCCCCTCATCCACAATTAAGTCGTGGATGAGGGATGTTTTATTATGGACAGACCTGACATTAAGTAACAGCACCGTCAGGCTTGAGGGGCAGCTGATAAGCATACCCGGAACCTTCCGGCTGGGGGAATAACCAGAATGGGGGAGGGTGTCAACCATCTGTCCCTCCTTCTTCTATGCGGACCCATTAAACCCCCAAGGCTAGAGAGTTCAGACTCCAAATCAAAGCCAAAGCAAGAGGTGGGGTTGGAATACTAAGCTGAAATGTCAAGGTTAATAAGACGTGATAGTACCCAAATGGCTTGTAAAAACCAGACTGGCTCCAGGTTCCAGGGCTTGGGGAGATTCTACAAGTAAGGCAAGAGGGATAGGCATGTGACTTCATCAGTCCTGTGGTTTGTTGTCAAGTCAGTTGAGCTCCCTGCTGCAGCAAATGGGGAAGAAGTTTCGCCCCTAGGAATGGCAGCTGGGGTTCCTGGTTGCACAACTAGGGGTCAGCAAATTCTTGTAGGCATCTTCTAGGCTCTCTCCTTAGAGAAGGTCAGGCATCAGCATAAGTCCAACAGGCAGGAGCAAACCAGAGTCTGGAGAGGACTGGCATTTCCCTACTGATAACAAGTATTTATAAATAGAGTATCTGTTTATATGGGTGCATAGAACTGATGAGTAAGTGCTTCCAAGAACAACAGATTCTTCATGTCTGTAAAACGGGAGGGGGCAAATCTAGATTGTAATTAACTCTCTCTCTCTCTCTCTCTCTCTCTCTCTCTCTCTCTCTCTCTCTCTATCTTAGGCCATCCAATCACACTGAGTCTCTGGATGGCTCACAGCAACTCCATAAATACAACAATAAAAATATAAATATAAATAAATACCATCATATTATTATAAATACACCAACAATAATAAAACTAAATAACGCATGACTGAAATAAAATTTATAATTAAAATCCATTACACATTAAAATGTTGAGTAAATAAAAAGGTCTCGACCTGGTGCCAAAAAGCATATAATGACAGTGCCAGGTGGACCTTTCTAGGGAGCCCATTCCATAGCCAGGGTGCCACCGCAGAGCAAGCCCTTGTCCGGGTATTCTGTCTCCTGATCTCCTTCAAGGAGGGTTCCCAAAGCAGGGCATCTGCTGCAGATCTTAAGGTGGTATGGGGGGCATATTGGGAAAAGGTCATTCCTTTAGGTTTTGTCCATGAATTTATTTAATTCCTCTTAAAACCACCTGAATTGATGGTCATCACTACACATTGCTGCTTATTGCTTAGTTTAGTTCTATGTTGGGTAAAGAACTTCCTCCCTTTCTCTGAGGTGACTCATCCACTGTGCACATGAATGAGATAATCCTGGGTTCTACTGTTATGAGAGAGAAGCAAAAGTTATGCTCTATGTTATCTTGTACAGGAGAGAAAGGGTTTGTTACTGTAATACATCTTTGGGTACTGGATAAACAGACTTTATCTAAACACTTGCCAGTGTCTCTGTGGTTGCCAGCTTTTTACAGGACCTGCTCGTCTGTCTTGAACATCAACATGAATTTTGTCTGGTCTGGATAATGAGAATTCATGTTAACAGATATAAATGTGTGCGTGCTTTTTTAGTTATAGTACCAATCATTATTGGAAGTATCATCAAACCATATAAAATATGTGTTGCTGCTTTTATAATCTGTTTGAAAGGAGTAATGGCATTCAAATTCAAGGCTGCTAAGTTCTTGCACCAAGTATGTCCTTGCAGAGTTGCCCCTCCTTAGGCTTTTAACTATGTATTGATAACAGAACTATTATGTAAATGAATATAGAAATGCTTCCTTTTGCTGGAACACAAGAACAATGGTGAGGTTAGAACTTCCTCCTTTAGTAAATGAAAAAGAGAAAGAGGGAGGGAGAGAGGGAGGGAAAGAGGGATGAGCTTTTTTGCATTCTTCAAGATATGTGCTTCCCAAGTATATGCATATATTTATTACATTTCTATACTGTCCAATAGCTGAAGCTGTTCAGATGGTTTAAAACAAAACCACAAAATTTGTTGTTAGTCGTGAAGTCATGTCTGACCCATTGCGACCCCATGGACAACATTCCTCCAGGCCTTCCTGTCCTCCACCATCTCCTGGAGTCCACCCAAGCTCACACCAGCTGCTTCAGTGACTCCATCTAGCCATCTCATCCTCTGCCGTCCCCTTCTTCTTTTGCCATCTATTGTTCCCAGCACTAGGCTCTTCTCCAGGGAGTCCTTCCTTCTCATTAGGTGGCCAAAGTATTTGAGTTTCACCTTCAGTATCTGGCCTTCTAAAGAGCAGTCAGGGTTGATCTCCTCTAGGACTGACTGGATTGATCGCCTTGCAGTCCAAGGGATTTGCAGGAGTCTTCTCCAGCAAAAAACTCACACAACATAGAAATCCATAAATACAATTTAAAAGTTCAAAAGTTTAAAACTATGATATAAACTAAAAATAATAATCAAATGGAACTTAGCAGCAGAGCTAAGGCTTAAGTGCAGCACCAGAATTAATATATAAATTAATAAGGCCCTCTTATATGAAATTATGGCAATATGAAGCCTGCGATATAGTAACAATGACTAACTGAACTAGATTTTCATAGGTCATAGATTCTACCGCCAAATTGAGCATGTTGCATCAATCTTCCATCTATATGATAATAAGGAGTATTTGTGTTGTTTGTGCATTAATAATCAGATATCTATCTGGCATTAGGAAGCATCCTGATTTTATCAGAACTATGTAATCCTTTTTTTTGTTTTTTGTTTTGGAGGAGTAGAGAATTTCCCTCCGGCTTCTGAGGGGATCACCCTATGAAGTGATTAATGATCTATTTCAGCCTTCCCCAAGCTTGTGCCTTCCAGACAGTCAATGGCCCTACTGGATGGGAATTCCTGGAGTAGTGGTCCAAATGATTCTGAATGCCAGCAAGTTGGGGAAGACTGATGTATTTAATTGCTCTAGTTAAATGACAGTGACATGGCTAATGGACAAACGTCCCATATTTGATGGCAGTGGAGTAGCACATCCGGGTGTTTAGACCTCCTCTCAACCAGAATGCTGTAGATGGAACTTTCAGTCTCCCAGTGCATAACCAGTGTGGATGAATTCTCCTCTCATCCATTTGTGGGTGTGTACTTTTCAGCCACTCAATATCCAAAGTTAATCCATGTCCCTTTCAGCTGCTGCAGTGAGCAGGACTCCAGCTGTGCGCTCTTGAGATACGTGAGTGGCAGCAAGACCAGGAAAGAACAGGCAAATGAGCTACACCTTAGCACCATAAAATTACAGAGATCAGAAAGGGCCATGAGGTCCAACTGCCTTCTGTTGCAGGGCACCAAGTTACACCATCTCACTCAGATGACTGTCCAGTTTTTTCTTGAACATCTTTACTGTGGGAGAGCCCACAAACACTGCAGGCAAATGGTTTCACTGCTGTGTAGCTCTGTCAGCAATGAGACTTTTCCTGATATCTAGCCTGGATTTGTTTTGTCACAAGTAGAACAGGTTGCCCCATGTTCTACACTCTGGTTCAAGAGAAAAGAAGTCTTGTCCTTCCTCTTTGTGACTGCATTTCAAGTATGTGTAGTTATAGTATGTTCCCACCTCATTCTTCTCTTCTTAAGGCTGAACATACCCAGTTCTCTCAGTTTCTCTTCATAGGACAGTATTTCCAAAATCTGGATCAACCTCAGAATGGCATGGGCTCAACTGATGTGCCCCTCAGGTTGCCAGCTCTGTACACAGGCTCTGTTCCTTCACTTCAGTCAGTAGCCTGTGGGCACGACAGGGGTTACTATTACAGTGAAGTAGTACAGGGAATGGGGAGAGCCTTTGGAAGACAGAGCTGTGGATGCTGCACACCCCACCCTGTGACTCCCCAGCAAGCTTTCTGGCCCCGCAGATATGATGGAAAATGCTCTTGTCAGTGTTGCAACAGATCTTATCAGCCAGCCCAGTGCGGTCTTTATGTGAAAACTTGTCCTTCATTTCAGTTGGCAAAACATCTTGGGCTAAACTTTGTGTTATAAAGGCAATCACCTGTGATGTAAGAGTAAGAGCCTGCTTTTTGTACTGCAGGGGTGGTGCTACTTGCTTTTCATTGTTCATATTAGCCTTCTGGTTTTATCACTATATATAGTATATGATATAGTGATACAGAGAGGAGACTTTGGTGTATATATCACTCACTCACACTCTCTCTCTCTCTCTCTCTCTCTCTATATATATATATATATATATATATACATATATATATATATGATATAGTTATAAATGTATATTGTTATATTTATTTACACTATAGCATTACATACATACATATATGTGTGTGTGTGTGTATGGTTTTTTATATTTTGTGATACTTAGCCTTGGAAGGAATTGTCCCCAAAAATGGCATTTAAGTAATCTTTGTTGTTTTTAATTTAACAATCTTAAATTGTTTCTTTAAACAAACAGGTCTGAAGGAAAATTTCCAATGGAGAAAACAGCATGGGAAAGGGCCGCCCAACTCTCTATCTGCCTTGTGCTTTTTTACTGCATCGTGCCCCTCTCCCGGACTGCATCCCCCAAGAGCTGCCTTCATTGTACATGGTTGCAGATCTGTGCTTGAAACAGTGAACATGTGTTTGATTCTCAACAGGGAATGTAGGTGGAATGGTGGTATGGAGGGAAACATAAGGCTATTCCCCTGCACAGACAGACAAAATAATCCCACTTCTGATGTCAGTTTTCAAAAATAAAGCAGGTTGCCTGATTTCCTATTTTGCACACAAGTGAAGCAGATGACCCCCCTTAAAAAATCATGCTATCCTCTCTGTTTTAGAAAAAGCTAAATCAGCAACATTTCTGCACTGTCATGCTAATGAAAGAGGCACAAGATCAGGACCATAAAAAAAGTGGCAACCCTCAGCATCACATGGCCTTCATTTGGAAAAGCCCTAGTTGCACCTTTTCTGCCTTCTGTTAATCAGTGTCACAATCTTTTGGAAACATGGTCCTTAAATCTTTCTAGATGGAGAGGGGAGATTGATGTTAGTGCTTCAGTGGTTTATGGAAGGTCTGGAGACGTGATGATAAAATGCAGCCAGCAGTGCTTTTGACATCTCCTCTATCCCTGCCACTGTATCCAAGTGGCTGGGCTTCTTAGGCATAACAGGCCAAAACATATTTACCCAACAAATCCAGCAGAGCTCTCTGGTAGAGTAAGAGTGATATCTTGGTACTAAAGGACAAGAATGTCATGCAAACCATCTCCAGGTTAAGCTGAAAAAGGCTCTTGCAAGCTGTTGCAAGTCATTGTAGACTCACTTTCACAATGCAATGTCCTCCAGATATTGGACTACAACCTCCACCCTGCTCATAGTGCATGGCAATTTCTCTGCGGGAATGATGGGAGCTGTCCTCCAACACATTCGTACAGTATTGGATAATGGAAAGCTAGTGTACACAAAATTAGATGGGTTAGATGGACTAATGAAGTGACTCCATGTAGCAGATTATTGCCCTATCTCTGTTTAGAATTGCAGTTTGAAGCTTTACCAGGGAAGCACAGCTATTGTATACCCTTGAATGAAGAACAGGACACTCTTCTATCCACCTGGGTTGTCCTCTTGGACCAAGTATGCAACTTTGCAAGGGATGCACATGGAGCAATGTAGGAGGAAGGGACAGCCTGCCTAGTCAGCTAGATCAGCTGAATCAACTCTGGCAAGCAATGGGTGCCAGATGTTGCAGCCGGATTGCTCTCACATCTGGGCTTCACATTTGACATCTGCAAAATCAAGTGATGCCTTGATGCTTGTGTCAAGCATTGACTTGTGAGCTGGACCTTGTAGCTTAGAAGATTGCCTGAAGTTGAGCTGTCTGGCCACTTCAATGGGTCAGTCAGTTCTGACATCCAGTCACAAGTGGTATAACTTGCATATAAATAAGAACCACACAGTCAGTGTAAAATGGGCCCACCAGAATGTTGATGAACATGTGGCATCTCCTTTCTAGGAGTTAAAAACGTGTCATGTTTGGTTTTTTGGCTGATTTCAGAATGTTGGTTATTGCTGTCAAAGCCTTGTATGGTCTATGCTAGTCTAGGGCAGTGGCCACAATGTTACTGCTGTTAATCTTCTCTGGAATCGGAGCCTGTTAATAAGGATCTCAAGAAATGTGACAATGAATCACATGCACTGCTAGCTGTGGTGAGCCGCCCTGAATACAGTGGTACCTTGGCTCACGAACTTAATCCATTCCAGGACTCTGGTTTTGACCCTAATTGGTTGTGAGCCAAGTCAAATTGCCCCATAAGGTTCAATGTAAATAAGGTTAATCCATTCTGTAGCTTTTTTTTTTAATCATAAAAATTTGAAGTGGGCTCACTGGGGCAGGGAGGTGGGTGTGCTCGTCGGGGGAGGTGGGCACACTCGGAGGGGGGAACAGGCACGATCACGATCATCACCCGATGCAGAGTTCACACCTTGAGGCAAATTTTTTCAGAAATATCTGTTCATGACCCGATTTGGTTGTGAACTGAGGCGTTTGTGAGCTGAGGTACCACTGTAGTTCTTCCTGTTGAAATCACCTGTTCCTGCATGTCAAAAGCCACACCCAGCAGCTGTTATGATTCTGTTTGACAGATCAATACTCTGTTAATCACTGATATCTACTGTGCCATTATGTCATATCCCCTCTGCAGTTCACTCATATTGTTCTGTTCATGAATGAATTATTTGTTGGCATTTGCCCATTCTTACCCCATCATCTCCCTGTCCCTGTGTCCATGACTAGAAACCTATAAAACCTCTGTATATGTTCTGGAAACTTTTGGTTGGTGGGAGAACCTCTGCCTGACAGCACTGTTCATGAATGTTTGTCTCTTTGTTTCCTGGGTGTTTTCATCAATAAAACTTCTGAGATTCGAGGCAAAGGTGTCTCCCTGTGGATCGGAGTGCACATTGTCCCAGACTGCTGTTCCAGGATTTCCTGACACATATCCTGAGGGTAAGTGATGGAAGAAGTATTTTCTTGCTGCTGTAGGTGAATAATTAGGAGTCAAAAGTGCTTGCCAATCTACAAGAAATCACCCGTATCTGCCATCTGCCTACCCCAATCCAGGGAAGCTTCTTAATAGAAGACAAGTGCCTAAGAATCACAGAAGCTTCTTCTGTGCAAATGGTGCAAAATGGTGACACAGTCTGGGACTGGGGATGTTTATTTGAAAGACCAAAGCAAGAAGAACGAACCACTGTAGGCATGTTGGAACTGCAAACCAGTTTCAGCATCCCATTCAACACTTTTAGCCACTTATCGCCAATTGAGTGCTGCTCCGTTTTGTTTCATTTTTCCAAACTGAGCATTATATGAAGATTTGTGGATTGGCTTTCCTCTCATGCCTTTATTATATGCCTTGTTGGAAAAATCCCACAGTTCAGTCATAAGAACAGCAAGATGGAGACATAAAGAATGAATACCTCCAGCACAGTGATTCAGTAGCAGTTCAGGCACAGCTAGTTTCCTGCCCAAATGGAGTCTTTTCCTGTTCACTTGGAATATAAGGTAACCGTGTGCAACATTACACTCAGATAAGGTTGGGTAAAGTGCTAAGAAAACACCCTGATAAAATGTCTCTTTTTAAAAGCCATTTGAAGAAGGGTGAGTGGAGGGACATTTCCTTAGCAGACTTGTGCCTTTTTCATTTTTATTAATTAAAGAACTGCTTGACTTTTTTCAGCTGAACACAGAAATCATAGACTTCTACTCAGCCAAGATATGCACAACATTATCTGCAGCACACTTAGTACAGAATGAGTTATACTGAAATACAGTTTAAGTTGGGAATAAGTCTCACATAACCTCATGGGGGTTGGACATGGCACATCATAATAAGTTGGCCTTCTCTGACTGGAATACTCCATTGCAACCCAAAGCATGCTAGTCGAAATCAATCAAATCAGTCAAATCCATGGGACTAACTTTTGAGTAAGCATGCTCAAGTTCAAGCTCTAAATATTAGAATTTAATGTGTTAAGTTGATCCAGAACATATAATGGCTGAGCACAATTAACTTGTGCCTCTGATTTGCATCAGCTTTCAGCAAATTTGCAAATAATATTATCCTTTCATTAAAAGCAGGGGAAAGTGTTTTGGTATAATTTCCCAAGCATTCAGAAGAGAGCAAAAGGAGATAAAAGTCACTCGTCATAAGAATTCGCAATGTTTTTTCCCCCCAGGGATGGGTGGGTGAAGGCAGAATCAGCAAGGAAAAGGCCTTCTCTGTTGTTGCATCTCACCTTTGGAATTCCCTTCTGAAAGAGCTACAACAGGCACCACATTATTTTGTTTTTGTAGCCAAGTAAAGACCTTTTTATTTAGTATTTGTTTTTAGATTATGATTTATTGGCCTTGCTGCTGGTTCTTGTTTTGTTGTTGTTTTTTTTTATCATCTTGTTGATTATACTGTGTTTATCCTCCTGTTGTATTTTATATATCATTTTATTGTATAATGTATTATGGTTTTACTTTTTTTGTTATCTATATTTATCTGTATCATTTTTATGGCTGTAGTGCGATCTGCCCAGAGAGCCTTCTGACTAGGGGCAGCCTACAAATACAACAACTAAATAAATAATACATATCAATTAAAATTCAACAGGCCGTAGGACAGTGTGAATCCAAGCACAGTTCTCTTTCAGGTGTGGGAGAAGCATCTGCCCATGGATACATACAAATCCTAAGTGAAACCACCTTTCAGAGAAACCTCCCGCCTTACCCTCAGGGTGGCTCCTGCTGCTTGCAGGCTAGATGGTGGGGATGCTGGGCACTTCTTTATTGGTCTGCTCACTTTGCTTCTCATCAGGTCGAGAAGACCCCTGTATCTTCTCCCTGTCAGGCTTTGAAAAATTTCCCTCCTTTCCCAAGGTGGTCTGGTTCTCATGCTCTGCCTGAAACTAATCATCAGGTAACCTTGAAGCTGCCAGATTCCTCTGCTGCCTTATCCCTTGTACTCTTCAGAACTTATTGATCTGTCTTATCAGGCTGCACTGGGCAAGAGATGGGCTGCTTCTCTACAACCATGGCATGCTGGATGGGAAGGGAAGGAGGCTGATGAACTACCAGGAGAGACAATATTTTGGTGTCAGTGGTCTCTTCTTCACCCCATCCTCCAATCAGAATACCCTCCAACCACTTCTCTGAGATCACTCTTATGACCTTGGAAATGCAACTAGTATGATCCTTCCCATGCTGGTTGCAAGGGTGGAAGGTGCTCCAGGCATGGTCCCCAGCTCCAAGATTCTGTTTTTCCAGCCTTGGAGCTGGGAATCTGAATAATCTTATAGGGGTCTACATACTGTTTTGGGGACATAGAAGAGCTCTGTGAATCAACTAGTCCATCAACAACATGCTTTAATGAGTTAGGGAGTCACAATTCCTATGGCATTATATGTCAACTGATAGCAAGGGTGATGGTAGATGTCAATATCTTCATGGTCATTGGGCAACATTTTTTTGGTTGGCCTCTCAAATGCCCAAATCTTAGCTGGGTTAAAGTTAGTGTAGCACTAAGAATATATGCTACACCTAACCAGGAAATTCTTTTTACTGCATGTGAGGTGGGGAAGGGGAAAATCTTCCAAAATCTAATTAGGAGGTTATGACACCTGAACAAATTTCCTTTTAAAAGATCTCTTTTCATTTTGAAACAGTATATTGAGATATTTGATGTGTCTACAATTATGCAGGAAAATTATAAATATATCAAATCCGACTCTAAAAAATGGAGCCATTGTCAAAGGAACATGTGCATATGTCTTTTTATATGCAGGAGATTGTGTCTTGAAAACTTGACAAAAATTATGCCATCTGGTTATCCATTTGCTTATTATGAGGCCATGATAAGAAGGAAAGTGCATTGTTAGGTCTCCCAAGATTCAAACTAAATCAGAAATACAGCTTATTTGATCTAGTGTGGTAGATATGTCTTTGGGGATTGATTAAAGTCAGAAGTACACATTCCTACATTTCTTGTGTGTATTTCATCATCAAAGGATTCTCATTTAGCTCTTTGAATAAAATATGAAGATAATGGATAAAACTACTGTGTCACAGCTAAAAATTCTTCATACTGATATTTATTTAAATTGAAAGCAGAAAGAAGCAAATGAAGACACCTCTGTATTACCAGCACAAACAAATATGATATCTTTTCATTCACTGGAATATTTAGATTCCATATTCCAACTAAGAGTAAGCCCCTGCTCCCACTTCACAACACAAAGTTCATCATGTCTTGTAGGAAGGAATGAACAGCGTGATATTGTACTGGGATATCTCAAAAACTTATTCTGAGGGGTGGTATAGGACTGCAATATGCTCTGACTGGAAGGGAGTGAATGGGGTAATCAGAAATATCAGTTATCAAGAGCACCTGTTTTTCTGTGTCTTTGTCTGCATGTGTATGACACTAACAATAACAGCCATGGAGAACCATAGAGGATGTGAGGCTTCTGAAGGGGAAAATACCTTAATAGGCTTTTACAATATGGATTGAACCACTGTGCCTATTCTATAATAGGATGACAGGAAGTAATCATTTCTACACACACATTTAAATTAATGCCCACTTTGGTGATTATTGTGTCATCACACCTGACTAGATGGAATCTGGTGGAGTTTAGGAATGAGCAAGAATTTTCTTTTGGTTCATGTTTTGCTAACAACTTTCCAAAATTCACAATTGTAATTTATGAGACACAAAGAATTTGAGATTTAAAAAAAAAATGTACAGGAGAAACAGATACTGATAATTTTATCCATTCAAGACCAGGGCTTTGTGCGGTTAGCTACCTCTTTTTCTGATATGTTACATATCTTTAACACCTGCATGGAGATAGGTAAAATATGGTCCATTGCATGCTAGAATTAGTTGCACTTAAATATGGACTGCACAGATTGATGGATATTCCATTTTGTTTCATTTTTCCTAGATGCAATATACAAATTTCCATGTAAAGGATGGGAAAAAAACCCTTGATACTTAAGAGATATGGATATGGGAGATAGGAAACCTGACAGATTCACCCATCCCTAATGAAGAAGTCTGTAATGTAGATCTTTCGAGAGATCCTATGCATGCTGACCACACCTTTTGGAAATTTCACTTTTTGTCTATGCCTGCAGAGGACAACTAATGGACTCAGGGCAACTTCCTTATCCTGAACAGCTGGTTCTATATTACCTCAGTCTTTCTCAGCTAACCCAAAGAGTCCTGGAGTCTAGATGTGAGGAAAATACTCCTAAGTAGCAATGGAAGATGTACTTTGATAATACCTCACTATGCACTGGCTTCATCCCTTACAGCTGTATTATTGCTTGCAGCCAAAGAGGGACATTTTGTTAGCTGATCAAATACTCCTGAATTTGATGTGCAATGTCTCTCATAATAATTTTAGCCATCTGAGAAACCAAAGTATCAATGCAACTTTTCAGATATCTTGGGCCTTTTCTCAATGGGCTAATCACCCCATACCTAAAAGCCAAACCCTACACTGGTCTAAAGATATTTACAAAAGAGCAAGCAGGTTTGCAGTATCTTCAATGGGGGCATCTGGAGAAATAAATAATTCCACTTGGTAGAAGCAGAAAGATTGTAGGAATGAAAGAACATAGAAGAGTGGGACACTCTGTTTGGCCTGATCTGTCCTAACTCATGGGTTAGGGTATAATTGTGGCAGACTGCATGCATATCATAAGTACTGTGAGTTATAGCTGGTGCACCTTTTGCTAGATTTGTGCATGTGTGCACACACACACATGCACACACACAATAGATAAACATATAGGAAGCATACCTCAGTTAAATAACCAGAGCTTTCATGCATTCAATTTTCTGTACATCTATATAAGATGTTTCCTGTTGTACTTCTTGAGTATATTTTTTTATCTGAATAATTGGTGTGGATTTGTTGCATACTAATACAACAGTGCACTTTTAGAAATGCCCAACTAAATCACTGGAATCTCTTCCTTCCACAATTTCTTTGTCAAAAATTGCCTTGGTTTTTCATTATTTCTATATGAGTCTCTGGGCAATTTATATCTTTATATGACTTTTTTGATATCTGAAATAATAAATATTAGATGTGGATTATCCAACAGATTTGGAAAATGACAGTACTTGATCCTATAATTATTTAATAATACACTCTATCTTGGCTAATGTATTTTCACAGGAAACACTTCTTTCGCCAAAGCTGTCCAAAGGGCATTATATTATCTTTCAGAGATGATTGACGTTTCAGTGATGAAACAATGACTTTAGGTATGTATGACTCTTCTAAGTATTCATAAATAGTTATTCTGGGTTTATGCATTCTTAGGCCAAAATGTAACTTGAAATACCATCTGCACCATTTCTTCATTTCATAGCTCTTACAGTCATGTTTTAATGGTCCCATGTTAAATAGGTCTAATAAATATATTTTTTTAAGCCTTACAACAGCATTCAATACTACTTGCCCTATAGGGAAGATCTGCAAACAGACAAATTGCTGTATCCAAAATGCTGGCAACATTATTGCTCTCTCTCTTCCTTCCCTTGGCATTTTTAAAGAAATACCCTCCCACTGGGCAACAATCCTACATGACAACTAAGCTTGAGGCAGGGGCTGTGTTCAACATTAGACTAACTTAAGTCCCATTCATTTCAGTAGGTCTGTACGATGCAGACACTATGGTTTATCATGTTGTGTGAACCCGGTCAGCGTTTTGCAATTCTGGAGGTTTAATAGGTCAGTAGAGTATAAATGTGAAGCTGAGCCACTGTGGTGTGGTGATTAGAATACTGGACTGGGGACCTGGAGGTGCAGGCTCTAGACCCCACTCAGCCATGAAGCTCCCTGGGTGACTTTGGGTCAGTCATGGACTCTCAGCCTAATCCATCTCTCATAGTTGTTGATGTTAGAATAAAATGGAGCTCTGTAAGCTGATTTGGGCACCTCACAAGAGGGAAAAATAGGCAGCATATAAATTCAATGTAATAATAATAAAGAATAGTCATCTCACATGTGCTGGGATCCAGTTCTCTTGGCTAGTATGGAAGGGTTGCCATATATATAATTCAAGACAGGGGGATTATTTGTATGTAATTCCACTTATTGGAGCTATGGATGCATGAGGAAGCTGTAGTGGGGGGTCAGAATCCATTGGATTCCCCAGGCTCAACTCCTCAAATCCAAGTCAGACAAGATTCAAGCCATCATCACCCTCCTCCTCCTCCTCCTCCTCCTCCTCTGCTGTAGTAGGCATGCGTATTGGGTTAAAATAGTTGAATTAATTGTCAAATCTCTGTGAATGTACAATAATCAGCACCAGAGGGAAAATATACCAGTTCTAAAGCTCACCCGCTTTAATAAGCAGAAAGGGATGAGTTCGGCATGGGGAGCATGGAAGAAAAGCATATCTGACAGCTAAAGACAGGGGTCCTTTGTTGTTCATTTTGATACTGGCTGTTTATGAAGACAGGAACCCTGAGCACTATATTATGCAGATTTAAAAGGAAGATGGTTAGTGACAGTAAAAAACCAACAAAAAACAAAACAAAACAGATTGTCACGCAAGTATAAAAGAAAGTTTTATTTCATTAAGCATTTATTTTAAAAGGCGTTTGAACCATCCACCCTTTAGTCATCATATAAGAGCTTGACACAAAATATTCTTCAGCTAACATTGCATCCATAATTAAATAAAGAAAAATGAATTTTCAGCATCTAACATTTTACCATTCAGCTATTTTGGTAAAGATATGGGATTGGAGAAAATGAACTCTGAGAGTTCACAATAGAGAGAGGCAGTATTCCCCCTCCTTTATCCAGCTAAGGAGATCTACCTACATAAACCGTGTAATCATGCACATCACTTTTTGAATGGGATGCTCAAGGAATAAAGCAGATGTACATTTGATAATGGGGCACAACCTTACCATGGTGTCATGCTTTGAATGGCATATGCATGCTGGGCATTCTGGGGGGCAACTTCTCACCTTCATTCTTGCTCAACCAGTGAAATGTGAATGGTCTGTTAACAAAAGCCTCAAGCTGAACCAGGGGCAGATTTTAGCCCACTTGCATCATCCCCAGTGACAAATAGGTGTGTCAATGTGTGCGTCTGAATATCTCTGTGAATTTTAAGTCAGACTGAAATCAAGGGACTCAAAGTAGAGGGTAGGAGGTTGTTTCCAGCTGGTGTCCCCCTGCTGATCAAAGCGTGTCTGATCAGAATGTTTAGTCAATCAGAACAGAGGAGATACTTTTTGTTCGGTTTTGGTGGTCCTCCATCTTTCCTATGCCCTGCTCTCAGTCAGCAACTTTAGGAACAGTATTGGGGGGGGGTGGCATGGGGGAAAAAATCACCTCCTCCTCCCTTCCAGTGCCAGAAGGCTCTGTTGGAGTGCAGTCAAGGCTGCAGGGCTGCAGGGTGGAGGCCTCAGGATTTGGAGGGCTTCCAAGCAATCTCCATATTCTCCCTCTCCTTCCAGGCCAGCCCTTACCTGCCCCAGCAACAAGATGCATTGTGAAGGCCAACCAGCCAGGTGAGTATGAAGGACAGGGAAGTGCCATGGGGGTGGGGTGGTCATTGTTGCTGCCACTTTTTATTATCTGAACAGATCAGATGATGTACCTGGGGACACACTGAGTGATGGAACAGGAGTGACACAGAGACTGGCTATGGTACTCCCGATGCAGCATGTGATTGGCTCAAATTGCTGCTACTCAAAATGCAAGTTAATTTTATAACACACTTTTCAATGTTTTATCTGGCTTGAGGGAGGAGAAAGAGCTGCTGCTGCTCCCAGATTTTTATTTTAAAGGGGAGGATGGGCAGAGAGAAAGAGGACTTGGCGGCAGTTTCAGCAGTGTGAGAGGCTGGAGGTGGACGGGAAAACAACTTGCCCTGGAACCCCTCAAAACCAGCTGTGCACCTGTGCTGAACCAAGGATGCACCAGATCCCTTAAATCCAGTGGCACCACTTACACATAACCAGTTGTGCATTTATATGTACAAAGGTGCACAACTAGGCAAGGAGGAAGTTGGAGCTATGTGGGCTTGATTCTTCAATGCATGTGGCTTCATAGTAATGAGACATGCTTGACTAGGAAATTCATTTGATGTAAGAAATCAAAACAGCAATTCAGTCTTGGTTGAATAGTCCAGCACGCACTGCCTCTGCTATGATGGATGATGCAGCTAAATCAGCATTGCAAAAGGTTAATTCAGTGATCTCATCCTTTCCATTCCTTCTGAGAATGTATCAGCTTTAGTTCAGGCCACATTAGCTCATTTGTGATGCTAAAGTATGTTCCAATGTCTAAGTTGGTGTTACTTAACATATGCTTGTAGGCTCCATTTCCTGGCACACGGTTTGTGTGATACATTTCACATAAATCTGAAGCATTTGTTAAGCATGTTTTAGGTCTAGAAATGAACTTTGGGTTTACTGAGGTTCCCCATTATCCCCCTTAAAAACAGTCTTGCCTCATTCCAACTGCTGAATGTGAGCCTCTCCCCCTCACCCCATTTTCAAACATGAAAAATATGCACTTTTTCAAGCATGCGCCTAAAATGCAGATTTCCCCCATAGGCTGACATGAAAATGTGGGTCTGGGAAGGAGTTATGCATGTATCCAAATATGTGCTTACACAAGCACATGCTTTCAGAAGTGCACACATGCACTTTTGAAGGCAAGCACCAGCTTGAGAAATTGCTAAACAAAATGAAACTAAATGAGCCAAGATGAGACAAGATGAAAAATAAAAGAGGGGAGGGGAAGGGGAGGGAAACGAGGGGACAAAAGACACATACACACACCTGCTCAAATTCACTTTCAGGATTGCCAAGGGGGTGTAGCCACATCATTTGTGAACTAACATTTTTCCATTACATTTTTATCCCACCTGCCTTCCACTTACAAGGAACCCAAGGTGGCTTACAAAATTTCACTTCTCTTCTTTGTATTCTCATAACATTTCTGTTAGATATTTCAGGCTGAGGGTCAGCAAGTTACCCCAAGACACCCAGGGAATTTGAACCCACATGCCCAGGGTCCCAGTCCAGCACCTTTAACCACTGCACTATGCAGGAGCTCATTGTGCACAAGAATCACATTCCTCCACATGCCTATGCTCCCCACCCCTGCACATTTGTTTCCAGTCATTTACAAGCATCTGTCTCCTCTAGGCCTTTAGCTCATCCAGCACATGTGTGGTTAGTGAAGCTAAGGGAGAAAAGAACTCCTTTAAAGAACTTCGGACCTCCTTCGGAAAGCAACCAGAAGGGGTTCCTATCTATTATCCTTGGCTAAAGTCTCTTTTCATCTATCAGTGTATCAGCACCTGTATGAATGAACCACCAGAAACCACCACTGCTACTGCAGTGTCCACCACCACCACCACCATCCCCAAGGGAGACATTATCAGCCCGCTGTTGACCTTGTGCAAGGACTCCTGGAGCAGTCATATGGCTTTGGAAAAAGAAAACAAGTCAGGGTGAAAGCGCCTTTAAATTATTCCTGGTCTTTTTAGAAAAGCAAAGAATTACCTTTTCTCCTCCAGGAAGGTGTTTCTGATTTTCCTTTTCCCACAGACTGCATCTTCGTCTGCCAGACATTGTCTGGATTCAGAAGAACAGAACAAGCAATGGTGGTTCCCCAGTCGCCATTGCGTTCTGTCTTATCTGAACTTCATCATGATATTTCATTATTGGAAGTTCGCTCCGTTGAAGCCATGATCAGAAAGAATGGTTTGTTCTATCTGGTTTCTCTGTGCTATTATGGCTGGTGCTGTTGTCTGAACTCAGAATTGTGGTTCCCAGTCTTGATATGCAACTTCTAAAGAGTCCCACAGAAAGAATGGTAACTGTGTGTTGTTCATTTGTGACACTTCTATGTGTCATGTCAATCGTGGGTGCATCTAGGCTAAATTGAAATTACAAAAATTTAGCCCAAGTCCTTAGTTTTGCCCTTTTAGATGTATATGCCAGCAGCCTCCTGCAACCACCTTTTTAAATTCATAAGTTTGCCATATATGATGCAGGATTTAATTCCCCTGGAGTGTAATTGTATACAGAGTCTCATGAATGACAAATATGGATTTAGGTCTTAAAAATCTCTGACAGCGGTAAGATATTTTTAGGTATTAAGGCACACACTGCTATGCAGAAATGCACCTTCAAAACTTTTCTTCTTCTTAAGGATGTAAACCACAGTAATCCCCTAGGGAGGAATATTCAAAGTGTATGATGATAGCACCCATATAAATATAAAAATGCAAGAAGGGAACTCTTCCATTATCCAAGCACAGAGGTATCCAAGTATGCACATTTTAATATTCATCATGAAGTACACAGGTGACCTTGAAAGAAAGTGCACGGAGGATCAGAATGGCGTGTCAGCAGGATTCATTGATTATGAACTTGGGCAGGCGGGTTGGCAGGGAGACAGGTACTCTGGCCCAGGTCAAATGACTCGAGGGGCATTTCCCAAATAACAGGGTAAACAAGCCACCTATCCCATGTGCTGGCCTGTTTTTATTCAGTGGGTGTGCAGGGCAGTGACTTGATGGCTTGGGGTGTGTTGGAATTGCTGCCATTCTAATACTGTATGTGAATGAGCAAGTGCCTTTAACTTTTATGGAATAAAGTTATGACATTGGCCCATGGCCCACATAATAGCAGGTCTGTGTTCCATTTTGAGATGATAGGAAGCAAGGGCTGTTGTACCACTTCAGACTACAGATGGGGCAGCTCTTATGTCTGACCCCAACAGCAGCTGGGATGGCTTGTTGGATGAAAAGCCTGAGCTGCCAGGCATATGCCTACTGCCAGAACTATAGACATTAGTGAGAGTTTAGAGCCTCTGGAATTTGGGGAGAAGATGCATTGGGCACATTTCTAGGAGAGGCCTCTGAGGAGCTAGATGTAAACCCTGAGGTCTGTAATTGCCCCATGGTTAGGGATATATGAGGAATCTGAGCAAGGGGGTAAGAAAAATCCACCGACTACACCCACACACAAATCTGGATTTCAGTTCATTACCCCTGTGCTGGTACTTACCCACTTTGATGTGAGTTGAGCCAGCTCACAAATTTCGATCTATAAAACAGACTATGATGGGTACATTTTTAACTGGTACCCATTTTTAACTGGTGCTTACATGATAAGCACTCCAAAGCCAAATGGCTCTAGAACCATTTGTGCAGGATGATGGATTTGCAAAATCACAATTTGTTAGAGACACATGATTTCCAGGTGCTTGCTTGCACAAATTTCATCAGTGGTTAAAATTATGTGCATATCATGGTTAATTTTAGAGACAGAAGTTCATGAAAAATCTCTGTTGTAGCCTGCTTCCAATCATAGGATAAGAAATAGGGAGGAAATATGCCAAGCCTCACTGAGCCAGACCTCCTTGTTTTGGTACACTCCTACCCATGGCAGGAAAGAAAGAAACCAAGAGTTCATTCACTTCTCAAGTTCATCACTCCAGAAAGTGGAGGCAGGCTGATATCTGGAAAGGAAGTGCTTCAAAAATTGTATAGTCTTAAGACTCCTAACTGGACTTTCCAAGAGGAAAGCTTTTCTCAAGATCAAAGCCCTCCTCCTTCAACAGAATGCTGCAATGACCCACAGCAGAGCCCTGAGTGGGGCCCAGGAAGTTCTGACTATATAAAGTTCTGACTACTTACCCTCAGACTAGCTGCTTCTAAAACAATGTCTCATCTTCAGCTCCAGTGTCCTGTACCTCTGTCAACATGAAGGCATTGGAATTGTGAAAGAGTTTGCATACTTTGCCTCAGTTATCAATTCAAATGCAGCCAAGAAATTCAAAGAAGGGCAACAATGAGGGCAACAATCAACATTGAGACTTGGAAGGGCAACAATGGAGGAACTAGAAAATATCATCAAGTGAAAGGACGTTTCACTGGCAACCAAGGCCAAGATCATCCATGTTACTGCATTCCCAATTGCTATCTAAGGGAGTGATAGCTGGAGATTGAAGAAAACTGAAAGAGGAAAATTGTTGCATTCAAAACCTGGTGCTGGAAGAGAGCTTTGCAAATGCTCTGGACTAACACAAAAACCAAGAAGTGTGTCCTAAAGCCAGAACTTTCCATGAAAACAAAAATGACCAAACTGAAGTTGTTATCCTTTGAGCACATCAAGAGAAGGCAAGACACTCTAGAGAAGACAATCAATGCTAGGATAAGTTGAAGGTAGAGGAAAAAAGGAAGACGATAGATGAAATCTGTGGACTCCATAAGGAAAGTCATAGAATTTATAAAGCTGATCTAGGCTGTGAAGGACAGGATAGTTTGAAGGGCATCCATTTATAGTGTCTCCATCAGTCAGAAAAGGCATGATAGATATAACAACAAAGATCTGTCAGCAAATACAACACTGTAGAGTTGAAGGGATTAATTAATCCTTGATAATTTGGAATTGAAGGGTCCTTACCTGTCTGTATTCAGGTAAGTGATTTTGGCCCTGTCCTGGACAGGGTTGCACTCCCTTTGAAGGACAGGGTTCACAGCTTGAGAGTGTTTCTCGACCCAGAACTGTCACTGGAGGCCCAGGTGACAGCTGTAGCAAGGAGCACTTTCCTTCAGCTCTGGCTGATCCATCAGCTGTGTCCTTACCTGAAAAAGCACGATCTAGCAACAGTGACACACACTCTGGCAACTTCCCGATTGGATTATTGTAATGCACTCTAAGTGGGGCTACCCTTGAAAACAGTCTGCATACTTCAATTGGTCCAAAATAGAGCTGCCAGATTACTGACAAGGACCAGTCACTATTTTCTAACACCAGTCCTCTATCAGCTTCACTGACTGCTCATTGAATTTCAGGCCCAATTTAAGGTGCTGGTGTTAACCTATAAAGCCCTAAACAGCTTGGGACCAGGATACCTGAAGGAACGTCTCCTTCCCTATGAGCCCTAGCACCCCTTAAGATCTGCAGGAGAGGATCTGCTCCGGGAACCCTCATTAAAAGAGGTAAGGATGGCTTCCACCTGGAGGAGAG
Source organism: Varanus komodoensis (assembly GCF_004798865.1). Classification (NCBI taxonomy): domain Eukaryota; kingdom Metazoa; phylum Chordata; class Lepidosauria; order Squamata; family Varanidae; genus Varanus; species Varanus komodoensis. The sequence continues at coordinate 6,166,467 of NW_025335505.1, read as the reverse complement.
CCTTTTCTGCATTGGCACCCAGAATATGGAATGTACTCCCCAGAGAGGTTCACCTGGCACTGACTTTATATTCTTTTCAGCACCAGGTGAAAAACTTTTTATTTGCCAACCATTTTAAATGTTAGAAATTTTAATCTGGTTTTAACTTTTTCACAGTCACATTTTGATTTTGCTCTTGTTTTTGATTCTGTTTTGATTTTGCTTTCATTTGTGAAATATTGTTGGTTTTATGCACATTTTTAATTATTGTTAATTGTTGGATTCTTTGTTTTGACTTTTGTAAGCTGCCCTGAGATACTTTTGCATATAGGGCGGGGTATAAATATTTTAAATAGATAGATAGATAGATAGATAGATAGATAGATAGATAGATAGATAAAATACTTGAATAAGTCAGCATTACTGATGAGAGAAGTGTTTAAATAGTGGAGAGTTTTCACTTAAGCTCTTCTATTTTCTCAAAGATAGGATAGAAAGTCTTGCAAAAAAGTAATATACATTAGTTCTTTTGACTAATTAATGTGGAATAGAAGTTAAATAAATAAATAATTCATATTAAATGAATAAAATCAATTAGACAAGGAACCTCCCACCATCATGCATACTCTATTTTTAAGTAGGCAGGAGAGAAGCAGGAATGTTTGAACTCACCAAAATCCTTTGAAATTTACTTTAACGTTCAGTTCAGCTCACTCTTTGTTTGCAACCTGTTTTTCAGTCTGTTTGAATGTGCTTCTGTTTGCACTGAGTGAAGCAGCCAAATATGTATTAAAAATTACACATTTTCAAAATGTTCATTTTTGTTGCATTTCCAAGAGCAGCCAAAAAGTATTTTTCAAATACAGTTACAAGTTCAGGTGTTTCTTAACATTTTCCAAAAATCCTTGCTCCCACTCATGTTTGTATTTGGGAATGCAGAAGGGATAAATTTGCAAAATAAAATGAATTAATTTAATTAATTAATTAAATTTCAATACCACCCAACAGCGGAAGTTGTCTGTAGATCTCACTGGCTTCTCAACGAAGGACAAGGAGTCCGTATCCTGCAGCAGGGAGGTTTTACATACTGGTCCTCTCCCTTGCTTTCTCCTTCTCCAACTCTTCTTTCTCAACACTATATTGATTGTTTCCCACAGGTCATCATGCCTTTAGAGTCACCAAGCAACCGGTATTATGTTTGAGTATGAAGATCTATATTACGACTCCACTGTCAAGGTTCTCTTCTTGGGCATCAATGAGCAAAGCATCATATACCTGCCATCTCAGCTGTCACCATCTGTTTGAAACATCACATACATATTTAAAGAACAGAGTGGGAGAAAGGACACACCAAAATCCCTGTTTGTTATTCATTCCAAACTTGGGCTTACCTCAAAACTTGAAGGACTGCCATTTCTTATACAAGTGCTCCTGACATTCTGAACTCAGCAAAGGTCCTTCTCACTTTTGTGCCACTGAGACCTGTTAGACTCATCAGAGAACCTTCTCAATCTTGCCCCAACACTTCCGGAAGAAGCTTGCATCAACACCACTTCTGTGCAGTCCTTCAGGAAGGTGGTTCTTCTTGAACTCTTGATTGTATTGGAAATTTCTGCTTATAGCTTTCTCTCTCTCCCTCTCCCTCTCTCTCCACATGCACGCGCGCACACACACACACACACTCACAAAAGATTTATATAATTTATATCGCTTTTTCCAATGAACTCAAAGAGGCTTACATGATTTTCTCCTTCCTGCTCATTCATGTCCCTACAACAACCCTGTGAGGTAGGTTGGTCTGAGAGTCTGCGACTGGCTCAAAGTTACCCAGTTGGCTCAATGGCTGACCAAGGACTAGTGTCGTGTGCGCTGACTCAGAGGAGTCTTTGGCACGCATGAGAGAGAGAGAAGCTTCCCGTGGGAAACAGGGTTCATTACAGGAAGATGTGTATTTGGTGCCAGTTGTTCAAACACCCCCCACACCTCCTGATGGCACTCTCCTAAGGGATGAAAGCACAGAGGGAGGGGGGATTCAGGAGGAAATCGAAAGCGTACGGCAATCAGAGGCTGGCCTAGAGGTTGCAGAGGGGCAGTTGTGGCACCTGCGGATAAGGATGGTGAAAACGCAGGAGTTACCCTTGAGGGGCTGTTGGGGGACACGCGCTCCCGCAGATGCATGTGCCTTGGGGCAGTTAGAAGCGAGACTGTTGGAACGTGGAAGAGAGAGAAGCCTTTCAGACCCACCCATTGAGGGACAGCCCAGGAGAGTTAAAAGTATTCCATGAACTGATCCCATTCAGAAAGAGAGGGCAACTTCATCATCATCACTAGCATCATCATTATTATAATCTTTATTTGTATCTGTAATCGTTAGCTCTGTGTAGAATAAAGACTTTAGTAGCAGTAACCGGGCTCGTTGCTTTTGTTGGGAAGGAGCACCAGCCACATGACAGCCAGATTTCCTGAGTCTCAGTCCAATGTTCATAACCACTACACCACCCAGTTCTCTTTTATGTTTTATGAATTTACAGGGATTACATACCTATTTTACTCTCTTTGCATGGTTATTATTTTTGCAATGCCTGATGAGGCTTTCACTTTCAAAGGTGAACTTTCAATAATGTTCAAATAAGTAATCATTGCATTCAAGTCATTGCCTGCTGATATGAGTGTGATTATCAGCTATGCCTAATAGAATCAAGGTGGGATGTGAAAATGGTCTAGTGGGTTAGGTATTCTAGTTCATTAAGTCGAAGAGACTTTTAATATAATGGAGCATTCAAAATATTACTCTCACTTATAGCTCAAGGGACATAGCCCAGAGTTCTTCTACCTCCATCTTCAAATTGTGGAGAAATAATGCGCAGAATGGCTCATGGGGGTGGATCTAGCTTTGCCCGAGCTGCATGAGAGATGCTATAAGTTGGTTCCTTCCATCCCACGTCACTTGAATTGTGCCAACACTGCTGCCACCACCATCACAGAAGTCCCTGCCCACATGGAGTCCCATGCCACTGTCATGGCTTCCCAAGTGAACTCATCCCACTTGGTCTAGGGTTTCAATGCTCCTGCAGCGTGGTGGGGGAAGGAGTAACACTGTCGTGCTTCTCAGGGCACTCAGGTAATGTCACTTATAATTATGCATCCCACTGACTTCAACAAGTGAGTCAATAAGCATGACAGACTTCCTCTGGACTGAGGCCACCTTCTCCAGAGCTTTGGCTGGACTCTCAAAGAAGGGATCTGTGTGTGCAAGAGCAAGCACAGCTGGAGCTCACATTTCATGGTCAGCAACAGAAGCTCTCCCTGCCAAATAGTCCAGCAGTGAGCAATGTAAAGAGCAACTTGTCTGTTTGTTGAGCAATGAGCATTGTTTATTTAATATTCCCTTTGAATCTAGATTCCAGCCTCCGAGGAATTTAGTGCAAGTCACATGGAGTTATTTTACTCTGTGAGGCAGGTTGGGAAAACAGTGACTGGTACAAGGTGAGCTTTATGGCTGAGCAGGGATTTGAACACATGACCTTCCTCAGTCTAAGACTATGGGCCAGGGTAACTATCCCACCTTCTTTTGGCGGAAGAACTGCCTAAAAGCAGCCACAGTGTGGTTCAGGACAGGGTTACCTTATCTCTTGTGCTGATTCCTCAGCACAAATTCACACAAGCCCAGCTAATACTCCCCTGGAGGAGGAAACATGGCAAGGTGAAACTTTTCTCATCCATACTTTTCCTTCATCAAGATATTGTCAATATTGCAATAAGTATTGAGGAAGATATTACATTTTTGTTTACTTGTGTTTATCATCACTACCTCATTCGCAGGTCATGAGGGGACTCTGCATGTGGAATCCTGTATCAGACATCGTTTGTGAATACAAAATCAGCTCAAATTATGTATTTGACCTTTTCTCCATCTTAAAATCCTTAATAAATATTTTGATTGTTTGTTGAGACTTAGCTGCCAGATAGTTTGCATTAATTTGAATAATAAGATGTTTGGTTGTGTTCCATTCGAAGAAGAGTCTCTTAGGGAGTGGGAGTTGAGGGGGAAACCAACTTGGTGCCATGGCAGCTTGCATTAATAAGTGCAAAACATTATGTTTTCGTTGTCAGTTTGGTCTGTGTGATTCTTATTTGAATGTGCACTGGAGCTTTCTTGCCATTATAGCTTCACTAGCATTCTTCAGAGAAAATGCTTGTGTAGCTACAAATGGAATGATCTTGGTGTCAAATTGGAATTTAGGGTTCAATTAATGCATATTTATACAAGCAAGGGTAGGGAGGATCAAAGAAGCAGCACTGTGTCTAGCTCTCTTCTATCTTGGGTTTGCTGTTGGTAGCTACAAAAAAACACAGCACAACACAAACTCCTCCTAGATATAACTATATTAAAATGCCACAATTTCAGGTTATCCATGCCATAAATCCCATAAATGCTATACACATCCTCCAAGTTCACAGAGTTAACTGGTACATAAAGCCCTTTAAAATAACCAAGGCATCACACATGTGCACGCGTGCGCATGCGCGCACACACACTCACACACAGAGTGATGGAAAGGGAGGTTTTTTTGGTGGGGGAGGGCAAGGTTTAGCATAGAGTTTCAGAATAAGCAAATGTGGTAAACCATTTTTTTCAAAGGTACTAATGCATACCTAGGTGATGTGGGGCCATGGGCCCCAATGCACACCTAAGCATCCTCCCTGGTGCTGTCTAAGGTACCCTATAGCTCTTATTTGTTGTTGTTGTTGTTGTTGTTGTTGTTGTTGTTGTTACCATACTTTCTTACTGGCAGTAGGAACTGCAGTGAACAATGTTTTTGTTGAGGCTGAAAACAGGATTCAAAGGAGGTTAATGATCAGACCCCAATGCTGCTTTTTAAGCTGCCCAACAGATTGAGTCTATATTCTTTGCCATGCCTCCCATCACAGCCATTGTGTGGTAGTACTCAGCACAACGTCTCTAATTGTAAAATATTTCCAGGGCCCAAAAGGGTTGCCTACCTTTAATTAATATATAGGATGAGGGCCAGCTGACAAAGAAAATGGCTTGGTCCAGACCAGGAGTGGGGAATCTTAGGTTTGGGGGCCTAATGTGGCCCTGTGGGGGTTCCAATCCTTCCAGTGTTCTCCAGAGCAGCTTTTGAAAAACTCATTCCATCTTTGGATGATTTTGCACAACATGAGAAGGCATGGGGTCATCTGGATCCAGCTTCAGAGTTCCTGCATGGCAGGATTAGTTTTCTGAAAGTGTGGAGAGAATCACTCCTCTGTTCTATGGTTTCTGCAATTCACTCTGGCTTGTCCAGTCATCCACACTTGGCATGGCCATTATTGGTATGGAAATACCATGGAGTCCTTGGCAAGAGTGGCTGCATAATTGGCCACTTCTACCCTTTGACCTCACCTGCCCTTGGCTCCCTAAGCAACAGATGTATCATTCCCTGCTTTATTTCCACTGCCTGAGTGATGTGGCTGACTTCCTGTTTACTTTTGGAAACAGTACAAAAGTACGTAGAAGATGAAGGGGGAATCATGATGAAACTGATTATTTTCATGTAATAAACATAAAGATACATGGGAAGGGGAAGGGGGAACCGACCTCAGCTCCACAGTGGACCAATGTAGAGGAGGCTGCTGCAGTCCCTAGGCAGCAATAGAGAAAGGACTGAGATTTTGATCACAGTGGCTGTCAGGAGGATGGTGCAGGGAAACCATGCTGCTTGGATAACCATGTGATTATCTGACTGGTCACTTAATCGGCGGGCAAAAAAATGCTCACTGTGGAAACAGTGCAGGGTTGTTGTGCCATGAAAAGCCAGCCAATGACTGAACAGCAGAACAAAAGGCATCGGGCAATCCCTGAAACATCCTGGGGTTAGCCTGTTGTTGCTTTCTCCCACATGATTTAGCATCTGCTGCCTCGATCAGCTACCTCATTTCCAAGGGCTAGCCTTGGAAAGTTATCCAGTGAACTTACTGAGTGGGGATAACCGTAACAAATGCTTACAATTTTGCCTTAACACTAAGCATCGAGCTCTGGTAGAAATCTATAGACTGGGCTGTGCAGAATTTCCCCTCAAAGCAGTCAAAATTGCTCACAGTTTGTGATGAACTGCAACTTTCTGCCACCTCCCCATGTCTTGTTGTCAAGGTTAAAGGAGACCTTCCGGCCATATTCTGTCTGGATTGGGAAACAGTCCGCGGCGTAAAAGGGATCCATAGCAATTTTCAGTGGTTGCATTTTCCACAGCAGAGCACACGGTGCCAACACTTCGAAGTCCACACACTATTCAGTTTTACTGTCATTTTGCTGTGCTTGATGCTATTGTTATACGCACTCATTCGGGGTACTCTTTGGTTGTTATTTTATTAAAAGGCCATAAGCTGGATGAAAAAGAGAAGCTGAGATAGATGCTCAGCTGTATGTGCTGTTTTCCTGATTTTAAAGTTTTTTATTATGTTTTGTTAGACTGTATTTTATGGATTTAAATGGTTGTGAACTGCCCAGAAATCATCAGATGGTAAATAAATAAGTGCACCAGGGAGTGTCTTTCTACTTTTCTGATACCACTATTATTCACATGTAAGTATGGTTGGACTAAGGTGGAATTTGATGTCCTTTCTATATTTCAAAGAACATAAGTAGAATGAAGGAAAAATAACTTGGTATAGATAGGAGAAGATTTCTCAAGAGTGGCTGCTATTTAACTGTCATTTCATATAGTGCTGCAATAAGAAAAGAGTAAATCCAGATAAACCCATTGGACCAATTAATATATGTCAGTGATAATAATATGGTATGGCAGCTGTCCTCCCTTTCTAAGAGTTTCAACAAAAATATCATTAATAGAATCAGGCTTTCCTGATTTCCCCTTATCCGGAGTATTCAGTGCATGTGCACAGAGTGTACCATCCTGCTACTCTAAGAAATGCTAAAATGAAGCAACCCCAAACTTAATAATACAAAACTTTAAATTGTCAAACCAGCAGCTGTACATGTAAAACAAGCATAATGTATGCAATCTTTGCTCTTAATCAATATTATAAGGTGAAAGGTTTTCTCACACAATGGAGAAAAATTAACAGCGAATCATAAATCCATCCTTCATGCTAATTCTTGGAATTTATAAGGGTTAATGGATTTGTCCTGTCAGTCACTAAAAGAAAATGCATCCCCTTGGATGATGTTCTGCCATTTCTTAATTAGGAGCCCACAAAAGTGCCATGCAAATGTTCATAATTTATTCTCATCATATTGTTGAACTGGGAATTTTGCCAATGGATAGAACATCTTATTCTAGGAGGGAGGGGAAGAGAGAGAGATAGAAAGAGAGAGAGAGAGAGAGAGGAGGAGGGGGGTGGAGGAGGAGGAGGAGGAGGAAGGGGAAACTTATACCATTCATTTTTATGAGAAAGACCTATTTCTTAAGCTGGCACGCTCATAAATCTAAATTAGTGTGAAAGGCAAAGTCAGGTAATTTTTAATCAGTCTTCCAGTGCAGGGTTAGACAGAGGCATTCAAATGGTGATCACTTAATAAGGCAAAGTGTATGAAAGCTGTTAACAGCCAACCTGTTTATGCCTCCTTGTCAACTTGCTTTTTATTTGTTAGAAGCAATTGGTGCTTCTATTAAACAATGCCTTTCTGGTCCTTCCAGAAGGTGAATGAGGTGCTTGATGAAGCAAAGTAGTCTAATTTAATTGAAGTGGAGAATTTCCACTGTTGGTCTGCACAAAAACCTAGTAGTGAATTCGACCTGCTCTTGTGTGAGTGGCAACGGCGCAGAAAGCTTTGCCTATTGTCTATTTGATTTCTGGCAATGCAACCAGTAAGTCACATGAGGGAGGCAGGCCCTCGGCAAAGTATTCCATAGAGATGTGCACTGCCTAAATCAGTGATAGGAATTGTTGGGGTCTTTACCCCATGAGGTATACAAGCCACACCACCAGAAGTTATTCAAGTCACCAGAAGAGGAGAGGAGAGGAGAGGAGAGGAGAGGAGAGACTACATAGGGGTGCCATAAATGTTCATGATTTGCAGATAGCTTTTCCAGAAAGTGGCACAGCCATGCAGCGGATTCCAAGACAACTTATTCTCAAGGAGGAAGGGCTATCAGCTGGATGACAAGCTAATAAACTACAGTAGTGGGCTCTAATGTGCTCCTTGCCCAAGAATTCCTGGCTCTAGGCTTGAGGGCTTTGCATTCATTCTTCACAATGGGGAACACGGCAAGGCTGTGGGAGCCTTCTGCCACTAAGAATACATTCCCCAGTACTGCCCTTCAATCCAACACCTTGCACTGCCCAAATCAGTCTGAGTGCAACCTGGCCACCCAAGCTTCATCAATTATATACACAGGATTGGTCTGAATAACTTATCACCAGTTCACCCCCAACTGGAGCCAGGGATTCTAGCTCCTGTCCTCAGTCTAGTGCAACTAGAATAGCAAAGGCTTGATAGGCCAACACTTCTCCCATGTGCTGGCCCAATGGAGCAAATGCACACAACAGCTCTCCACCCACCCGACATACTGGCCCTGCCTGTGCATGCAGGTATGGAACATGTCCATGCTACCTATGCATGCACATCAGGTGAAAATCATGCACTTGAACTACTGTATTTAACACCACAGATAAGCTGTTTGGTCTTAGATGTGTTGAATTGTATGCACGCCCTCATCAGGGATGTCCAATCACCATGCAAATGTGTAGAGAAGGCACATCAGTGGAGGAGTTGTACTGGGGGAAAACATAATGTGATCTGCCTATAAGATAGGAATTATGTTTCTTTCTCTGAGTAGGGGGGGATTTCTTTTCCCTACCCACATGCCTTGGAAAAAATGATTACAGAGTTTTCTTTCTTCAGGTCCTTTGAGATGACCAGCTAGATGGCATATTACTTTTCCTATTGCCAGGTGTGCTTTTTCTGTCTTGCTTTCTTGCAGGCATTTTATTGGTTTTAATCATGTTTTACTTTGTTGTCATTGTATTTTAAATTGCAATTTTATGTGAGCTGCCTTAAGAACTTTTTTGTAGAGCAGAAAGGCATTACAGACATTAATAAATACACCCACCCATTTTTTAACGGCTCCAAATCATTTTAGCTCAACCAAACAAAATTGGCAACTCAGAAAAGTGAAAATATAAAGATGACTCAACCTACTCTCAAGCTGTTAAGAAAAAGTTGGACATCTCTCTCTCTCTCTCTCTCTCTCTCTCTCTCTCTCTCTCTCTCTGTGTGTGTGTGTGTGAGAGAGAGAGAGAGAGGGAGGGAGGGAGGGAGGGAGGGAGGGAGAAAGTGCTCCTCATTCTTATATCATAGAATATTTTCGATGCAATAAATCGACATGGCCTGAAGCTTTGGATAAATGAGTAAGTTCCAAGATATAAAGGGTTTTGAGATGATATATACATATATAATATCTATACACCTTGTGACCATGAAGCTTCTGGCTGCTGTGATATTAATACATCACAGAGAGAGGGGAAACCCAAATGCTTCTTTCTGTCTCGCAAAAGCCAATAAAGGGTGGTTTATGTTTTCCAATTTAATTGCTTGTAAAACTTGAATCAATATTAATCATACTAGCTGGCACTGAGGTAAGTGCCACAGAGTAAGCCTACTGCAGGAATGGCAACCCAGCATTAAATTCACGCAGCTGCAACCCTGACAGCAGTCAGTGCAGATCAGGAAATCCATTTCGTTTCCTCTGATATGCATATGGTTACAGCTTGCTTTTCAAATAAATCTGATCAACATTTTGTGGTATGTGAACATTTTCCCATCTGGTGGATTGCTCATAAAACTAGTTTGCTCTGATTCATTGAGGCTAGGAGGGACATAGCAGGATGAATAGTTTAAGATTTAGGTTTGGGATTTGAGGGATAGTAAATATTTTTTTTCCCTAATCCCTCACCTTCACTATAATCTGTTTCTCCTCATTAGGAACTGATTAATTTATTCTTGAAAGCTAATACACCAGGTTTTACTTCTGCACATGCTGTGCCAAAACTAATTTCAGAGATTCTTGCTTGCTAAGTATGTGTGTTTAAAAGATAGAATAATCAGAAAATGGTGACTCCATTTCATTTCTTCACTTAAAATGAAGAAAATGCCCCCCCCCCAAAAAAAAACTGTGACACTGCTGCTTGGCTGTTGTACAGCAAGCATTTCTTTTACCCTAGGGTAAATTAGTAGAAACTCTAGAACAGTTGCCCTCTACCTCCAGATTATGCCACATGTCAAATGAGATTATCTGGGAAAATGGCAACATAAACTGCCTACCATGCCTTAGTGTCTCCTCAAATGCTATTAAGACTGTTTTATTATTCCATTATCAGTATTTTGTTTTGACCTTTGTCTTTCACAGTATCGCTTGTAGTGCCACGCACTGTTTTGGGCAGTTCTGTAACTGCCCAAAGCCAGTATGGATTGTATGTTCACAAGCATGAAAGGAGTTTAATGCTTCCAACCCTAAGAAAGACATTGCACTTCCCCTAACCTCACCCAAGATGATACCATCTAAGATCTCTAAAACAGGAAAAGAAAAGGCAGAAGAAGATAAAACCATTACTTTGTTGAAAAATATGCCATTGGAGCTGTGTCAGAGGTCAAAGGGGCTAGTCGAGCTGCCCAAGGAGATAGACCTGCTTCAAGGCTCAATTAAATTACTGCAAGTATCTGTAAATTATGTCCATATTTGCCATAAGATGGAGCACCCCAAAAACAGACAGCTCACGCACCCCTAACCAGAACACCCAATTTTGCCCAGTCAGTGGAGTGCTTCATTGTCACCTGCTCCAGAAGGGGTACATGGATATTTGAGCCACTTTTGTCATGCATAATTGCCATGCAGAATTGTCTTTAACAAAGGTAATATGTCTTGCTACATACAAAATATATAAGGATATATGACATCTATGAATTGAATACTATGGATTTCTTTAAATCTCATGTAGTAAAACTATAATAATTTACTTTTATCTCTTTTCATTGCTATTTCATTGCTATTTCACTACATTACAGATACCTGGGTGAAAGAAAGAGAGGGTGTGTCTCTCACCCAGGTGTGCCCACCTGGGTATTTGGTGTGGCACCAACCCCGCCTTGAGGAAAGCGGAGGGGGTATGACTCTAATTTGTTGAGATCCAGTACCCATTGCAGGGTTTCCTGTCCCTTCGATACTAGGTCTGGAGTGTTTGCACCTGGCATTCAGTGCTCTAGACAGATGAGGGATTCTGCTGGTGTACCATGCGCCCTTCTGCCTATTTTACTCCCTGCCTGAGCTGACACAGCTTGTCTCGGACCTGGTGTTGAGGACTCCCAGGATGTTGGTCCAGGGGGACTTCAATTTCCATGCTGAGACAGTTCTGAATGGGACAGCTCAGGGCTTCATAACTGCCATGACAGCCATGGGGCTGTCTCAACATGTCACTGGCCCAATGCATGAGAGAAGCCACATGCTAGAACTGGTTTTATCAATGGGACAGGAAGATGGTGATCTGGAAATGAGGAATTTTATTCTAACCCCTTTGTCATGGTCAAATCACTTTCGTGTGAGGTGTGAACTCAGGGCCAGTTTCTTCCTCTGTAAGGGTGAAGACCCTATTAAAATGGTCTGCCCCTAGAGTCTTATGGACCTGGATGGATTCTTGAGGATTCTGGGGGATTTTCCGTTTGATAAAATTGGTGCTCCTGTTGATACCTTGGCTGATTTGTGGAATGGGGAAATGACCAGAGCAATTGACACGATCGCTCCTAAATTAGTAATGGTCTGGACAAAGGCCAATAAATTGAGACTTAATCCAGATTAATTGAGATTTAATCCAGATTAATTGAGACTTAATTCAGCCTTCCAGGCAAGTAATTTTAGCCCTGTCCTGGACAGGGTTGCACTTACCCTGAAGGATAAGGTTCACAGTTTGGGAGCGCCCCATGATCCAGAGCTGTCCCTGGAATCCGAGGTGGCAGTGCTGGCAAGGAGCGCTTTTCTCTACCTTCAGTTAATCCACCAACTGTTTCCTTACCTGGGTGAGCATTGCCTTCTAACTGTGACTCACACTCTGGTAACTTCCCAGTTGGATTATTGCAACATGCTCTGCATGGGGCTGCCCTTGAAGATGGCCCAGAGCTGCCAGAATGTTAACGGGACCGACAAGTTTTCACATATAATGCCATTCCTCTACCAGTTACACTGTCTGCCAACTCAAGTCCGGGCCCAATTTAAGGTGCTGATTATGACCTATAAAACCATAAATGGCTTGGGTCTGGGATACCTGAAGGAATGCCTTCTTTCCTATGTGCCTTCCCACCCCTTAAGATCTGAGGTGGAGGTCCTGCTCTGGGAGCCCTCCTTGAAGGAGATTGGGAGAGAGATGGGGGAAAGGGAGAGAAAGAGAGATTTATAAGCCCAAAGACCTGTCAGTGTGAACAGTACTGAGGCCAATGGGCCAATGGTTGGCTTGTTAGAAAGCAGCAATTTATATTTGCATGTGCTGAACAACTTATCTATGTCTGCTGCAAACCCTGAGTTCTGTGCAGCACAACCTTTCATGCATACATCTGGCCATGCTTGTTGAACCACATCATTGCCCTCTTTGAATTGAGAAAGGGTGAAACCCAAGCCCACATTTGCATATTTCAGGGTAAGCTGCTTTTCAGGTAAACCAGCTATCTTTCAATAAATGTGTTGGTGACTGTTAACTGAAGAGATGCTGCCTGCCAAAACTCCAAATTAGATAGTTTGTTGGAAGGATCTATCATATCCTGTATGCTCATCAAGCTTGGGTGTCCATCTAACAAAGTTTAATGTTTGGTTATTCAGACCAAGACTGATCATATGAATTTGCACAGTTTGCATAGTGAAAGCATCTAAATTCTGACATTTCTGTATATGCCTGTTGTTGGCTGGTTTAACTCATTAATTTATGAGAGAAATTTGGGATATTTATGTTCACTGAATGACTTTGCATTGACCCTTTAATTTCTATTTTTCAAAACCATCAATATAAATGTTTGGATTAGAAAATTGAATTCATTTCTTTTTTTTTTCTTTTTTTTTTTTTTTTTGTAGCCATCTTGTCCACTGAGTCCAACTTGGTTTAATATCAGATTTTATTTTATTTTTTGTTTGGTAAGTAAGTATTTACTTTAGGCCTGGGCGCTATGAGTGATAACATGAAGGGATCCAAGGAGGAGGAGGCTAGGAGGTAATGGCACAGCCTGAGACAGCTGGTGGGGCAGCCATGTGGCAGACGGAAGTGCTTCTTCCACACCTCCATTAGCACTGCTTGTACCTCAGCCACACACACTGGCTCCAGGCACTCCATACCAGCCGTAACATTACCCCTGCCATAGCTCCCCATATGCACTGTGTTGATGCAGATGAGCAATTACTTATTGAGACTCAGATTGCAGATTGCAGAAAAATGAAGAACTTTTAACTTGATGTCCAAATAACAATTTCTATTGCCACAGCCATGAATTTACAAGATTGAAGCAGGGTTGTCAAGGACAGGACATTTAGGAGGGGATCTCATTGTAGGGTTGCCTTAAGTTAGAGATGACTTGATGAATAGCACAGAGCAACAACAAACATTCATCCTTTGCTACTACAAAGCTCTGGAGAAAACCCGGCACGTCCCTGACCAGTGGACCTGCTTATGCTCGAGGGACCTCTTCATCAGCTCAAGCCACCTTTGTAAATATAATTCAGCATCGACAGCAGTGGAAAACATTTTTCAGCATTTAGGTTACCATTAAAAAATATCCACATGATCCAATCCCATTAAGGTACAACTGATTTTTGAAACAATCATTTAAACATGTGTTTTACTTTGACTGCACCATACACTTTTCTACTGTAGTTTGAAACCTCAAATCTAGTTGAGGTAAAAACTAGGGGAATATACCATTTTGGATGCTGGAATTTGGAACACTTCCTAAATACCACCATCCTTGCACAGACGCCTGCATTGCTGCATCTGTCCTTGACCTACACGCTAGCCCACTACTTCTTTCTGAAGTTTTTGCTACCACAGAAGGCCAATTTGAGCACTGGTCAGAGTGTATGAACCAGTCAATGCTATGTCAGGATTCAGGATGGGCAGATCTTTCAGTTTCACTTTGCTGTGCATTCAGATGTTTAAAATCTCAAGTTTGTTTCATCCTTCATATGGAGAGTTCTGAGAATTTGGTCAAATTCTTTCAAGAAAAATGAATTGGGGTGAATTTTTCACCTATCTGCACTGACCAAACTTAATAAGTATGGGTATTCCTTGTAAAAGACATTGTACCTGCCTGACATATAACTGTTAAAAAGAAAGAGCCTAATAGAGTGGCAATAACTCTGATTAAGGTTGAATATGAAGTGAGTCAAATCCAGGCTTTTAAGAGCAACATATTCAAAAGTCCTAGATCTGAATGGACATATCTGTTATTTCTGGTTTCTTCCACAAGCATTTTTTCCTTATCTCAAATTTGATTTGAAGAACAAACATAAAGAACTTTGAAAATGTGGTAGAATCCTAGAAAAACTGTGCTAGAATATGTATTTCTCTAATATGCTAGTTTTCAATATTCGATATGATTGCAGCGGTAATGGAATTTTAAATATTACACCTTTTCCCCATCCCTCCTGTTTCATTAAGGTTTAAGAGTTGTTAAAACATAACCTAGTACGAGAAAAAATGCTGTACAAGGCAGGGTGTATTGGATATTGTGACTGGACACTGAAGATGTAGGAGTATCTGTTTATACAGCACAGTAGGAATTCGTGCCACACTCTCCAATATTCATATGTAACTTAATTCCCCCTCGAATCACAGGTAGGATGAGGGACAAAAGATTGGAACACATTTGGAATACAAGGGTCAGGTGTGGGATGCAAATGTCTGCATCAGTTTGATTCCATCCAGTGGAAGATCTGCAAAGGAGAAAGACAGATTATTTGTCTACCCTGCATAAAAAGTCACACCTGACAGCATCTGAAGCTGCTGCTCAGCAGCCCATCCTCATTAGCTAGGCATTTCCTACCACAGTCTTTATGACATGGATCCTAGAAGGTTTGCTTGGCAGGGCCATCAGCTAGGTTTCCTTCCTTGACACATTCAAGGCTGCAGACCTTCCTTGCAAAACATTCTTTATTGAACAAAACGCTTTTCAGAAGCACAAATGTGCATAATTAATTTCTGAGCATGCATAGAGTGGTTGGCTGAACCCTGTCTAGCATTTAGTTATAGGAAATTTCCTATATGTGTATGTTTGAGCCTGATCCTCTCAGGAGGAGCCTTTTGGAGAAAAACATGCCTCCTCTCTGGACACTGCCTGGCTCTGTCCCAAGCCCTATCCCAATACCTGTGCATCTTGTTTATTCTCAGAGGCTGCATGAGCATCTGGGGAGCTTGGCCTTTAGATAAGTGCCTCTGCTTTGCACAACTCAGCTTCTAGATTGGGCTGACATTCTGAAGTCTTTCTTCTCCTCCAAATTCCAGTCAAGAGAGCTTGGGAATGCATGCCAAAAGCAATGGTCTTTCTCACTCCCAACTGGCAGAAAGAGAAGAGGTTTATACATCAGTTGTGGGTTTCATATCTTTGGTGTGAAATTTTGTTTCTAAATTTACAAATATGAATGGATTTTGCTTTTCATGGAAGGGCAGTTGAAGCAAGGGGACACTTCTGTCTTAAATTTCATTTAATAAGCAAGCTAATATATTAAAAAAGAGTAATAAATCCCCAAACAGAGTCTGTGAAGGGTGATTTAATTAGAATTCTGGCACCCAAAGTATGGATTTTATAGCATCATCCTTTACTAAATTATGCCTCACCCCATTTTTTTCCACATGGGGAATTCTTGTTTTAGATCCAAGAATTTCTTGGCATTGTTGTACATTTAAAAAGTGACATGCTCTGGCTTCCCCAGAAACAGGTGCAGTTAAAATAAGTTTCTTCACTGCCAGTTCATTTGCACCGTATCAGTAGGTGACCAGCTAGTAAGTTGAGAGAGGGTGTCTTGTATACTACTGCAGATTCAAAGCTCTGCATCAAACCAATGTATATTGAAAGTCTAGACATGCAGTTATCTTTTCTGTACCCTAAAACTCACTCTCCCCGCCCACCCCCCATATACTGGGATACATGCCAAACTCATCCAACAATCAAGTTATCTCTTTCCATTTCCTCCTTTCCACATTCTTTTTGGATCCTTCTGTCTCCCCTTTTCTTTTTCCCCATCTCTCCTGGATGCTGCCCATTTATGTCTTTAAAATGCCTCCATTTTTATCAAAGGAGGCCCCTTTTTAAAATTGGTGCAAATGGGGGCTTTTTTGAAGTTTAATTGATGTCCTGATGAGGGCAGGGCCACCAGAGTTTCCCTGACCTCTTCAAAAGAAGCTTACAAGAACCCAACAGCAATGCTATCTTGATTTGATGAACTAAAAGTCAAACAAGAAAGAGGAAGTAATGCTGCAAAGTCGAATGACCTTGCAAATTTTGTCTTACAAGTTGTTGCTGTGAATTCTTTCTTTTTTAAAGTCCTCTGAACCTTCAGGAAGCTCCCAAGATGTCATCTGAATTATGTTGAGGTCTGGGCATCTTCAGTGTTTTTGTGCTTTAATTAACACAGATTCGGGTGCTCTATAGGGGTGGTGGGGAAGACTGCAGGACGCATAACAAATTTGTAGGATTTTAGGCCTCCACCTTGGCAAATTAGAGACCACTCAGAACCCAGACCCTCTCTTGATATGAACTGTGACTTTACTGGTCAAAGAGGAAACAGGGACCAACTCTTCAAAATGTGTATCAGGAAGCACAAACAGGAAACCAGTAAGCAGGGATATTCTTATCCAAGTCATGAACAGGACTAAAATGAAGCAGGTTTTGGAGGTTGCTGTCCATAATTTGCTAGTTTCAAGTGGTTATGCATTATAAGAGATGCAGTGAATTCTGTCCACTAACCTCCTTTCCTTCCTTGTAGTCTTTTGCTATTAAAAATGTGTGTGCGTGACAGAACATTTCAGTTCAGCCTTAAATTGGTTTCCTAAAGGTGCACACCATTCTGAAAGCAGCTTTTCATGCAGTAGCAAACACTTGCATCACTTTTGAGCCACATATTTTGTAACACTAGGTAACTTCAGTATAACAACACATGGGTGCATTCTCTGTAGTTGTGTTAATCTTTTGGGGGGAAATGAGCTCTGCACATTTTTGCATATATGAAACAAATAACTTTTCTCTCCAGGGGGAAAAAAGCCATTCCTGTCATTCACTGAGCAATACACTAAGAGATCCATCGTCCTACCTCATGGCAGTTTAATGTAATGCAACAATCATTTAATTACACAGCTTTGAAGTCAAAAAGAGTTACGTGCTAATAAAATGCAGAGAGCAGAATGCTGAAGAACCAGACTCAGTCACAAAAGACCGATAATTTCAAAGTGGGAAGGCATTACTAGATAAAGATCATTAAACCATGTCAGCAAAGTAATTAAAGAAATCATTAGAAGCCAAGCGGATCTCGGAGATGGCGAGAGACCAACATAAATACTGATACCCCTGAATGACTGTCAGATATGGCTAAGGACACAGAAACATTCAAATGCCTAGAGCCAAAATATTACCTTTACTACATCATTTATTAGATGAAGGGATTAGTTTGATCAAACTAAAATACAGACAAATATTTATATGTAAATAGTAATCAAGGTTATACTAGTTACAATTTGGTGCTAGAAAAGTTGCAGTGCACTGAACAAATGGGGGTGCGAAATCTCATTTACTCTGAGGGCTGAATTCTATTTTGGGGAAGTTCTGGGAGGGCGTGTTCCAGTGGTGAACAGGGTTAAAGGCAAAAGTGATAGAACCAAAAACCAAACGGCCCTATTTTAGCTTAACGGTTTAACTAGTTTAGCTACGAGCATCAAATAAGTGTTTTAATATTTATAACCAGGGGAAGTAGATTAAGAAAGTCATTAAAGGATGGGTGGTTTGGTGCGATGGGGTGCAAGGAAAGGAGTATGACCATATAGGGAAGCCCAAACTTGGTCCCTGGGTCCATGGTTCTATACTGCTGGGCTGAACCATGGCTGAGACAAATCATACCAGTGGCACCTCAGGCATCTTTTGAAGAGAAAGTGTGTGCGAGAGAGAGGCCAGAGTGAGAGACTACCATAGCTCACTAGAGTATTTCCTGCTTTGCATACAGAGCAGCTCATGTTGAACGCTGAATTCTCAGTCAAAACCAAATCAGCTGATAGCAATATCTCTGAGACCTTGAAGACCCAACTGAGCAAGATGGTGAAATATCCAGGTGATGTATGAAGCAATTTTCTGTGTTCCACAGGTAAAGTAATACAGAAGGAAGTGTGCGGGTATTTCACAATTCTGTGTCATTGTTGTTATGTGCTGTCAAGTTGTCTCCAACTTATAGCAACCCTAGAATTGAGTGCCCTCCAGAATGCCCTGGCCCTTACATCCCTGCTCAGCTCTTTTAAATTCAAGGCTGTGGCTTCCTTTATGGAGTTAATCCATCTCATACTTGGCCTTCCTTTTCTTCTTCTGCCTTTGAGACTCCCTGGAGTGATTCTCTTTTTCAGTGAATTTCTGGGTCTACACTCTGCAAGCAACCTGCCATCTAATTTTCCCTGGATAATTGCAGATGATGAGTGACGTTGCTTTGTACAAGGGATCACGATAATTATGGAAAGAAGGTGAAGCTACATGCCAGGCAATGTGAGCCGTGTGCTTTGGTCCTGAGGGTACAAGTTTCAAGCTATAGTTAGCTGAAATTGGGGGTACAGCCTGGGGGTACCCAAATTAATTTCTGAGGGGTCTCAAGAATGAGTGTGTTCTTCCAGTCATGCTGTTCACTGTGTTCATATCAGAACAGCAGTGCTGCCACTTGTCCAGCTCTAGGTTTATCATGGAGAGAATGGAGCATCACTGGATGTTGTGAAGGGCCTGCATTCTGCAGTTCTACTATGCATGTGGGCTTTACAGGGTTTGGGGAAAATGGCAACTCCCGTGTGGCAGAAAAAGGAAGGGGACGGTACCACAGAGAGCACCAGGTGCTACAATTTCTCCAACATGCAGCACATGGTAACTGAGCCTTGAGTAGGGGTTTGACTTTCAATTAGTATTTGTTTGTTTATTTAAAATTATGTTCCAGTTAATATAATGAAATTTCCAAACATTTACATATAAATATTAATAATAATATTTAAAATGTGTGATTAAAACTATCTCAAATCCAATGATAATAAAAAGCAATATAAGAAAAAATAACATATGGAACAACATATCTGATTAGTTAGAAGCCAGACAGAATGAATGAACAAATGTATTTTCAGAAGAAATTCGTTGTATATCACACTTTCTTCCCCTCGGTCTGCCTGGGTGAAGATTTTCCACAGGGTGGGTGCCACCACCTCCAAGACCCTACTGTGTGGCAACATGGTGGGTTGCAAAATAACTAGCAAGAGCTCTTATGAAGAACTTAAAAGTGGGTTGGGTATATTTAGGCATGGCTGGTCTGTTAAATATACTGGTTTTACATTTGCGGCTTAGTGTGTTAATAACTCAGCCTTGAACATGTCTCGGTATGCAACATATGGGTGTTGTGTGAACCTGGCCGGCTGGATGTAGGCTGGTCAGTCCTGCCTCCACATGGATTAAGACCATGAGGAGGGATCGTGTAAAAGGTTTTGGTCTGTTTTTGCAGCCTCAGGCTGTGATGACATGGGGTGGTTGAGTTCTGGCTGAAGTCCCCTGAATTCAAGGATGGCAATGCAATCCCCACTGAGTGCAGAGGCAGATCCCTGATATTTTCCTGGAAAAGTAGGTGCTGGTGGAGGAAGCCCTGTGATGCCTTTCTGTAATTAAGAAAATAATTCAATGAAGAGTTAACTCAAGAGCTTCCTTCCAAGGATGAAATATTAGAATCTCCTGAAGATAAAGGTTCTGAGTCCTGCTTTATAATATACCTGCATGAACCATACTTAAGGATGAAGGAAGGACGTAACACATGTTGCTAGTCAGGCTGTGGGCACCAACTGCTTTAACAAGCACAAACTATCCTAACAGAAGTTTGAGGATCAGAAAGAAAAAAGCTACACAGCGGGCAAAGCCAATAAGCAGTATCACAACTACAGTTGCTGCTAAATTGTTAGGGAAGAACATTATATCTGTATAAGAGACACCTGGGTTCAAGTTTTCATTCAGCCATGGCCACTTGGGCCAAGCATTATATCCTATCCTAGCCTGTCTAACAGATTGATTTGAGGGTACAGTTTTGTGTTCCTGTTCAGCATTCTTTGGGAGGGAACGTAAATTACAAATGTAATACTCTAATACATCAGCCTTGAGTTCTCATTAAACTTGAACCAAAACAACATTTTGTGTTAACCTTCAAGGTTATCATGTAAGGAAAATATATGATAAATTCAGCAGAGCTTAAGGGGAGAAAAAATGTGTTCGTGAAATTAACTTAGAAGGGTGGGAGTGCTACAGTACTTACAAATAGCAAAGAGTCTAAGACTGTGGCTCAATGCTTCTAAATGCTGGGCTGGATCCAGATTTACACTGCATTGCCTGTGCCAGCAAAAGCAGACTCCCTCACCCTCTTTTCCTCCAGCCCACAGGAAATACTACATGGAGAATCTGGAGACCTGGTGGACTGGGGGGGTTGTGGGGTTGGTGGAATGGGGCAATCTCCAGAAATCATGTGTGGAAGAACCTTCAAGAAGGAGAACCCTTTCTCTTACAGCAGGCGTGTCCCTGATCCATCCCACTGCATCTATATGGTGAAGAGGAATGCAAGGCAAACTAATCATCAACTTGACAAAATGCCCATGTGTGCATACACAACTTGTTCTATCCCTGAAGTATAGCAATGTGAGCAACCTACACTGTCCCCCACTGAAAGTAAAGATATTTCAAACATGGGAATGCTTTCCCTTTCCCTCACAATTCCAGAAAAGCAGAATTCTAAAAGGTAGTTCAGAGGACCCTTCCTCCACCTTAGCTTCTATTTTTTCTTTAGCCTAAATCAGGACTGCATTTCACTTTTCATGGTCTCATCCTGCTATAAATTTTATGGCCTGGAACCTCATGTGGAGGACGAAAAGGAACAAGAAGCTTTCCACATTTATGTATGTATGTATGTATGTATGTATGTATGTATGTATGTATTAGATTTGTTTAAAATTTGCCCACTAGCATCACGGTCTATCACCCCTGTGCTCTAATGCATTATCACCCCCTGACTGGCATTGGTAGGAAAGAAGTGGTTGTCCTCACATCATGCTTCAGGGTTGTTAAGCATCACAGAAGTGTCGTGGTTTGGTGCTTTGGGAAGTCAGTGCTTAGACAGGATGTAGTACATACTTTAGGCACCTCAGAGGTGTGTAAAGAAGCACTCTGAGGAACTCTGGCAATCATACTGAAATGTAACATCCTTCAAGCTCACACTGATGCATTTCCCCTGAGCCAGAACCTCGTCTTTCACCTTAATAAAATACGGAGGGTCTAGGGTGAACATCCTGGGAAGGTCTTTTGGAAGGCAAACAGGTTTTAGATTCAAGAAAGGTAGAAAACTAATATACAATAGCAGGCATACTTTTGCATTAACTCCTCAGCTGGGAGAACTATTAGCATGTCTTTTAAAGAAAATAAATAAACACATAAAATGCCCAGAAATGGTATACCAAAGCATGAGTGCCTTAACTGGGTCAAGGACTTTGCTATTAACAATGAAAAAAGACATGTTGAAAATATTAAAGGCTCTAACGAATGAAGAATTGCTTTGCTACTTCTTTGAAATGGAAAGTGATGGACTATAAACATGTATCATCAAGAAAAAGGTTAGATGCAAAACACAGTACATGCATCAAGGGATCAGAAAGTAACAAGTCTGCCTCTATTAAAGTGATGTCAAATATTGGATAAATGTGCAATTACTATTTTTTAACCAGAAGTCAAAGCTGTTTGCAAATGGCCTAGGTTTAATGTTCACCTGTGTACAGCTGCACTTTAGAGAAATGCCAGATTTTTTTTAATGCACTGCATAAGTTTGCATTTCAACAGCTACGAGTATTCATGTCAATTTGCCTCTATGGATCTTTTTCTCCAAGGAAAGTCTTTCAGGAAAGTTCATATCTTATGGGAAAGGGGTGATATTTATATAACAGCCAAACATTTTTTCTGCACTATGACCCCCACATAATCCTAAACAGTCCCACAGAAAATAAAACACGACCTCATGTAATCAGTCATGTTATACTTTTCTTGTGGCAGCCGCCATGTGAGGAATTCCTTCACTGAGGAAAATTACCTGGTGCTAGGGTTCAAATAAAACTCACCAGATCTGTCCCACTGGCTTTCACAGACTTTCCCTCAGGCTTGTCCCAGCCTTGCAGAGCAAGAAGAACCAAAAGGCAGTCCATGAATGATCATGGAATGAAGGCTGCACAACAAGCATCTTTCTTCCATGCCAGGTACAGCAGAATAGAGGCGACTGCAAACAGTGCGGAACAGGAGTGCTAGGGATGTGTAAGGAAACCTTTCAGGGAGGAAATCTGTGAAGTACCCATGCCTGGCTCACTAGCCCCTGGTCTGCTTTGCAGCAGCCAAGAGTCCAAGTTTCTGGCAAGCACGCCCAGTGTTCACAGAGTGCTGACCAGGAATCAAACCCCACGAACTGTGGAAGCAACTCCCCTCTCCTGTGCCAAGAGCAGTCGCCAGCTCAGTGACTGATGAGGAGGTTTGCAAGTTGTGCATCTGGGGCTCCACAAGCACTCACAGACTTCTTCTTGGTTCACCTTCCTTTACAGGATTGAGCCAAGCATGTGAGGAAGTCCATGGGTGCCAGAGGAATGGATTCCAAAAGGGTGTGCCCAGCCATAGTGTGAGGAATCAGTTTTGGGATGGGGATCTGTTGAATTCCCTGGGTTTGGTTCCCCAGACTCTGGTCTATTTTGATGTGTCCATGACTCTGATTTCCTGGCAAGAGCGCCCAGTGTTCATGTAGTGCTTGCCAGAAAAGGGGAGCCATGTGAATTCTGTGCAAGCAGTGATCCTCTTCCATACCATGTGCAGCAACCTTTGTTTGTGCTGCTACACGTGAAGTGGGAGAATGTTGCCAGGTGCACAACCTTAATTCCACAAGCATTCATGGATTCTTCTTGGTTCTTGCTTTGCAGTCTTTGTGCTTTGCAAGACAGGACTGACCACAAATATTAGGGAGGTTGGATTCTGCAGAGCTTCAACACATCCTAGTTACAGTCTTCTTTCTGGCTGTAATCACAGTGCAGGAGATTGTGGGAAGGTATATTCCTCTCATTCATCAGCCACTGCTAGTCACTGTCTGCATTGATAGTGTATAGTGAACATGCAAACTGTATGCCTGATCCTTCAGGGGAAAGAGCACCTCTGTCAAACACTGGTCCATCCAGATCACCAAATGTATGTACCCGTAGAACTTCTGTCTCTTCTCAATTAACATTCAGCTTGTTGGTGCTCATCTATCTTTTTCCTTTAAACATATATGCAAGGCTTTCCCAGGTGCCCTGGGACTAGCAGACGGAAATGTCAGGAAGTGTAGTG
Organism: Varanus komodoensis; assembly: GCF_004798865.1. NCBI lineage: Eukaryota > Metazoa > Chordata > Lepidosauria > Squamata > Varanidae > Varanus > Varanus komodoensis. The sequence goes on along the minus strand of NW_025335505.1, from coordinate 6,142,889 downwards.
TGTCATCAGTATACTGATAACACTTTAGGCCCACATGTTCAGTGACATCCGTGTGACATCCTGTAGATCTGAAAAAGCATGGAGCAACCCACTGCCCATTTCATCTTTTGCATACCTGTTTTACGTACCTCAGCTCACTCATCAATTCTAAGGTAGGCTTGTTGTTCAGTCTCAAAGTCAAGTCCAACTCCCTGTGACCCCATGGACAATATTTCTCCAGGTTCTCCTGTCCTCTACCATCCCCTGGAGTACATCCAACCCAACTCCCACCTCTCCCCATCCAGCCACCTCAATCTCTGCTGTCTCCTTCTCCTTTTGCCAAGGTAGACTACAGAGACTTGGAAGGGCAGCAATGAGGGTACTAGAAAAAAAAAAATCATCAAGTGCAAAGATGTTTCACTGGAGTCCAAGCCAAGAGCATCCACATTATTGTATTCATATGGGTGTGAAAACTGGGCGATGAAAAAAGCTGACAAAAAGGGATGAGTTTGAAACATGGTGCTGGAGGAGACCTTTGCAAATACCCTGGACTGACAGAAAGAGAAACAAGTGGAACATAGATCAAATCAATCCAGAGCTTTTCCTAGAAGCAAAAGTGGCAAAACTGAGGCATTATACTTTGGACACATAGTCAGAAGGAAAGACTCCCTGGAGAAGACAATCATGCCAGTGAAAGATGAAGGCAGAAGCTGCAAAGGAAGACCAAATGCAAGATGGTTTGAATCCATAAAGGAAGCCACACCCTGGAATTTACAAGAGCTGAACAGGACTGTCATGGGCAAGACAATGTGGAGCATCCAAGGGGTAACCATAAGTTGGAGACAACTTGGCAACACATAACAACCACTCTACCACCATCCTCTTTAGTCCTCCCTTTTTGCCTTTAGTGCCATGTACCACTGGAATGTCATCCTTGAAAACGTCTCTGAAATGGAATGTGGTCTCTGGAAAGATGAAAGAGGTTGAACATTCCTGCTTTAGTCAATAGGTTTTCTTCCAAACACCATTGTCCTGCTTGTTGCACATGGACCCATGACCCAGCTGGAGTCCCTCAAGAGAGGAGCTTTCAGTGTGGCAGTCCCACTTTATGCTATCTCCTGCCTCTGGAGGTTCAACTGGTATCAACATTGTGCAATTTTAAGTACCTCCTAAAGACACTTTGCTCTAGGAAGGCTTTCTTGCTGACCAGCTATGGCATTAATGTTACTTTGATTTTAATGCATTGCTTTTAGTCAGTCAGTGCAGCATAGGGCTGCAAGGTTTGTGGCTGGTTTGCAGGAGAAGGCATATGAGGTGAGACTGAGGGAACTGGGCCTTTTTAGTCTGCAGAAGAGGAGACTCAGAGGGGATCTGTTGGCGACATATAGGTATGTGAGGGGATGTCACATGGAGATGGGTAGAGACCTGTTCTCCCCTGCAGAGGAAGGCAGGACACGCTCCAGTGAAGCAAAGCTCAGGGAACCCAGGTTCAATTTAGAGGCCAGAAAGCACATCCTGACAGTTAGGACCCCGAGGGAAGGGAATGGGATGGGCTTCCACGGGAGGTGGCTGAGGTCTCATCAGTGAGGGTGTTCAAGGATAGGCTAGACATGCACATGGTGGGCAAGTTATGAGCAGAGCCGGATGAAGCCTGGGGTCAGACTAGATGGCCCGGGAGACACCTTCTGACTCAATCTGTTCCTATTTTTCTATGTTCTATGTTTTATTCATCTAATTGTTCTATAGTTCAGCACTCCAGGATCATTCTAGACATGCAGTAGTATTCAAATACTGTAAAACAACCACTCACTAAATAAATAAGAGCCATATTGGGAGGATGCTATATCTTAAAACATCTGAAATCAATATTTTACTTTTCCATTTTAATTGCCCTTTCACTTGTCAATTGTGCTGGTGTGGATAGATGTTTGTGTCATTCATTGGCTTATTGGATATTTCAATTATTGATTTATTTTCAAGTACACTGGAATAAGTGTTACAAAGGCTGGAAAACAAATTTCTAGGCTAAATAGATAAATGCACAATGCCGATCTCTCCCATTGCTCATTCCAGCTGCTGGTGCTGGCCTGGGAGCTAACAGTATGATCAGAGCAACACCATGATGGAGTGGAAACTAGAGCACAGGGCAGCCACACATCACAAGGTAGCAGGGAGCCAGGCCACCATCCGAACAGGAGCCTCTGCCCAACCCACCCAGTCCTGCTGCCAATGCCTCTGCTGTTGCTCTTGCTTCTACTTTTATACACCATGCAAGAGAGCCCAGTTGCTTGTCTGTTAGGCAAACAGATCTGGAGCCCAAGCCCCCGGAATCATCGTGGGAGCAACGGTCGAGAAAATGGCAACCAGGCAAATAAATGTGCAGAGGGAAGATGAGGGCAACAAAACTGATGTGGTCAAAGAACCATATGGTGACCTCATTTTGGCAAGGTATTTGGAAGGCTGAGAGTCTGCAGGCAGCTAACCAGCCCTGCTGGTTTGCCAGTGCTTGAAATGCATTTTCCAAAAAGGTTTGGGACCAGACCAGGGCCTGGGGAGAGAGCTATTGAGTTAGGAGCCAGAGCAGATCACAGGCATAATCAACTAGGTTTTGGCAGGTTCAGAGGTAAAACCCAGTGCAAACACTGTCTGAGAAGGGCGCTGAATGTTCTCAAATGCGAACCTTAGGGGTGAATTGATGGGAAGGTTCACCACCTGCTCCAAGGATTGGTTTTGACTGGATGCTGTCACTTCCCTCCAGAAGCCCCCTCCCCACCACATCCCTGTTAGTCAGAATGGTGTGGGCATTTAGCTTCAGCCCTATTCGATCTAACAGTTAGGTATGTACAGATGTTGATTATTTTCCCTCTGTGTTTTGTGGATTGTCAGGCATCATTCACGTGGCCATCCACTCATGGAATTTGTTCTATTTGCACAACTGCACATTCATGCCAATGCACATTAGTACAAATTAAAATTTACACAAATCCTCAGCAGCCAACACACACACACACACACACACACACACTTGAACATATGCATGGCTCAAAAATTTGATTGGATTTATAGATATCTGCTCTCATTTGAAACTATTGTCCATTTCCCTGAGATCTCTACTATGGAAGCATATTTTAAAAACACATTTCTTATTTTTCTGTTTCAAAGGAATGATGGGGACCCAGTCATGCAGGGTTTGTTGGTTTTTTTAAAAGAAAGGAACACAATATTTTTTCCGTTTGTATTTCTGGTCAGTGACAACTTCTTTGCCCACAGTGGGTGCTAGGCACTGACTTTCCACACCCGTCCCCACAGCTTGTCACTGCCCATTTGCACAGCCACTCAGGACATGGCTCTTCACTACCAATCCAGCTGAGTCAGTGAAAGGATTTGGGCATTACAAAGCTGCAGAGCTCGAATCGATGTCCATAAGGAGGCTGCAGAGCCAGGCAGCTGTTGCTCAACTCTCTACTGTTGCTTGTTGGCACTTCTGTGATGGTTCTTCCTCCTGTTCTACAGCCCCTGAGGACAAGGAATGGGCCTCCCTCTTTCTCTCCAGCCGAGAAGTTAAGGCCAATTTTTGTAACGAGAAAACAGCGAACACTAGCAAAGGAGATGGGCCTCCGATGAGGCAAAGCTTGGTAAATCAAAGCTGGCTGCATCATCTTCTTTCTTTTTTCTGGATAACATCTTCTTACAGCAAACACAACCTAGTTTAGCATCTTCACTAAGATGTACCTTGAGCAGGTGTCGGACAGCCTTGTCAAATGGCTGGTTCCCAATAGATATCCTCCACTGGGAAATGAAAGCCAAGGTGGCCAGATGTTCCCATCTCCCTTAAGAAAACACCCTGCCATATGGGCAACTGTCACTCAAATGTCCTTTCCAGATCACTTGTCATCCTTTCTGCCATTGCCAAAAGCTCCTCAAGAGCAGGGAAATGGTGTGATTCTGAAAATGCCGTCCCTTTACAAGGGGTGTAAAAAGAGCAGTTTAAAAAGAGTGCTTGCTGCCAGGCTAAATCATCTGACAATAAATCAACTCCTCTGGCATCCATTTGTGTTAGGGAAGTTTGCACTTTGACAAGCCGGCAGTGGCTAAGGCCTTTAGGGGCAGCGCAAGGCAAATGCACAACTGTAGCTGCAGTCATCAGAGGCATCAGAGTGGGCAGGTGGGTACAAGTGCAAGTGGGAGAGAAAATAAAGCTGATGGGCTTCATAGTTCCTGAGAGACATGGTTTATATAGGCATTTATTGGAATAAGGAAGGACTGAGGCCTCTTTCATTGCTATTTAGCTCTGAGCTGAGGAACGTGCAGAGCCAGGCAGTGCTGTTTGGCTCTGAGGCAAGGCCAAGGTCCCTACCCTACCTTATTGGTAAGCTGTACCCATTCTCTCTTTTTAGTCAGGGTATGATGCTGAATACCAGTAGAAATGGATGAACCTGTCAGCACTGGCTGCTTTTTCTCACTGAAGCCAAACAAAACAGAGGGAAATGCTGCTTACATCTGGTTTTTCCTGTTGCTGCTGTTGTTCGATTGATCCCAACCAATTGGATCACCAATTTTCTGCATTGGCAAATACATCGGCAAAGCGAAAAAGCGGAACTGCTGCAAATGTATGTAACTCAGTGTGTGAGAATGAAACAAGAAACTGAATGGATTCCTCAAGCCTGAAAAAAAAGGGGGGGGGGGGGGGGAGACATTCCTGGCCAAGAAATAAGCTGAGTGGTATCAGGTGGCACAAAAGGGCAACTGATGAAAACAGCACAGTGCCACTTCACTTCTGCCCCCTTCCCAGCTGTGGCATTGGTTTTGCTTCCATCATTCACAGACTGATCCCTCTTCATTCACTTTATCCCTGTGAGCAAGGAGGGTCTTTCTAATGTCTGAGAGGAGAGGAGAGGAGAGGAGAGGAGAGGAGAGGAGAGGAGAGGAGAGGAGAGGGAGGCAGAAAGGGGCCAGGTTCCTCATTGTTCTTTGACATAGGACATGGCGGTGTGACCAGACCAAAGGCTCGAGCAATGCATCCTAAAACGGCCTTCTGGAATTCACAAAATAATTGGGCCAGCCAGTATGATGCTCTCCTAACATCCACAGTTACAATTGCTATGTTAACATTGAAGCACATAATTATTGCCTGGCAAACACAGGCTCCTATGAATGTATCCAACTATCCTGCTGATGAATAAAACACGGAAATAAAATGAGTTTTACATCCAGTGGAGATCATTTCAACTTTTGTAACTGTTTTATTTCAGCAGACTTTTTGTTGCTCTTGGGGTCTTGAAACTCTGCTATTGAAGCACCCCAGCATCCTAAGGGAAGGTGAGCAACCTGGTTTTACAGATGGGAGCAGTGGGGATAGAGCAAGCTATCATTGTATCATCAGCACCAAAGGGATCTTCCTTACATCAGCAAACTACATGCAACCCCTTTGCTTTCTTCTATAATGATCCTCAGGATGTATTTCTGTAAATCCTCTTTTTCAGACTGCTGGTATTTCTTTCCCAGCTCCATAACTCACAGCAACGTCATAATAGGTCCACAGTACCTCTTCAAGAAAACACTTACTCAGCAGTCTGTAGTTTCTGTTATGTATCAGAAATCATTGTTCCAATTGTCTTGGGGTTAAAAAAATAAGTATTTATATTTTTATCCTGCCTGGGTATACTCTGTGGAGCACACAAATCAAATAAAATAAAATAAAAATCAGCATTTTAATGGAAGATAACATTTAAAACCACACATGCTCAGAAACCATCATCCACAAAAACATGACCAACAACACGACCAGCCATAATAAAATGGACCTGAATTCTTTTTCCCAGCGATTAATCAAAGCTTTAAAAGACTTGACAGTCCTTTTATAAAGCAGGATGAACATTCTCTGGGATGCTGTTCCAGAACCTGAAGGATACAAACCCACAGTTTCTTGTAGCAGGGATTAAGGGGATTTTAGGGTTTTTATTATACTTTGTGGTATAGAAATACTTCTACTGATAAATAATAAACCATACAAGACATTCTCAGTTCAATCTTGGATGGAACACAGAATAGGTCCCCATCAGAAATTATCTGTGCTCCTCTTCTCAAAAGGCTAAAGGCAACCCCATCTCCATAGATATCTATCTCCAATAAAGTGGAAAATGCATGGGCATATATTACTGATAATCCTTTTAGAAAAGTAGATAATCCCTTTGCCCAGTATAATACTTACGTTTCACAACAGAGAACAGATCATAAGACTTTGCCAATCAAGGTGATGCTTTACAGAGAAATGATGGCCAGTTGAAATTTGCAAAAGAATGGAGGGGAGGGGAGGGGAGGGATCCCCAAAAGAGAGGAAATAGATATCAGAAAAACAAAGTGCACCAAATTCTCCAAATTCCACCCTGAATCATGTTTCATAGCACATCCACATAAGATGTTTTCTTTGCAGAAAAAATGCTCCTATTTCCAGCTGAATGCTTCAAGTGTGCACATCTTCAAAATATACCTACTTCCTCCATCAATTAGAGAATGTTAGTGCATATTTTTCAAATATACACAAGTTGTTGAACACATTTTTGGGGACGGAGTCTGCAAATCACATTGCAGGCTTGTACTGTAATTGTATACACTGAGACCACCTACCAGATGGGTGACCAGATGTGGAAGTGGAGCAGGCATTGGTCCTGATAGTCTTATAGGCCCCTTCCAACTCTACTACTATTCTATTCATGGTGCTCACTTTGGCAGTACATATACTAAAATCAGAATGGTTAGCATGGCCCCTGCACAAGAATGACATGAAAATTAGTGAAGCATTCCAGATAATCTTGAAAAGTCATAATGGTCACAGTTCTAGAATTACTGGCGATGTGCTGCATCCTTCACCGGAGGTGGTATGCCTGCATGCACCAGTTTATGAGGAGCATATACAGGTGAAGGTCTCTGACTGAGCAATACTGTGAGCAGTTTGTTGCCACCATGTGGATGGAATGCTGGTCTGGAGAGACGTTTGTTCTGATCCAGTGTGGCCTTTTTCTATATTTCTATCAGGAACAGAACCTCATATGAGCTCTAAAAGTGTCCCTCTTCTGTATCACATATAGTGTCCATTTGGACTCCTGCAGGTTGTGTGGAAGAGGATGCTGCTCATGCGGCACGTAGGACTCGATTCCTGGTAAGCATCTGATGAATGCTGGGCACTCTCGCCAGGAACCCAGGGTCAGGCCACTGCAGGATGGACAAGAGTCCACAGAGCCAAACCCAGAGAATTCAATACATTCCAACCCCTGAAGAGATTTCTCCATAATAGAACATCCTCAAATAGAGGACTGTCCTCTGTAAAGTAGGACACATGGTTACACAAGTGACTACACCTCAGTTCTCTTGCTGCACTGCATGACTTCATTGCAGGCTTCAAGCTCTTTTAAAGGCAAGACTTGAGCCCAAGAAAATGTGAAATAATAGGGCTGGAACATATGCTGAATACCTTCTTGCTGAATAATTATATCGAGCCCACCTACATAACTGAATAGGGAAAGCTGAGCTATACAGCAATTTCTCATCTCTTTCTTCTTAAAACAGCAGGACCCGCAGCTTCACCTTCAAAGAGAAACAGCACAGGATTCACTCACCTGCACATTGCACTTCTTGCCATTTCTCAATTATGCAGCCCTAGGACAATAAGCAGAAGACGCCACTAAGGCTGTCACTGTGGCAATTAATGAGCCTCAATTAAATGCATCCATGGAAAGGCAGCAGTGGGCTGTCTTCTCTGCAAAATAAGCAGGAGTTTCTGATCTTTACTGAAAGAATTCACTGTTCTACCAATTTGTGCAGAATTGTTTGGGGTTTTGTTTGCATGCTAGTTTGTTTTAAAGATAGGGCTAAATTCATATTGGTGAAATGGCTTCATGCAGGTTTAAGAAAAAACCACTGTGAACAACTTCTGTATCCTTGTGTGTTCTTGAATCCACTTCTCTATTTTTTACCTAAATAGGATAGGGAAGGAGACATGAAACATCTGCTTTAACTTGGGAATAAACTGTAAATTCCTGGTTCATTAAAATAAGTTAATCAGTGGTTTGTACAAACCATATCTAGTTAACAGACCTGAATCAGCTCATCAAAGCAGGCATGGCTGGCAAATGCTGAAGGTCCACAATCCAGCAGGGACCACTGATAATTGCCCCCTAGACTTGCCATTCCTCTTAATCTGTGTGACCTGTTTGCTCACCCACTTCAACTGTGCTGCCTTCATGATACTCATTTTGCATCCACAAAAACTGGTATGATAGGTGCAATGTGGTTTGCAGCTCAAGGGAAGAGGTGGAGCTAGCAGTGGGCCAGAATTTGACCTTCATTTTCCTGAAACTTCTCCCATGGAAGAACCTTCCGTCATGCTCCCTTATTTTTGGAGTGTTTTTAATACATGCTTGTGACTTTCTGTGGATACTTAATAACTTCAAAGCAGCTGATTCCTATGTGTCTAGTTTCTTTCTGCTACACATCTCTCCATTTTTCTGTAGTCACTCAGTTCTCTGTGGTTCCTGATCCAGGGGAAAGATAAATAAATAGATACATGCATGAAAGAAAACACATGAGAGAAGTTAATGCATGGTGCCTTCCACTGGGCTTGCCTTGGAATGTTGGAAGCCAAAGCAGCCACTGAACACTATACAATGCTACACAAACATGATTGTGCAATGAGAAGCAGGATACTTGGACACACTTCTTGCCTATTTCCTAAGTAAGATGAACAGAAAAAACCCAAAACTCAACATATAAGAATTGCTCTGAAATTTTCATCACCATTGAATTGTTTGTTGAAAGCATCACAGGAGCTGAGTGCATATCCTTCCAATGTTGCAGTGTCAAGCTTTTAGCTGTCAAAAGGGTGTGGAAAATACATTTGCACTGACTGTACATTAATTTCCAGGAAGAAGGTAGTTTAAAAGGACATATATATTGGTAAAAAAATCCCTTCTCTGATACATAGTTTATTCATGCAATAACCTCCTCCCCAAATGAGGAACTATCGGGCAGTGCTGAAACAGATGGTTAAAAGAAGCTAGGTATATTTAGAGGAATCTCATATGTAATATAATCCAAGTATTCATTTTGAGTGTGTTTACCTTACCCCAGACACACAATTTTAAAGATTGCTATCTATCCATATCCCTTGAGATCTAACTACTCCAGTTATTAAAGTTTAACTTATTTATTTGAGATATGCCTCTAGTTGTAAGTATTCTTAAATGAGGAACAAGATCTGGGCATTGTCCAACTTGCCAGTTAGCTAACGCATTAGGAGATATTGTATCTCAAATGGGCTTCCATTCAGACTTTGGCCAGTTAACTGAATAGCCAGACAAATTTCCAAAAGTATTAGGTGACTGTAACAATCTGCTGTAACTATTTACAAACTAAATACAGGGGTGCGATGGGGAGGGAGAAACAAGTATAGCAAGATGAGGAAAAAGAATCAGTGCCATTACGTATTTCGAGACATGGTTGCAGGTGCAGGATGAGGGCTATGCTGTTAAGCCACAGGCCTTGCAAGTGAGGGATACCATGACCTGAGTTGTAAAGAGGTGGCGACAACATCACATATGTTTTCTAGAAGCACGTTCGGACATAAGGGGCAGCAAAAACCCTTTTAAGGATTGTTTGTGCTATGCAGTCATGCTATGCAGTCAGGAAGTGCAGATCAAAACTTCAGTTATGTGCTAGCATCAGGATTTCTCAAATGTCCTGACACAGTTCACAGCTCCAAAAAGTGTCATTAAAATGACCCCAGAGACAAGGTGTTTAAAAATGCATATGTCCATGTGACACTTTGGACATTTTTATTTTTAAATTGTGGAAATGGAACAGACCTGAGACTGAATATGTGGAAAAGCAACGCAGATCAAAATAGATCTGGCATAGGTATTTCATCTTCAGTATGCTCCTGGGAAATTGTGCATAATATTTGGGATGCGATATGGCTGTGTATGTAAACTTGTACATTGAGGCAGTTTAGGTTTCAATGTAATGTCCCAATGATATACAAAAGTTCTGTATCTCTTTCCCACCTTTTCCCTGTAAAGTCTAACTCCTATTGTATGGTATTCTGTCCCAACAGCAGCAGCCAAAGATGTGAGGGTGGAGTTGGGATCTGTAGCAATGTGCAGAACATGGCAATTGCTCATCATAGCTTGTGTTCAATTTGTTGTTAACAAGGAAGAGGTGGAGAAGAGATACTGTGGGTTTGGCAGCTCTGTCTCCCTTGGAATGTCTATTTAGACTTTGAGAATCTGCCTGGAGTTGAGTGACATCTTACAGGCATACTTTGCAATTATTTTGATCTTCAAGAAGCATTTCAGAGATTGTCATGCATTGGTTCCCTTTTCAGAACTCCATTAATCTTCATCGACACATCAGCCCTGACAGTTTCTTTACATCTTCCTGATTAGGCAGGAAGGCTTCAAAGACTTCCGATTACATTAATCACCTCCATTCCCCATTTCTATTTAATGGCCAGACCCTGGTATAATCACTGCTCAAACATTGGAAGTATTTCAAACTCTGCCTTATTGGCACACATTGCTTCCATTGCTGTATCTGGAGGATTTCATCGTATCACCTGGCTGGCTTTGTGGAAGGAAGAGGAGTTGGCTCATTCAGTGCCAGCAGCTAAAAATATGTCATATCCTCAGGTGCAGACAGAAGGGTTTTGGAAGATCTCCCAGAATTTCTAGAGAAATGTTCAAACTGGGAAATTTCAGCCTTGATCCACTTTATATTTACAAAGTGCCCTTTTTAATTTTAATGCACAGGAAAGAAATGGAACTGCCAATGCACCTTCTCACAACAGAACTCCCCTGTTTTGGGAAAACAGATGCTCCAGTGGATCATGCATTCTAGGGGGAATGCCCTTTTCTGAGGAAAGGCAATTTTCTGTTCCTGTGTTCTCTCTATTTGCTTTTATCTAACAGGGAGAAATGCATTTTTATGTCTTACTGTTTCTTACTTTTTTCCCTCTCACCCTTCTAGGAGCTTACGATTTTTCAAGCCTGCCCATTGTCACACAAATTTTATCCTGGTTCTCCCACGTCCAGCAGCACGCAAATGTTACCCTCCCAATAACCTTGCTATTGCTGAAAAACAAAATCTGCAAACACCCAGTTTATATTTAATCCAATCAAGACTGGTAATTGTAGGAAGATCAGAAGTTGCCTCATCCCAAGGCTGATCATTTAGTCCAGGTTTGGCTATGCAGAATAGCAGTGAATCCCTAGGAAATATTTCCCACACCTGTTACTAAACTAGAGATGATGAGAATTACACCTGGGATCCTTGGTATGCGAACCATGTCCTCTGCCCAGGGATGTCCAGGGAAATGGGTGGCTCTGAGTTCTACAGGTATGACTGCTCCTGGATTCATTAAACACATCACTGTGACAGGACGGGATGGGACAACATTCCGTCCCTGCTCAGAGTATTGTACAGAAAAAGCACCTATTGCCCTTTCAAATAAGGAATGAGCAACTCACATTCCACCTAGCAGAATGTTAAGTACAGCACTTTCTTTAAGAAAATGTATATTATTGTGCCAATAGGATCCAACAGACTCAGAGCCAAAGATGTGTACCTGTTCCATGGATAAATATTTAGATTGATCCCCCCATCCGTAGCTCTGTTATTGTGCTATGGGACTTCCGTTGTAGAATACAACAGCTGTGCTTGTTCCAAAGCAGTGCCACTCTTTGCCAACACATCTGACTTATCTGCTTAAGATCCCCCACTCATTGGCCATGTTACCTCTGAGCAGGGATACAAAGATCAGGGCGGAAGCTTGCTCTCTTGTACTTGCCAGACATCTTTCCCACCATGCTCAGCCCTGGCCAGGAAATGAGATAAACTGAGATCAGGTTTGTGAATGCTCAGGAACGCTAGCAGATTTTTTAAATTAAAATTTATTTATTTGTCTGTTGTGCAAAGCATGCAGAATGTGCAATTCTTTGCAGAGAATAAGCAAAGTAGATAATTCTTTGCACAAAGTACAGAAACCTGAAATTCGTAAGTGTGAAAGCAGAACTCTGCTTGAAGGCACTTCCTGCCAGAGACCCACATGGACACTCTGTGTGAGGCAGACTTAGGAAAAAAGATAAAGCTGAATCTGGGGAACCAAACTGAGGAAACCTGCTGGATTGTCATGCCTAAATCAGATTCCTTATACTTCCCTTCGTCTGAGCATTACAGAGGATGTTGAGACTTGTTTTAAGATACATTCGCAAGCCACACAGCCTCTGCGCAAATTGTGTTGGTCACTGTTTTGGCTCTTCCAGCTGCACATTGCCTATATATAGCAATAAACTATCCTTATTGAAAGTAAAACACATCCTCAGTCCTACTTTTTTTCCTTTTGCTTTCTTGTGAAGGAATCCCAGAGAATCATCCATTTATTCTTTATACTATCCACCATCCCATGATACTAACCAAGATTAGCTTACAAAACACCTGACACAAATTATAATCCATTTTTCTTCCTTTATCATTCATTTGATTTCTGTACCACCCAATAGCTGAAGCTCTCTGGGTGCTTTACAACATATATGGAAAACAATACAATGACACAGTAAAATGGCATACAAGTTTAGGAAAAGAATAATTAAAAATAACCAAAAACTTGAAAATTAAGTAGGGACACCTCCTGGGAGGTTTAGTGGAAAAGACGTGTGCTGAGGGGTCGTTTTTTGAGGGTTCAGACTTTTGTTTTCTATGTACCGTCTTCTTGTGGAAGGTAGTTTGCTTAATTGTGGGAAACCTCCTACATCCATTCAGCAACAATGGCCCAATAGGCGTATTTCCTGCAAGTAATTTCCCTAAAGTAATGAATTCTGAAATGTCATTTTCTATTGTATATACATTTAGATGAAGAACTGCATCCCAAAATCTGGAGAAGTATAAACCTCAAAGGACACAGTCCAGTGTTTTGAAACTGAAAAATTAGGTACATTTGCTCCTACAATGTGACTAGAATGAATTTCTCTTTTGACCCCCAAAATTGGTGCAGTATAAATCTGCATCTAACCTCAAGTTTCCCTGGAACACAGTTTAAAAAAATCACCCTAAATTTAATAACATGATAATTTCCTTGAAAACAACTTTCCAAAATTTTATTCCCAAAAATTGCATTATTGTTTCATTGTTTCATTAAAGGAAATGGAATATTAAAGAATTAATAACAGATTTATTAACAGCTATAAGATTAATAATAGTGAAGAACTGGAAGAAAATTGTGATTTCCAATTAAGTCAATGGTATAAGGAAATTTGGAATATAGGTATTAATGACAAGTTAACATGGAGCATTAATGTAGAAAAAGAGTTGACAAAAAAGAATAAGTTTGATGAAATTTGGGGTTGCTTTTTGAATATGTATTACTAAAGGGAAGGGTATTAAACCTCTGTATAATTCAATACAATTTTGGATAGGGAAGAGATCACCCTGAGAGAGGGGAAGCATAGAAGAAGAAAGAAAAAAGGGGCATATACAAATAGGAATAAATAATTATCATGTAACTGAAGGTCCCAGTGTGGGAGTGCACATTTTGTGTTTGATATTAAATAATTTAATTATTAATTGCTTTGATTTATATGACTCAATTTATTTGTATTGTACTTCCCCTATGTTGTGTTGTTATTGAAGTATTTTGTACTGTGTTGTCTTTTATTGTATTGTGTGCTATCGTTAAGTTAGTTAATAATTAAAAAATATTGTCCTATTAACACGCAATGGGATCCACCTGAAGCTTCATGATGCCCACCTATGATGAAGTAAACTGAACCGAACCAAACCAAACCTCTTTGACCCAAGGCAAACAGTGTCAGGCAAAGTCTGATGCTTAAGCCAAACTACACATGAAATTATGTGAGGCAGAAACTTCATGTTTCAGTGATGATCTGGGGCAATATATTAGTACAACAGATGGTAGGATATGGTATAAGGAACATCCCTTGTGGTCCATTAGGTCTTTTATCCCAGTGTACTCTGTAGTAGAATAGGTAGCATCATCTTCATTTTCCTTTCCCCATAAACTGCGGCTTTTCTTGCCATGTTTCCCAGACATGGACTGGGGCCAGACAACACCACAAACCATGGTAATTTTTACCATTGTGAGTCTTTCATGTTGTCTGAACCAATCCATGGTATTACATCACAGTAAGTTTGGTCTTTAGAGACCATGTTAAGGGGGGAAAATGTTCTATGGTTGCCCTGTACCTTCATGGATTGTCATATTGTCTGGGACCAGGATCATGGTTTCCATGGTCCTGGTAAGACAACTACCACAGAATCCTCCTGAAAGAGTGGTACCCACAGGAGCTGCTTCAGCCATCTAACCTCTCTGTGTTAACCAATGAAGAAGGACTGGTGACATAGGCAATGCACCTTGCCTGTGCACCTTGGGACTGAATTTCAGGCACAGTGACTATTGGGATACATGCCAACAGTGGGAGGACTTAGCACAGAGGATGGAAGCCGTGATAAAGTAGAAACCCCTGAATTGGCAGGCAGATTTTGGCAAAAACTACACAAACCATGGTAACCATGCAGGGTTGCATGTTGTCTTGTGTGAGCATACCCATTAAGTCTTAATGAAGGAGGTTGAATGAGGCTTTGGGACCAGCAACTGCTGGCAAGATAAGTGGAGCAAAGCCAGGAATACTTACTTACTTACTAATCTAGGACCAAGTTGGATTTGGTAGAGGAGAGTGGCTCGCAAAGCTGTCTTCTTCCCAAGAAGAGATCTTTCAGTACTTGGCACTTGCATCAGAGCCTCAACAGTGTAAGCTGTGCTGGCATACATAGCTTTTAGTCAATGCATAACCATTTGCTTGCTTAAATTGGGCATTTTAGTGCTCCATAATTTCTATCTGGATTTTCTGCTCCATTCTGCCTCAAATCCTGATTGATCAGCACAATGTTATTTATTAGATCTGCAAACACAATTTCGGGCACCATCTCAGTAGTTCCACTCTACTCCCCTGCTTGGGAGCAAGCCTGAGGCCTTGTAAAAAGAAGAGCTCTTTTTTTCTGGGTGACTAACAAGCCATCTATGCTCACAAGAGTCATAAATGCTATAATTGGGCCCTTGAGTCAGATAGATTGTGTTCATGGCACATATATGTCATTATGTAGCACTAAATGAACCAGAATAGCCTGATTTTATTAACTTCCCTGGGATACAAACTGGAATAGAGACAAAGCAGAGGCGCCTTTATCATCAGAAAACTTTAAAAGAGGCAAACAACTTTGTTCATGACAGACGCAAGCCAATCAGGACTGACCTTTCATATGCACCAAAATAGATTCATCACCTTTGTCCCTGTAACTTTAATAGCGGTACATCAAGCAGAAATCCAACACATGCAGCATTTCCCTAACAACATGTCTTCATTGTCAAGTAAGGTGCTCTTTTGTGTGTTGACATTTTATGATGGTTTAAGGGTATAAGCTTGCCTGAAACTGGGGTCTTTCTAATACAGGAAAAAAGGGGAAATCCCTACAGTTATCAATATATATGCAATAATGAAAAAGATTGTGGTGGATATAGATTTGGCTAACAGTTGGTGATTTAATTCCCCAGACAAGATTAGAGAAGTAAATGATCACCAAAATGATCAGCAAAAGATCACCAGGGATCTTTTCACCTGCATTATCTGAGATCTTTGGTCCAAGGCACCTTTCTACCCTAGCCTGAAAAACAAAGCAAACTTCTGCAATGCATGATTAACTCACCTACTTGAAAGGAAGTGTGGGCAGCTCTGATTCAGAACAGGACCATGAAGCTTCAGGGAGAGAGGCTGTTCCAGCTTTTCCCTTCCCTTTTCATTCTGAAATTCATACCCAGATCCCCACATGGAGTTTTTAAAAATGCATCCATTTTTAAACACTCTTCCCTCACCCCACTTTCACATTCACAGTGGGAATTGGAAATTTGGGGAAAGCTGAAAGGGGCAATTCCGTAAAGCTCTTGACAGAAAAAAGTCTTACAATTCCAGCACATCTTGATAGACATTTTTCACCCTCTGCCTGTACTTCCTTTTCTGTTCATAGTGACAGGAACGCAGATGATTTTGAAAGGAAGCACAAGGAGAGTGTAGGCCTTGTTTGAAAGCCAAATTTGATTCCCAGAATTTTGCCAGAAGTGTGACACAATTTGCAAACAGGTGTCTTGCTTAAGTGTAAAAGCACTTTTTTTTTGTTGGTGGGGGAAGCATTTTTGTGGAGGTGGAAGTAGGTTCCAAGGGACAAAGTCCCCCCCACAACTGTAAAAGTCTTCTTCCCCTGAATAAAGGCTACAGCATTATGCTGTGTAGCTGACCAATGTTCTAGAGCCAACGATGCAGCGCTATCACACTTTCATTAGTGGGCATGTTGAAGGCCTTTGCCACTGTCAGGAAATCTCTGAGTTGCAGAACCAGGAGAATGTATGCTCAGATCCACATGAAAGGTGCTACATTCAGTTTCAGCAGTTTATTGGAAGGACACCCAAGTACACCTCTCTGATGGAGAATAAAACAGCAGTGTTTCAGGCTAGTTGGTATACAGAACTGGCTATGAGCTCCCTGAACACATACTGAAGGCTTTATAGGCTGTGGGTCACGTACACATTTTGGGGTGATGATTAGTAATGAATGGGTACATTCACAGAGAATAGTACAAGTATGAATGGAACAGTACCGGGTTAATGCCAGAAAGGATTTGCAAAATGTTACATCAATACCAGGTGACTGAACAAATCGACAAATAGGCAAGTGATATGAATCATAAGTCTTCCCCGGTGTGGGTTTTGATGGTCAGGGGAAGATGATTGCATTAGCACAAAGAAATCTGTACAGTGCCGCTTCTCTGCTTCTTGCAGCAGGAGAGCTAGCTGGAGACTTTGTTTCACTTTTCAATAAAGTGGGATGTATCACTTGTAGATTGAATGCATGTGCCTACATTTTTGTCTGGATTGAATACTCTCTCCTATTTATACAGTGCTGCTGTTAGCCCCAGACTGCATAGTTTTCTCAAACCTCCAGCACTACCTGCTTCACTGGCTTGTGAAACTAGGTGAAAGCTCTAGTCCTTTCTAGGGAAGAGGAGCAAGTACACTGTAGCCTGATTTTATAATAAAAGGGCACACAAAAGCACATATTTTTGTTTAAGGTTTTTATTAGGTCTTTCCCAGCCCCACCCACTTCAGAATGCACGTTTCCCTTTCCCTCTATACCAGACCTGAGGGAAATTGGCTTCTCCCAACAACAATGTGTCCTTCCTTGTTAGGTAAGATCATGGAACAACCAGCAATAATTCCAATCCTAAAATAACAATGGCAGAGTTGCCATGGTTAGTGTGTGTTCATACGTACATGTGCATATTGCTCCAATTCTCCCCCATTTCCCCAGTCTTTAAAGTCTGAGAATTTTTTTCTGGATTCTGCAAGTGGGGTTAAATAAGCATTTAAGCCCAAACATTTAACCTTTCCACTGTGGCTTTAAACAGAAGCTTGACCTGCTGGCATTAGCAAAGAATGATACTTATCTCCATATCTTGAAAAGCATGGCCTGCTGGATTTTGGATATCAGATCAGCCTGCTACTAAAGGCACAACAAAAACCTCAATCCTGCTTCCCACTATGCTAGCAGCCAACTCTATCTTGATAAGCTTATGGGAAAAACAAAACAAAACAAAACAAAAGCACTGAGTTCATCTGCTAAAATGCTTGTTTCCTGAAATTATTGTGCCCAGGAGTTACAACCCTCCTAAGATTAATACATCTGGCAATACATACTATTGAAACCCTTCTTGAACTGAATTTTAGAATGCAGCTGAGGGAATGAAGTTTGGATTGCCTGGTTGCCGCACAGTCAAAAATAGCATGTCAAGAATGAGGCTAGGTTAAAACAGATGTGCTATTTCTGGCCACTGGTTGTGAACAGCATCACTTAGTTCTCCCTAGCAGGAGTCTTGAGCTGGGGCCTGGTGTTGCATTGTTAGCTTCAAACCCAGAAATGCAACTATTTATTTATACACCCATTTTTCAGTTTGGCAAAAAAAGTGAAACTCTGAAGAAAATCATACCTTAGCTCTGTCTGTGTGTGCATGCATGTGTTCATGGGAAGAAGTTGCTGATGTCACATATACTAATCAGTAGGAACTCACCAAAAATGGCTTTTTCATACTACAAAACTTCCAGAACTACATTTCTTTTCAAGAATTGTGCTAAGAAAGAAAGAAGTCTGTATGTTCCTCAGGGAACAAAGAGACACACAGAAGAATACTGAATATGTTTGTATTTACCTCTAATCATCAATAAGATGGTATGAAGAAGGAATGAATTAGAAGTATACCTGTGCAATCAGGATTAGAGCCCAGTGCTGAGGGTGCTTCAGCTTTAGTAACCTTTCTACTAACAAGGGTTGGTTTGAGCAATACCATTAACTCTAAGAAGGCATTATAATCTGCCCTCTTCTATTCTCTCTCTCATGCGCATGCATGTACGTGTGCATGTGTGTGCAAAGGCACGCACGCAATTTCTGTTACACAGACCAGGAGTGTAATGCCTGGCCCTCTACCCTCATGCATCTCCATCAATGAACCTCATCACTGTTCATACATTTGTGAAGAAGAGCCAGTGATAACGCACTCACTTAGAAAGAGAGATGTTAGATAAATCCTTACTGTGTTCAATGGTGAACAGATTGCTATGAATCCAACATATGGATTCTGCAGCAGAACAGCTTTTCCTCCGTTAAAAGGAATCCACAGAGTCCAGGTTTTTTTAAAAAAACTTTCCAGAATTATAAGCAAATATGGTTGTAGAAAAATGCAAAACATCCAGTAACCAAAATTCCACATTTCCTCCCATTGAGGATTGCAGAAAAAAGAGCATTGGGGCAGATTTGCTCATTTTTGGAAGTGCACATGGACCCAAGTTGACAAAATAAAAGGCTTCTAACTATCTGTGTTTTACAGACAGATTTAACAACGTCCATGTACTCCTATTTAGAAGCCTATGTTTGCCTTCTTCTGCCATTTTTCTTTCATTTGTTCCATTTATTTTTACTACAAATTTCACCAAAGCAAGCAACATCAATAAACAGTTTGAAATTAAGAGTTGCAAAATAACAGCAGGAGCCCAAATGTATCAATTATACACACACTTCAGCAAAGGCAGACCGGATATCTGTATATATGTCCATTCAAGAGTGGTATGTATATGTCATCCATTCAAATAGTGAAACTATCATTAGGTCTTCAATCCATCAAAGTATACGAGGTGAGCTTTTATCTTTCCATTGTTGTACTATCAGTCTTTCAGCTGTCAAAAGAATACAGAAAATCTATTTGCATTTGACCACACTTTAGCTTCCAAGCAATAGATATGATATAGTTTAAAAGAACTCATACACCAGAAAATATCAAAGTTCAATGTAATACAAAGTTGATCTATACAGTAACTTTCACCCAAACAGAGGCATCTACTGGGGATTGCCAAAACAGAGGATTAAGAGAAGCATTAGCAGTATTGTATGGACAACCCTATTTAGATCAGTCTTCAATGACAGGATGTTATGATGTCCAATAAATGAGAATCACACTGTTGTGTAGGACAACGTCAGGCTTACTGCAACTTCATCTACATATGATAACACAATAATCCACTGCTTGGACTGAATAGGACATTCAAGTTCCCTGTTCCATTCCTCCTTTGGACTTGCTGCATCATATTTATCAGCTGAAAATAGCTATTTATGAACATGGATCATGGAATGATTTAGGAATCACAAGTTGGAGGTGGGGGGTGATCACCCAAATTTTCACAACTGCAAGCTTTCACATTTTCTCGCGTGTGCATTGCTGGAAGTAGTGGCAACCACGGGTTGCAGGTATGCTCAGGACACTCCAGTTTCAGAATGCGGGGTACTGACTAGGGATGAGGGAGCGTGGCAGTGATCTCCCAGCCCGAGAGCTGCATTCTAGGATACAGTGAGGCTATAGACAAAAGTAATGGGACCGAAAGAACAAAAATGCCAATATAGTTTTGTACGATGCTCTTATAACACAATCCTATTGATTACATCCACAATTCTTGCAAGGCTAATAACTTGGAGGCTTATTCCAAAGCAATGCATTTGGAAGTATGACTCTGTCAGATTCCCTGGGCTCTGGCACACTTGCAGGAGCACAGAGTCCAAGTTCCTGGTGAGTATGCCCAGCATTCACAGGGTGCTTGCCAGGAATCAAGCCCCACGCACTGTCCAGGCAGTGTCCCTCTCCTATGGCAGGTGCACCCACAGAAGCCTGATCACAGGAGGCTCACCAGGAAAGAAATCCCACAGAACTGCAAGCTTCTGCACCAGCTGTCGCCACCATTAGGACTGCTGTACCTGCAACCTTCATCCTACAAGTGTTTGTGGATTTCCTCTTGAACTGGCTCAGTTTGCAAGACTGGGCCAAGCACAGGAGGAAACTCACAAATGACCATAAGCTTATTTGTCAATTATTATCATTGAAAATAATGGGGCTTTAAAAACTTGTAGTCTGACTGGTTGGTTCCCCTAATAATTAAGACTGATGCAAGCATTCATATTTGAAATAGACTTATACACTGGAAGATGCTATTCAGAACACAGAAGAATCTCTCTGTGCTTTGCATTTGAATTCACTGTGACAGATGCAGGGTCTTGCCAAGCTCCTAAAAATCTGTAGACACATATTTTGTTTTCCTAACGTACGGTTCAAAACATCACTCTATCTAAATTCTATTAACACTTTTGGGAATGTGAGTGTTTTCCCCATCTGGTGAAAGGATTGTAAAATTCATTCTATTGATTTTTTCAAATCTGGAAACAGCTGGAAAGTTGCATTTTGTATTAAAGTTCTCCAGATTCATATTTGCAAGCAATAAAGTTTTAGCTATTGTTCTTCGGGGCCATAATATGCTCTCCATTTCTCAACTGTACAGTTTCTTTCTAAATGCTAATAAACCAGGTGGTGTAATGTTTAGTTATCATTCCATCCATTAACCTCTCTTGCCTTAAATGGGTACAACCTGATGATTCAAAGGATCTTTATAAGCATTATTGCATTTTTATACCTTTTTTTTTTAAAAGAACCTTTCTTTTCTTCTCATGACATTCCAGCAATTCTGTGATTCAGTATTAAGAATATGGCAATCATCCAAACTTCAAGTAAAATACAGCATATAATGGTAGTTATTGCAAATGAAAGATATGTAACAGCAGATCTTCCAAACGGCCTAGCCCTGTGACTATGCAGTCTGTATCATGCACAGGAGGTGCTTCCCTGAAGTTCGTTCCATTACCAGCTGGACCACGTAGGGCCCATCCCATTGAAGCATCTCTTCCAATGGTTGCCTGGCTGGAGGGGCAAAGATGGCTACGTGGAAAGATCCTGCTTTGCCTTGGCTACATGATCAAAGGCCTCCCATGCTAGCATGAGAAAAGCAGCACATCCGCCTCTGTGGTCCTGCCTCTGAGGTGCCTAAGGTGAGGCTTGAGGATAATTCTCCCTGTCCTGAACCACTCATCCTGGATCACAGTCCTGTCACCTGTAGCAGTTCTTGCCTGAATATTCATGCTCTAGCAGTCATGACCATGTTTTGAGGTTTTTCCCTAGGGCAAATCATCCCCCACCCCTCTTCATCATCATCTAGCCAGGCATTATGTCCATCCTCAACAGCAAACTAGTGGATGCCCTGCTGCACTGAGAGAGGGGACAGGTCTCCCTTTGATAGGGGCACTGGATCTCAGGCCTATTGGCCAAATATGCCCTACCTGGGGCTCCCAGCCTCTGGGATTGCCAATGACAGTACCACCTTCCCTGACCACACTCCCTTTCCCTCAATCACCCAGTCTTTAGTGGCTTCCTAGCTTTTGTAAATTAGTCCCCATTCCAAAAGGTTGCAATGTCTCTTCCAATGCTTCCTAAGTAAAAATAAGAGTGTCAGGCTAGACTGGGCTGGTATTTTGGCTCCATTCCTGTTGGCCCTTGGCCACACTCACCACAAGAGCGTCTCTAAAACTGAATTTGGCCCTCAGACTGAAAGGGTTGCGATGCTAGAGCCATGGGAAAAAGTTTGTAAGGAAGCTGGTTGGTTTGCTCGTTTAGAGAGCCTCCATGCTCTGAACAGCCTCCAAATCGGTAAACGCCAAAGGTGACACACATGTGCCAACTTTGGCAATGGGACAAAAGGCACGGGCTGATGGCCCTTACATGCGGGTGAGGTTGTCTTCCTGCAGCCTCTCATCCAAGGGCAAAGAACCCAGGAAGGGGAGGGGTCTCAAACTGGGGCCAGTATAATCATCCTCTGAGGTCAGTTTGAACCTGTCCATCCTTCCCTTAGTCCAGTAGAATGGGATACAAAGAGTGAGGCCAAAGAGGGGAAAAAGCACCTCTCTTTACCAAGGGCCACTTTGCCACACTCCACAGATATTGCTTGCTTGCTTGAGTCCCCATGTGGTATTCTGCCTCATTCCTAACTCCTTCCCCTTTTCCTTTTTCCATCCTTCTTCCTGCTTTCCGCCTCTACTTTTGCTTTGAGGAATTTAACCTTGAATTCATCCAGAAACTCTAAAGAAACAAAGGACTTCTCTACAGGAGGCATTTTATCCACTTTTTTACTGAGGCATCTTTTATTTTCTCCATGGGAGGAAGAGTTCATACTTTAGTATTCTAGTTCTTCTCCCAATGTGTTTACTTCTTTACCTTCCTATATCCTATCATCCAGCAGAATGCAGTGAGTGCTGTGCTGTCGTAAAACAAAGATAATACACAATACAATCATAGAATAGAAGTGCTGTAAGGAGCCATGAAGGCCATCAGGTCCAACCCCCTGCTGTTGCAGGACACCATGTTACACCATCCCACTCAGATGGCTGTCCAGTTTCTGTCCAATACTTACAGTTCAGTTTATCCTAGAATTGTTATTCAATAGCTTACTTTTCTGGACCTAAATTAAGCTGCAAATATGGCCAGAAAACATGGGAAAGACCTTGGAGGAGGAGGGTGTTGTGGAAAAATCCACACATTTGGGTAAGTGAAGGACCATGAAGGCACAATAAATGCCTCATGTAGAGAAGCCCAACACTCTTGGTGCAAACAAGGGACTTGTCTCGAGCTACAGTTGTGTCTCATCCTGCTCTGCTATGGCAGGTTGTGACTCTGAAGACTTTCTCCAGCAGCTTGGAAGCAGGATTTAGCCAGCTCAGTGCAGCTAAAAATACAGTTTTATTTCAGGAGAGTGGCACAGCTGGCTTGCTTGAGCAATCCTGGCAATTGCCTCATACTAGATGCAATCAGCGCATCATTGCACTTCAAGTTAAGACAACTCATAGCACTCAGACTCATTAAAAGAAGAAAAGAGAAAGCAGAAAGAAAACCTCACTTTCAAGATGACCACAGAGCTATATTAAGAGTGGGGGAACTGTTTTTGTGGCTCTTCTTCCATTTAACTCAGTGATTTCTTTTGCAGGCATCACAGTTGATTCCCCTTTCTTTTCTCCTTCCCCTGCAAAGCATGGATTCTCCCTTTGCTCTGTGGTAGTTTCTGCTTTAACTTCAATCTTCTCTCATTTGGCGTTGGTCACATTTACTTAATTCAATAAATGTCTCCCCTGATTTTCCTCCAAGGACAGTGCAAGTTGGCTTTCCTCGATTTTATGCTCCCAACAGCCCTGAGAGGTAGGTTCATGGCATTCCCTCTTTCCCTTTTCTCTCTGTGACCTCGAACTCCCTCCCGCTGCACACATACCACGGGCCTGCATAAGAACCCAAGAAGAGCCCTGCTGGATCAGGCCAATGGTCCACCAGTCCAACACTCCGCTCACCCAGTGGCAAACCAGCTGCCCACATGACCCCCCAAGCAGGAGGGGTGCGAGACCTCCAACTGACTGAGCTCTGCAGCAGCTGGGGGATGCAGGCATGGCATCTCTGCTAAAGGAGTTTATAGCCCACAGGGCCTGCATCATCATTTATTAGTTACCTTATTGCTTTCTTTTCTCTCCGGAGTCCTCATTCATGGATGTCTCTTGACAACTGATACCATTCTTCCTTTTCACTGAACTGCTATGGATCCCTGTGCCCACCCCCACAACAGCCTCCTTGGCATTCCCAGCTTTCAGCAATTTTCCTTCAAGTGATGCTTTCGCAGTATCTCTCCCCAACGCCATCTAAACACCTCCATGCTGCAACACTGCATATGCTTTCATTCTCCCAGAGATTCTTACACTGCCTTAGCCATCAGTGGGTACGTAGCAAAGGAGGATGCAATAGGATGGGAACCAGACAATTCATCTCAGCCACTTGATCTCCAGCACACCTTTGCTGATGATCAGAGGCTCAATAAATGTATTAGCCAGCAAGGAAACCACCTCTCTTCCTGGTAATGCTGGGAACAACCCGAATCTCAAGATACCCCTCATTCTGGTCCAGGACATGAGCACTTTATCAGATTTGGAACTTAGAAAAGGGATCTGATGAAGTCCCACATCTAGCATTTGTTGACTTCCACTCATGCATTCGTTTAATAAATTTCTTTAAAAGCTGCCCATTAGCAACATGCTCTCTGGGTAGTCATTATAATATAAAATCAACAAATAACATTAATGGAGTAATAAAATTAAAATATTACAATAAATAGACAAAATAAAATTACAAAAAATTTATAATCGTATAAAATATAGCATACATTAATATAATTATAAAAAAACATTTACTGATATAAATAGTCTAGATGGTACCAAGGGTTCACCAGAAAAAGAACAGTTTTGCCAAGTGCTGGAAACTCAATAAGGTAGGTTCCTGGCAAATCTCTGGTGGTAGAGTGTTCCATACTTGGGGTGTCACCACAGAAAAAACCTTCCTCCTTGCAGTCTCCTCCTTAACCCCCTTGGGAAATGGAACTCATAGGAAAGCCCCTACTGAAGATGTTAAACAATGGGCAGGAATATATGAAGCCAAGCACTCCCTAAGATACAGTGGTCCCAAGTCATTTAGGGCTTTTTATATCACAGTTAAAACCTTGAATTCCACCTGGAAAGGAACAGGCAGCCAGTGCAGCTGATGGAGAACAGGTGTAATTCGTTCTTAAGAACTGGCGATTGTGAAAAGCTGCACTGCCCTGTTCGGGATCATCTGAAGAGTCTGTACAGTTTTCAAGGGTAGCCCCACATTCAGTGCATTACAGTAGTCCAGTCTGAAGGTTACCAGTGAATGAAGAACCATGGTAAGTAGGATCATAGCTGATACGTTAGGTGATAAAAGGCACAAGTCCACCTGGGCAACCAGGGAACGCTTGGGGTCCAGGAGCACCACGATGCCACACTTGCCTTGCTCTACTCCTCTTTGTGATTGCTTGCCTTTCTTTATGAAAACTTGCCTTTCCTGTCAATAGCCATTTTCTTCATTTCAGCATCTGCCTGAGTGGTTAACATTAGAAATATATTTGCTGAATGAAAACACGAATTTTTAGCTTGTGGTTTTTACTTTTAACCTACTCTTAATGAACGGGTTCTTTCAATAAAATAAAGGACAATGTTACCAATGCATTTATGCAGGCTACATGAAAGTCACGTATAAGAGAAAATTAATTAAAAACACCTTGAACAAAATGACAAATTTTCTTTTTGTTTCATGATTAAAGGTGTTAATAGTACATGGTGAACAAGGGTAACCAAAAGGTATAAAATAAACAAAATATTTTCTGCTATAATTATGGAGTGAGAAGAATTCCTGTAGTATATTTTCCTCCAAATATGTCATTCAAATTAACTTGGATCCAGATTTATGCTGCACTGACTGTGCTGACGGAATTGTACTTCCCAATCCCTCCTTCCCATGGCAGCCCTTATCCCACCTGGAAGTGCCACACAGAGAGTCAGGAGGCCCTTCTGAATGCAGTGAACTGCAGTTGGAGGGAAGGGTAAATTTACAAAATATGGACAAATTTGGACTAGGTCCTTCCTCTTGGATCTTTCTATTGTAGATCTTGTGGAAGGCAGAAGAGCACGACAGTCATTCTGAATCTGACTCTCTAGTCCAATATTGTTAACACAGCAGAAAAATATTGGCCCATGGGAAACCCATGTGGGAAGGGAGTGTCACAGTCTGCTCTTACCCAAGTTCCCCAGCAACTGGTGTGCATAGGTATACTGCATCTAGTATTTAAGCCAGTATGAAACCATTATACTTAATAGCCAGTAACTTAATAGCCTTCTCCTCCATGAATATGCCCAGTCTCCTTTTAAAATCATCCAGATAGGAGCCTTAGGACATGATTTCAATAGTTTAACTATGTGCTATAATCCTCTGCTAATCACTGAGAGAAGTACTATCCTGAATCTTTAATACTATTTAGTATTTATCTGTCCTGAATCTCACTCCCTTCCCCTTCCCCTTCCCCTTCCCTTTACTTTTCCACCTGCCATTTTCTAAGGTCCCATTGAGATAATCTAGTAAAGGATCCTAGTACTAGTAGAATCCTATCCTTAGTAAAAATTTGCTGTGTTCATACTTCTTTCAACTCAGATTTTATGGATATTGTATTTCTACCGGTCATCAGTGAGTAGCAGGGGCACACAGAAACACAGGTTTGCCAGATTTCCAATGATGCTCCCAATCAGTGTCAAAATTAGTGGATATTTTCATAGCAGGAAGATAAAAATTCTATTCATACAAGGCTGTATGTAAATCTGCACTTTTGAGTACTTCCGGGGACTGCAGCCAAGAAACCACATTCAGGACACTAGTATGCACTTCAAGAATAAAATGCCATCTCAGTCCTCAATCCAGTTTTCAAGGAGTGCATCAAATATGTGAAAAAACCCAAGATATGTCTAGAAAGCTGACATCTTCATATGGGCCAGCTATGAAACTCAACTTGAGTGTTGCATGATTTTTCTGGAACTCTGGGGGCAGTCACTAATGCTGCTAGACCAGAAATGGATGCTAGTATAGCCAGAAGCTAGGTCTTCAAGCACAACCAAGAACTAGCCCAAATTAGCACTCCCAGAATTTAGCAAGTCAATAGAGCTCTCAGAAGGGATGCCATTCTAGAAGTACTAATTTGAGCTAGATAGGAGGCTAGTGCTGGTGACCCACTGTGCTGCTGTTCATTTCCACTAATGCCACATGTTTATTCCTGGAAAATTCCAGCCCTGGAGACTGCCCATGCAAAATACAAGCTAATGTGGCACTTCCTTTGAAGAGTAAAACAGCAAGATGAATGTGGCAACAGAGCACCCAGGTGAATGCCATTCAGCCTTTCGAGATCAACTCTCACATCCATTGTCAAGGAAAAGGGAAAGACAACACCTGCCCCTCTATTTTTTTAATGCAATGTGATACCTAAGATTTGGAGCACAACTGTATTAATTTTGTAATGAAAAAATAAGGGGGGGTAGGCAAGACATATCATGACAGCCTGTGATAAGGATTAAGGAGAAAGTAATAAATAACCTAATAAATGCTGGGTGAAGTACTATAAAACAGAATGAGGATTTGCTGAAGTAGCAGTCTTCTTCTGAAAAGGCCACAAATCCATATTAAGGTGCTAAGTGAAGCACACCAACACCCAAACCGAGCAGACAAAGTTGAAGTGGACTATTAAATTCTGCTCCATGGTTTACATACGTTGGTGGGAAAGAAATCTTATTGAGAGAAGAAGAATGTTGAAAGAATGTGAAGAGTGATCAAAGTAAATCTGCTCTTTCTTTGGTCAAAAAAAACTATCTCGTTGTAGGAAACTAGTATGATTTCTAGCTAAGCCTCTATTGTTAGGTGTTTCAGAATTATCCTACAGTACAGCAGATAAAATTCTATTCCCCATGGAATATGTTCTTGAATTTTATTTAAACACACATACACACTGTGCATGTTTAATATAGTTTATGCTATAAAACTAAACTTTATGAAGGTCTGTTATCCAAATGATTGAAATTATTATTACCAGTATTATTTTTAGGATTTAATAAAATAGCTATGTTACATTTTAAATTTATATCAGTGATCCCAAGGGCTCCCAGGATGAGGAGTCAGAAGATAAATTCATGATACAGCTTTAGGAGTAATATACAAAATGTAATAAATGTTGCCTACAGTGCTGGAAGTGACAATTTTACCTTACAGATTTGCAGCCAATATAATCACTAGTAAGGAGAGTCATGGTCTTGCAATGGGGTTGGAGCAAAGGATTAACTGAAACTCCTGCCAGTTGTCTTGCTACTTCTTGTTGCCTATGTAATGAATAGGAAATTGTGCAACAGAGAATCTGTAGCGAGCCAACATGAGCAAGTGTTTATAAGCCGGGGCTGAGATCTGAAAGATGTGCATGTAAGAAATGTGTGTGCTCATCTCTGAGTTCATAGTTCGGTTTGGGATAAATAGGGATACAAGAAAAATTCTCTTTAGTTTATTTTTGAAGAGAATTTAGCTGATTTGTACTACGAGGAGCTAAGTGTAGACATGAATGCAGACTGTGGTTGAAGTCTGTCCAAAATGGTGATGATGATGCACACAAACAGAATGTCATAAATGGGAAAAATGCATGCATTAAAAACCCATTTTTTTTAAATGTGCACCAAAATATGCATGCATTTTGTACAAACAAGGAGGTAGGAATCCCCCAAAGATGGCAATCTTTTAAATGGACACGAGTCAGCACAAGCTCGAGGTGCAATCCAGAGAGCATTGAGGAGTTTCAGTTTTTCTGATACTCACATCCTTCTGGAAAAATGGCTCGGCCTCAGTTTTCTTCAGGGTCTGGTAGTGTTCTTCTTTCATCTTTTTAACAAACCCAAAGCTTTATAACCATGTTAAGTATTTCCTGAGCAACTTTTTGAAAGTGAGTGAGGTCAGTGAAACAAGGCTATAATCTCTTCTTTCCAAGGGGACCACCTATCATGTCCCTTTATTGGTTTCATCAACCCTGCACACCCCTCTTTTGACTCTTGATAGAGGCAACTGGGGCGCATAACCTGGGTGGAACTGCTTTTGGCTCAGGGGCACCCAGTTTTATATTAACAACTCTGAATGTCCAAGATCTTGTCCCATCTTTATCATGCTTCATGATAGATAGTGGCCTTGTGAAGAATGCCCAAGAAATCCTAGTGTAGTCAAGGAACTGAAAGGCAGCATCATAGCCAACAGTGTTGTTGCATACCTCCTTTTCCTTCAGGCTTCTTACTAGAAGCATCCCCTTTAAAACTGAAGAGCAAACAAAGTCTGAACCAATTTTACTTGTGTTTCAATTAAAAGTCGGTCCTGTTCCAGTTTAGGTGCATGGAAATTCACAACTGTAGGGTGCAGGTGGTGCAGTGGTTTAAACTCCTGTGCTGCTGGGCTGGTTGATCAAAAGGTCACTGGTTTGAATCTGCAGAACGGGGTGAGTTCCTGTTGCTCTGTCCCAACTCTTGCCAACCTTGCAGTTCGAAAGCATGCAAATGCAAGTAGAAAGAAAGGTACCACATCAGTGGGAAGGTAACAGAGTTCCATGAACTTTGGTGTTTAGCCATGCTGGCCACATGACCACGGAGACTGTTTCCAGACAAATGCTGGCTCCCTCGGCTAGGAAACGGAGATGAGCACTGCCCTCTAGAGTCAGGCATGACTGGACTTCATGTCAAGGGGAAACCTTTACCTTACCTTTTTAGACATTTTCCCTTTGCTTTCTATATACGTTTCCTTATATAATATGCCGTGGTAAACTTGTCAGAAGAAAGAGAAATAGGTTTTCACATGACTCCATACAAGAAGTTCCCCCGGCCTGCTTATTTATTTATTTATGTTGTGGCTATTAGTAATGGCATGGGATTGGGACCCATGAAGAAGAAAGAGTGAAAAAAGATTTTGGTGCACCCCGCAGATTTCAGGGGAAAAGTTGCTAATGTTTCTTAATGTACTTTCTATCACCTGAATCCGAAGAATAGTTCCCAATCAAATCCATCTGGCTTATCTCATTAAAACAGCCTGATTGAAATGGTTTCCCTGTGGTTTTGCTCGGTCCATATATTTGCTTTGCCTGTGGGGATCTGTATTTAAGGCAGTCCACAGCCTTTCTTCTGCTGTTTCTTGTGCTAGTTTATAAGAAAGATTTGAAAGTCGGATATTCTCTTATCTTTCACGAACTGAAGTTGTCTTGTTCATACCACTCACTGAGGCAGCACACACAAGCAGCACCTTTCGCCAATAACACCTAATATAAATATGGTTTAAACACACCCATCTCTTTTGCATACTAAACAGAAAGGGAGACTGAATATTCCATACACAGATTTAAAATGACACCATATAATGTAAAACATGTCCATAAAAAAGCAGTCCAGATGAGTTGATGGATGTGCACACAATATGCATATTTATTCAGAAGTAAGTCCCACTGCTAGAAATTTAATCTGAATGCCAATATATCTGCCTTGGAATGTGTAGGGGGCTTGTTTTTTTAAAGTGCAATCAAGTCATGTGGGGGAAAAAAAACAATCTAAGAAAGGCTTTGGGGGGGGGGGGAGAAGCAAAATAGCACTGCCATTAAGTGAAATATGAAGCAAATTTGAGGGTTTTGCTCCAGGTGAAAAAAATGCATTTTAAGGAAAGCCAGAAATGTTTTCATAAAACTAGCAAAGATATGCCAATCACCATGCACTTCAGATTGTCACCACTGGCAGCCAAACTGAACAATCAATGTGAATTTGAAGATTCCTACTCAGGAGAGAGGCTTGAGCTGAACAAAATATCTCAGAAGATTTTTTTTAAAAAGAAAAGGTATGTGATATTAACTTCTCTCCCCCATCCCTGAAAAAGGGCTACTTTGCAATGTTTCTTCCAAATATGTGTTTTCATGTGTGACATTTGACATTTGAAAGACAGAAAGTGGCAATTAGACTTCCAGTCTAGGTGTTTCTACTGCTCCTCATATTTATAGTAATGGCAATAAAATAAATGAACAACAAACATACTTAGGGAAAATAGGAAAGAAGCTGTGCTACTGCTTCAACTAATGATGAACTTCCTCTCTAAGAAACTATTGGCAGATGTATAAATCCAGTAAACACATGCAGTAAAATAGTCCTCACAAATCAAGAAGATAATTTTGAGAGGCCATTTGTTGCTGGCAGGCAAATCTAGTGAGACAGTAGAACATTGAGAGAAGTCAAAAGAAGTTGAGAAGTTGAATAAACTTTGTTGATTTTTGAAATCCTCCTTTTTGGAAATATACCAAGCAGAGACATTCCTTGTGGAGGAATACATTCCTGAAATGGAGCATTACTACAAATTCCCTGTAAAGTTCATTTTATCTCTTATGAAATATTTTCTTTTTAAAAAATCAGATTTACCAGCATAGATCCAACCTTTTGTGTGAAAATATAATCAAATTTAGAACTAACAACTAGAACATGGCCATAGGATTTTAAAATGGCATCGTGCTGTGTGAAATACCCCAGAAAGCTGGAGAATTCTTACACAGCTGGCAGTAAACTGATGGAAGATCAAAGGGACTTCCTATGGGCAAATTATTGGTCCAAAACATTTCAGCACCATGTGTTAGTAGGCAGGAAGCATGCCTCCAGAATGACAATGAATTTATTACAACCCTAAGGAATACCCCTCTTCCAGGAGAGGAACCTTGGTAGTAGTATGAGATGAAATAAAACCTGATAGAATTACATGAAAGTGGGAGGAAACTGGGAGGAAATAGGAAACCCACAACTGAGGAAATGGAGAAACCGTTGTCCAGAAGACTGTGAGGAGGAGGGACAGAGAAGGCAAAGTATGATGCCAGGCCTCAAAGAACACAGCCTTCTGGCTCACCAGAAAATAAGAAAACCCATGCTGGATGAGGCCAAGGGTCCATTTAGTCCAGTTTCTGTTCACACAGTGGCCATTCTTCTGCCCTCAGAAAACCCACAAGCAGGATTTGGGGGCAACAGTACTGAGTGTACACAAGCATACCAGAGGTAGTCTGATACTGGACATATCAGCAATCAGCCATGGTTACTGATAGCCATTGGCAGCCTTCTCCTCCACAATTGTGACCATTTCCTTTATAAAGCCATTCAGGTGAGTAGTCATCATTCATCTCTAGTCCTCAGCTTACTTCAGCTACTACTTTAGCAAATATGTATCAGAAAAGTATGTATCAGATAGTCCTGAAGCTTCTTCCAGGCAATTCACTAACAAAAAATCCTGTTGGATTAGGATGCATCCATTAGTTTCAGCCCACTATGGATAGGAAAACAAATAGTTGAAAAGACCCTGAATGTCAATCTAGGTAGGTAGCTGGGGTACTGGCTTTTGTTCTGCTCATGCCTAGTTATTTAGCCATTATATAATTGTGCCTGTTAATTTTCAGCAAAGGTTATATTTAAAGTTTGCAGATCTATTCTGATTCAAGTGTGGTCAGATGAAATGTAGTTTGCCACTTACAGATCTGAGAAACTGCAAGGGACTAACTGTTAAAGAAGGTTGAGAGAAAGATAACACTCTTCTTCTGGCTATTTATTTGTATTAACAATATTTCTCTTGATTCTTTTCATACTTTGCCAAACGGGTCTTGTTCTTTGTACAGCCTCTGCGAGGGGGATAAAAAGGGATATAATTACTTAGTAGCACTGCCACAACTGCCGTTGTAAGCTCCCTACTGTATGCACCCATGGAATCATGCTATCAGATTTTTAGACTTGTTCATCACAAAGCTTACGGTAATGAAACTAAACTAAACACAAAAGCCCACAAAATCTAGCAAAGAATACCAATTAAAATTGGTTTCCAAGCATTGCACATGCCTGGAAATCTTTTATAAACTATATTACACTTATAAAGTCCTTTTTAGTCACCTTTTTTTCTTTGCCTTGTCACATTCCATTGTATTTATTAACCAGTGGCTTATCCCTTCCCATTTTCTATACCACAATTTTGTTACTCCCATCCAGAAATATGCATGATATATTTGATAGCTGCTCACTTGACCTACAGAGTCTAAACCACCTAGAATCAGAAAGTTGTAAGACGATTCTGTAATTTGCCAGGAAAGTTGGAGAAAAGAGTGTGGAGTAAAAACAAGTTTTTATTTTCCTCAACAGGATGCATATTCTGGAGACCTGAGCTTCAAGTGATAGTTATGACCCACTGTCACCAAAGGGACCTGCAGAGCTGAGTAGTCCAACAGAAGTTCAGAATGAGGAACCAGGCCAGAGTTTGATTACTTTATAGCAGGATTGGGCAGTTCTTCAGTTGTTTGGGACTTCAGATCTTAGCAGCCTCTGCCAATATGGTTAATGCTGGGAGATGGTCTAAAAACATTTGGTGCTCTATTTTCAGCCCAGTACTCCTTTATGTCACTAGGGAGAACGTCATCAGCTCATGTGACACCTGATCCCTGATGTATCACTTGCTGTGGAGTAGAATTCCCAGATCATCTCTAGTGATGGTTTATAACAGTGTAGCAGAGAAGGACAGCAAGCTGCTATGGTGGGGTAGAGAATAAGGCACTTGGGTCCTCCTCATTCAAGACCAAGGGCTCCTGAGATGATTTAATTCTGAAAGGCTTAGGACTGCCCTTTTGTCACAGTACTTTTCATTTTGATACAAACAAATGGACCCATGTCCAGGCCACATTTTCAAAATAGGTTAAGCAGAGAAAGCAAATTTGCCCCCTTTCAAAGTGCCAAACGTAATTGACATTGCAGCAAAAGAGCTCATAACAAAGACAAGTCCCTGAGAAATCAGAGGAAAACCTTAATGGTAGCAAAATAAATCTCAAGTTTCTAGTTTGCCCATCCACACAGTGTTCTCCTAGATAGAATACACACATCTATATTTAAAGTACTGCATTTCTTCTGCAGTACTGTGAGACAGGATAAGTCAAGGAGCTCTAGGCTGATTAATAATTGAAAATTATTCCTCCACTCATGGAGGAAATGCAAAGAATCAATTGCCTCTGTAGTTCACTGTAGTTCAAGTTTTATGTCTGCCTTCCGGTAGAGCGCATCACCGCCTTTAGCAATTTATGACAGATAAAATGGCAAGAAAGCCAAACAAGGTGTGACATAATAAGTCAACACTAACTATTATTCCCAGAGCTGAGGCTTTGGATAATGTCTACACCTAACATAGTGATGTGGGTAGGATAATGAAATATTCAGTGTGCACCCGAAATGTCAAGGATGCTGGCATTTCAACAAGTGAGAGCTGGGAAGCAGAGGAAGGAAGGAACATCTTGACTGTGTCATATCTTTTCAATGGGAGATAGGACTAAACAATGCAGCTTCTGTGTATACACCATTTGGCAAGTCATGATTTGCTATCAATGGAAGGAAGCCCATTCTTGATGTAGATAAAGACCATCATCTCAAACTTTAATTTTTCTTTTACAATCAACAGTGCTTAAACTCCAACAACCACTCAGAGTATCCATTCAGATCAAACAACATTTTCACCGTTGCGTGGTGCCATATGTATTGTCTTCCGCGAATGAGGGCTGGTGTCAGAATGCAACTCCCCACTGGAGATGTCTCTAGAAACAGATATTTGACATTCCTCACCAATTCAAAAGTCCCCACATCATGTATAAATGACTTGAAATAATTATCCACATTGGTCATGCTAATTTATCAGTGAAGTGAAAATACAAAAGGCAATTAAAGAAATTCAATTCCCTGGCTCTACTCTATATGCTAATTTACTGTGTATTTCCATCCTTTTGAATGGCTTATTCAGTTCATCAAGTTCCTGGCCAGATCTCCTGTATTTTTCTTGTTTTTGTGTGCCCCCACTTATTAGACCATCAGATGTCTTTTTACTTTTCTTTTGCTTTCTTTTCTTTCTAATATAATTGTTTTATCTACTTTGGACATGATTAAATCAGCCAGGAGTTCAGGGCTGGTTCTGGCTTTATTGGACTCATATAAGCAACTATCATCCTCAGTCAATTGAGCATCCTTGCTCTGGAAGCACAGAGGCTTCCCCCACACCCATCTGCGAATTATTCAAAGTATGTAAAGAGGACAGAACGCGGCACTGTTGTGAGAAAAGTGCACCTACAGGGGGGCAGGTCCTTTTAGTGAGAGTAACTCCAGCAAATTTCACCAGGTGAGGTGGGGAGGAATACAATGGAAACCAGCATTCATGGTGCTGGTAGCATAGCTTTTCTCACTGCCCAATGCAGAGGACATGCTATTTTAGATGGGGCTGATGGGGGCTGATTGGTGGTACAAGTGGCAACAGAGTTCTACCCCATATTCTGCTCTGGTTTTAGCTCAAGTTAGGAGACATGACACAGGACAGGTATCTGGAACAAAAAGGAGTCATCTGGGACTTGGAAGGATTTCAGGACCACAAAAAGCAACCCTGTAGCTACAGTACTGCCAAGTTGCTCCCACATGGCCTTAAAGCAACTGGCAGGGTTTTAAAGC
Organism: Varanus komodoensis; assembly: GCF_004798865.1. Lineage (NCBI taxonomy): Eukaryota > Metazoa > Chordata > Lepidosauria > Squamata > Varanidae > Varanus > Varanus komodoensis. Next base: position 6,107,463 of record NW_025335505.1, on the reverse strand, counting down.
CAGGGCAGATGAGACTTCTGGAAAATCAGCACTCTTGAGTGGTGAATTTATCTCTTATAGGATTGGCAGCCCTTTTCCTGTTGCCTTTTCCTGGGAAGTGCTTATTGGAAGAGATGGCCGGGAATCATTCCTCAGGGTCTGCTTGTTCCCTAGAGGAGTCCAAGGTCAACTTTTCAGAGCCAGGAGTTGGTGGCAGTTTCTGAGGGTCCTGTGATCCAGGGCAATGGCCTCAGTTCAAGGGATGGGGACCGGTTATGGAATGTTCTTAGAGACACTCCCAGAAGAGGCTTCCATTTCCAAAGGTCCCTGGCCCTTGACCATGAAAAGCAGCACCAACTCTGTTGGGCAGTCTGGCCACAACTTTATATTCTTCACAATGCCTTGTGTCTGGCACCATCCAAAAGCATTATGGCAGCTGCCCCCCAACGCCCCCCCCCAAAAAAAGTTGGAGAAAACTCTGCTAATGGCTTCCATTTCCTAGGATATAAAGAGCAAAAAACCTTCAATATTTCTCAGGAAAAAATGTCTTCTGAGAAAGTTCAGCTTGGGCATAGGCCAGTATAGATAGATTCTTCCACTTCCGCTAACACCAGCAATACACCATTGAATACTTAATGTGCCAAAACGTTTCAAGCTTGGAATCTGACTCAGAACCCAAATATAAAGCCATGCAGTAGATGCCTAGAGTACCCTTAATAACTATTAAGATTATTTTCCAGGAACTTTAGGCCACCACTAATTGTACCCTTGCTTAATTCTTACTGAGCCATGAAGATAGGCTAAGAAAGCTTGACCTAGATTCAACAGTGCATGAAAACATCCTCAGAAGGGACACTGAAGTCTTTATGTGAATAATATCAGTGGCATAGATTTCATTCAGTAGGATAATCTGAGGGCCACAGGGATGCCAATTTTGGACCCCTGCAAAGGAGTCCTATTGGCCTTATTTTCCAGCACCCATATAGCATCCCATCCATTTCCAAGATTATTGCCAGGGAGTCCCATTTCCTAGAATTTTCATAGGGTTCCTGAGAGCTCTGCAATGCCCAGACCCCCACAGGATCTTGCCTGATCTCAGGGACTCCACAGGATCCCACCACAGCTCCAGGAAAGTCATTTTGTATGAAAGTAGCTCTTTTGGAGGGGAAAAAACAGTAAAAATTAAAACTAAAGTCACCTGGTAAAGATCTGAAGGAAGTGGTGAAAACATAGCCACAGTAAGAGACAGTGACTGACCTAAAATAAGCCTATTCTATGATCAGGCATCTGGGAAAAGTAAATCAAAGGCAGGCTCCCAAATGTTATTTTGTGAAATCCCACAAAGACCTAGTTTACTGATTAGAAGCACCCCAAAGAAGCCTATCATAAAAGTGCTCTACTCTGTGGGCATCACAGAGGGCCTCTTTGACTCATTGTACTACAACATGAATATTGCGGAGCACCAGATAACAGATGACTTTTCTGTGCCCCTGCATCATGGATAGGTATGTGGGAAAAGCCACACTGCAGAATATGTTACAGGCACCACAGCCCTACTAGTGTGCAGCACACAGACACAACCAGTGCTGAAACAAAGACAATCATTCTGCACCATTCCATCTAGGGAAGGTGGTCACGAGGTCACACATTTGTCCCAGGAAGAGTTAGGCACAAACTTAGAAAATAGCCTCATTGAAATAGTATGGGGGGGCTGATGCTGACAGGGTGTAGTACAAAGGACACAGTTTTCCAAGCTTCCATGGAGTGCCTATCATGTTTGAGTTGGGGTTCCATGAGGTAACTCATGGCTTCCTCTTCTTGAGGAAGAGTTTGGTATTTCTTAAACCACTTGGCTAAACAGCAAAGTATCACATTATTGGAGGCAGAGTGCGGCATGTGGCAAAAACCTGTACTCTCTGAAGGAGGTTGGCATCGTATACCTGAAAAAGTGGTAATGCTAGGAAGAAATTAATTCAGATGCCCCAAGACCCTCCTGTAACTTTTAAAAGTGCAGGAACACCAGAAGCGAAAGATGGGGAATAATGTTTTCTTTCTTGTAAACCACTGAGAGAGCCATTAGGCTAATAGGAATGGTATAATAGGAATGGTATAAACGGCCAGGGCGACTTATTTTATAATGTTAATGTGTTTTATATTTTTAGTGTTTTATATTTTAACTGATGCTTTGTAAGCCGCCCTGAGGCTTCGGCGAATGGGGCGGCATAGAAATTTTTAAATAAATAAATAAATAAAATAAAAATGTAACAAACAAACGAACAAACAAACAAGACTGGCATCCAACATAGAAAGCAATCTCACAGAAATTTATTTTAAAATGGCATTCATTTATGAGGCCTCCAAGGAATGTATCAATCTCTCTCTCCTTCCTTCCTTCCTTCCTTCCTTCCTTCCTTCCTTCCTTCCTTCCTTCCTTTTTTAAAATCATATTTATATCCTGCCTTTCTTTCCTTTTTTTCTTTTCCCTCCTTTTTAATTTTTTTTAAATACAGAAGAAAAAAACCATAAATACAACATGTCACAACATTAATAATATAACATACAAAACCTCAATTAATAATTAAAAAGGTAAATAATAAAGTGCACCCACCACCCAAGTTGCTAACCCTCAGTCTTAGACTAACTCTGACCTGGCCATGATCCAAATGAGGTTGGTGTAGGGAATCATCTTATGCTATATGTCGTTATTTGTTTTTCGGCACCAGGCTAAGACCTTTTTATTTAAAACTAATTTTAATTGCTAAATTATCGTATTAATTAGGATTTTAACATTTTTAGCTGAGAATACACCGGGGGTTTTTAAATGTTCTTTTTCTTCTTTTAATTGTCATATTATTATTATTATTATTGTATATTTTATGTATTCTTTATGAGCCGCCCCGAGGCTTTGTTGCAATGGGGGCGGCATAGAAATGTTTTAAATAAATAAATAAATAAATAAAATATAATATATTCCCATACTAACTTGCATGAGCAATGCAGGTGCACATGCAAACCTGCACATGATATGGCTTACTGGTTAAAATAAGTGTGGCTTCCTGGTTCAAATACTGTACTGTGACTCATGGTACCTCACAGGTATGCTATGAGTATAAAAATAGAGGAGAAGACGCCACCTTAGGTTCCTAGCAGGACAAAAAGGCTGGATGTAATTATAAGAAATGCAATAAATTAATAAGAAGTGCCAAAAGGGAGAAAGTGCCTCCCTTACTCTTTCTGCTTTACCAGAGCTCTCATTGCAGGACATAACACTATTCTGAGGACACTAGCATTCCTTCAACGGTCATGGGATTGCCTCCTAAAATACCTTTATTCCTTTGATCAACAACAGTTAGCTGAAACAAATGATGTGGTCTTCCCATTTGCCACTCCATAAACCTGCTTCACAAAACTCCATCCACTTGCAAAGTACTGCAAAAAAGCATGAAAAGTACTCACTGAAAAGCATGTCCCTCATAATCAGGAGTTGTTTCTAATATTCAGCCTTTGATGCCGTTGGGAAAATCCTTATTAATTCCAGGCAAGCACAGTTCTGGATAGAGATTTCCCCTAATTACAAAGGTGTTTTGCTTTGCTTTGCTTTGCTTTGTCTTGTTCACATTAACTGTCTTGCTGATGAAGGAGAGCACTTGATCAAAAGCATAGGAGGTCTATGAAAGAGATCAAAGTTCTTTTTTTTTTTTTAAGGCTATTTAGCGAAGGGAATTTTTTCCTGCCTTGGAGCCTTGTAGTCCTTAAGCAAGTTTTTCAAAGGACCCTCTCTCACTCTTTCAGGCATGCCCTGTTAGGATTCAGGGAGGGTGCACAGAAATTTCAGCCTGGCAACAGAGATTCCCAGTCCTGTTACTCCAAGGCTTGCTTAAGGAATCTATCGTCCTCTCAGAATTTAATGAACATTTTTTGAGACATGTTGGAATAAGTTCATTAATAATACAGTGTATGTTCTCCCTGCACAAAATTGAAGCAGTAATTGTGCGAGTTGATAGAGTTTCCTGCTTCTCCTAGAAAACAAATAGCTTGTTCTGTTTCACTTCCTTTGCGAAGGTATCTTATGCATACCAAAGTCCTTAAAACCCTGACTTGCAGGCTAAATCCCAACCATCTCACTGTATGCTGGCTGGGGTTGTAGGCCTTTTTGCCCATCATACTGAGCTCCAAATATTTGTAGTAGACCTGAATAGTAGTAGATTCAGAGTAGATTCATATTAGACCTGAATTCCTGTATACAAAGAGAAAAGAACTATTAAAAGAAGTTTTGCTTAATGATTTATCTTTGGGTGTAGACTGCACTCCTATTTAAGATTGGAAAAAAGATTGCCAGTCTAAGGAACAGAAAGATTCTCTATTATGCTAGGGGTGGGTGAGAAATGGTTTCATTTCCTTTTTATGAGAATTTACCCAATTCATACCTCCCAAAACTGAGCAAAGATTCAAATGCAATGCATTCCCAAGCTTCCAATGCAGTATTGCTTATGTTCACCCTACACAAAGCAGAAAGAGAAATTATGCAGATTGATTGGGTTCATAAATTCATACAACAAAGATGGTGTTCAGTAAAGGTGTCCCTTTTGAAAATGCATATGGGAAAAGCATACATGTGTTAGTTGGGAGAAATTTGCAGATATTTAAAACTGCATACAGTTGATGCATACATTTGAAAAAATGCATAAAATATGTGCACGTTTTTGTGTGGAAAAAAATCACAAAACTTGCAATCCAATTAGGAGAAGAATCAGAATGAGCTTTGATGAGGAAATGGAAGAATCTTGGAATGCTGAATTCTTTTGGATTATCCATCCTTACATGACATGTCATAATTGAAACCAGTGCTGCATGCACAAGACCTGAACTACCATTGTGTAGCATCATGGTGGGAGATCATTGTATACCTCAAGGAGATAGGTGAGTGGTATGCTGGAGTTCCTCCATAGGCATCCCAGGTAGCATTTGTGCTGAACCAAACAGTCTCTCTAAGATAGAAAATACTTGGCTTGAAAAAGCTTTTTTTCTACTGGATGACCCTACTTATGGGGGTTGACTTACTCTTGTATCAAAACCATGACTCTGGCACTAGCAGAGTTAGATTCCTGCTGGCCACAGGCCATATGGCACAACTTGGCCTTGGGTATCTACTCCCTCTCAAGGCTGACGGTGAGTAATCACTTGCATATGCACAGGTGAATGCCAAGGGAGAAGCCTTTGCAAAGCACCCAGCTAGTTGGAGCTCTGCTCAGGTTAGGACTTTGGTCCAGTGCTGGACAGATTGGGCCAAATCAAGGGGCCATCCATTGTCATCTATGGGTTCTTTGGCAAGGGTGGAAAGGGTGTAACAAATGTTCTGTTTTCTACTTTGTTAAGTAAGGAGATTTCAAAGCTCTGCTCCCCTTCTCACTTGTATCTTTACTATCTTTCATTCTCAAAAAGCAGATTACTCATTGGCAAGGCACTTTGCACATAAAAATCCATTTTTACACAGCCACATCAAGCAGTTGTATCATGTACAGAAGGATCAAACTGTGAACACTCTCTCTTCCTCGGAAAATAGTTGTTTAATCTGTCCAACACTCCTACGTCACATGGAAGGTTGCCCAAGTTGAACAAAATATTTGCAACAAACCCTGTTTTTCTCTATGCCTGTTTATTGTGGGGTGGACGTATCAATTTATTTTTTTCTATTTGTCGCTTTCTCATGGTGCTATGTTTTGCAAGGGAAGAGGAACATCAAAACTCCCCCAGTCCAGGGTTTGATGTCCAAGGACCACCCTGGTCCCATTAATGTTCTGATTTATTGGGGAATTAGCTGCTTGCCCAGGAATAACACAGTTCAGTCTTAAAGGAGATGGCTTTGAGGATGATCCCAGCCTTGGGATGCTCCACCAGCCCTGCTTTCATCTCCTCACCTATTGCAGCTAGGCGCTGTGCTGCCAGCATGCCCCTCCCTATGCCTCTCCCTATGCCTGTTCATTTCCACACTCTTCTCTTGTGCCCCTCTTCCTTCTCCTTGTGGGGCAGCGAATTCCTCTGGGTGCAGCCAACATCCCACCCTGTGGAGTCCCTCCCTGGCAGCAGGAACTGCTTTCTTCGTTAATGCCGTTTCCCTTTCTCTTAGCTGCTCGCTGGACACTGAGTGGGAGGCGGCAAGCCCTAACGACCTCTCACACATAGGTCCACTCATAAATTGTTCCATCTGGTCTTCTCTCTGGCTTTTCAGAATAAACGTGTGTGGGCACACACAATACTTTAACAGCATGATCCAATGTAGCTATCCTAAAGGGCCATCTGCTTCCATATATACCTACCTGCCCATGACGATCTGGGCAGGAGGTCTTTCCTGAAGAGCTAAAGGGGATGATAAATAGAAAAAGGGACTTCTTGGTGGCTACCTTCCATTATGGAACAGACTCCCCAAAGAAATTCACTTGGCACCATCTTTTTTATTATTTATTTTGACACCAGACGAAGACATTTCTTTTCTCTGAACACTTCCAAGAACTGATTTGAAATTTTTTATTTATTCTCACATCTGTTCTTCTGCTTACTTGGTGTAATTATAATAATGTGTTTTTAATTTTTTATTGTGATTTGAATTGGTTCTACGGTTGTGTTTTTAGTATTTTAGTGTAAGTTGCCTAGAGAGTCCATTTGAATTAGTGGACAGCATAAACAACTTTTCTGAATGGATTGCCTTCAAAATACATATTTCTAATTATATTCAGTGCTAACACATGCAGGTTTAAATCAATTTCTTATTGAGCTGAGCACTATGCTGCAACATTTAGGAAATATGATTTATGAACATTTAGGAAATATGATGTATGAATCCTAGCACCAACCTGGGAGGTGCAGTCAGTTCATGTTCTTCAAGGATTCTTCCTTGTGATCTTGTGATGCATGGTGTGGAGAAAGGAGAGGAAACATTTCTCTTCCATTCCCAGAACACTAGAAAACTGGGGATGTCCCATGAAGCTGATTAGTAGGAAGTTTAGGACAGATAAAAGGAATGATTTCTTCGCACAACATATAATTAAATGATGTAATTCACTGCCTCAGGAATTGGCAATGGCCACCAATTTGGGTGGCTTTGAAAGGAGATTGGAGAGATTCCTGGAGATGGAGGCTATCAGTGTCTTGCTGGCTATGTGCTGCCTCTTTGACCAGAGGTGGCCTGCCTGCATATCCAAGTTGCTGAAGAGAGGAGGTCTTGCATTCATCCTGTATGACGGCACTGGTCAGCTACTGTGTGTATAGAGTGCTAGACTACATGGACCATCATGTTGCTTTTCTTACATTTTTATCTTGTTTTCAAATCCTGCAGTCAAGCCATGATCCATCCGCCATGTGTAGAGGTCCCTCATAGTATCATGAATGAAACCAATTAGAGGGGAATTAATCAGGGAACAGAAAGTGCTGGGGCAGCTTGTCTTTGGGAGAGTTCTCACTATGGAGACATAGGTATTGCTCATGCCTATGACAAATAAAGGCCTAATCTAGAACTGGCAAATGATTTATGGAAATGAAATATGAGGTGAGATGGGATATGAATGTATGGGGACTGGAGCCAGATCTCCCTCTTTCCTATTATTTTATAGTCATAGACAAAAACAAGTTTTCTTGAATTTTTGGTTGGGTAGCTGACGAAGAATGGGGAAGAAATTACCAATGGATTGGTTGTGTTCCATGGTTTCCACCTGACTGATATCTAGAAGCAGGAATTCAAGATAAATTCAGTGTAGCCACTATACTGAGGTCTGTTATCCAGGTGGTTTTCAAAGAGCCCTAGGTCCATGCAGAACCGCCAGGGGCATGCCATCTGATGAAGTGGATTTGTCCATCCAGGCCCAGGGCTTTGAGTGCTCAGCTGTTATACAATTGGCTTTGAGTCCTTCTGGTACTACTGAATTCATTACTGAACAAATTACTAATGGATTTGGTTACTGCCTCTTTTTTCTGACAGGTTCTTCATCTTTATAGCTTAACTATATAGCAGGTGGGTTTATCTTCTTGAGGAGAATGACTTATACCTGCTGGCTGGTGCAGAGGAGTACAGTTTTCAGTTCAATATGTTTTTTAGAGAAACATTTGCCAAAACTTGCAAAGTTCTTCATATTCAGATAAGAAATAACTGAAGATTTAGAAATTCTACATATGGGAGAAAGCAAAGTTGACAGTTTCTCCTATCCTAATTCTATTCACACAGAGGGCAGATACCCTCATGAAACCAGCAAGCAGGACATGGGTGCAATAGCACCCTCCTGAATGTCTTCCCAGGCACTGGTCTACAGAGGTCTACTGACCTCAACACTGCCAGTAATATATACCCACAGGTTTATAGGGAAGGAATTGCCATGATCATCACTGGACAGATGCCCACACCGAAACTAGGACTGCAGTACTGGATGGCTTGAAAATGAGATCAGACCAGTTCATGGAAGAGAAGGCTGTGAAAGATGCTTTCCTCACTTTCAAACCACACAGCAGTGACCTTTTCACCTCCCTTGCCATAGTTTGACTGGATGGCTGGCACAAGCAACCTGAGAGTCAAGCATGCTGTTTCCTACTTTTATGATATTACCGCACTGATAGATTCATTTCTCATTCATATGCTGACTTCATTTTCCATCCACAGTACTTTGAGGAGGATTAACATTCCTTTGCATTCCCTCCCCTCTTTTTCTATGTTAAGATTGGATATCCAGCTGTTCTCTTAATTAAGCATGCTGCAGGCAAGGATCTGCCTTATATACCTGAAGAGAAGACGATTGTAACTTTCCAGTGACTAGCTATGGATTGAAGTCAAACATTTGCAAACTAATATAAACCAGAACTCACTTCAAGAGAACACTGTCAATTTACAATTGAGAGGTTTCTTTCATGTTAATATTTTGCCACAACAGAACATATGTGCTTATTACAGTTGTTCTTACTTTTGCCATTTGAGAAATAGTGTTAAGGCAACCAGTTTACATATAAGTATTTCTTGGAAGCAGAATACTGAATTCTTATGACATGTTTCTATCTGTAGGCCTATAAAATGTCAGCATTGGAGTAGCCCATTATTTTCAGAGGAGAGAGTATTGTATATTTGGGAAACCATAGTATCTTGGGGGTTTGTTCATGCTTTTGTCAACTGTATGACACTTTCAAAGGCTGAGAAGAAGGGATAATTCTTTATGCATTTTTACATACCAAATTAGTTCATACAATATAAAAATGAATCGACTTAACAGAGCAGAACACATTCTGAGTAAAATAGTCACTCAGTTTTGTCTAGAGAGATTTTTAAGGCAAATCTGGGTGTTCTTGTTTAAGCAAAAGAGGAAGATTATTTTGATGAAAAGAAAAAAAGAAAAAACCCATCTTGATGGGCTATTGACAATTTCTCAGGCATAGAAAAACTAAAAAAACATTATTTTAGAGAGCCATTTGGCTAAAGTGGTGGGATATAAATCTAATAATACGTAAATAAATAAATTCCAGTTCTTATTCAGTGTTATTCGGTGTCATTATTATTCAATTGTTATTTCAGTGTCATTCACTTCTCACTAGCACCATTGTGTGGGAGGAAAAAAGATCCCTACTATGTGGGAGAGCTGATAAGACCCACTGCTAAGTTGGGTTGGGAAAATTTGGATAAATCCTGGAAGAAAAAATGTTGCTTATGTTATAAAATCAAACCTTCACTCTTTCTCAAAAGCATTGGCTTTCCAAGCCAAGTCACTGTTTAATATTACTGATTGCCTTAAGAAAAAGGCATTACTTCTCTCTCCTTTCTCTTTCTCTCACCTCTACCTGTAAGCCAGAGCAGACAGGCCATTCAGTCGAATATACAGGCACCAATGTAGCTACATAATCCCTGCAGGATTTTACCATTTACCAAGAAGTATCTATTTTGCTAGCCCAGAGTGCTCCATGTGCCCTGGCAAATCAAAATGGTGCGGATGCATCACTCAGGGTCTCAGCCTTCCTGATAATGGAATGTAACACAGGGGCTTATGATTTTAGGGAAGATTTCTTAATAGTCTGAATTTGCTTGTCTAAGCAGACTGGGGATGGGTTCAAGTTTCTGGAATTTACTCAACTGAATTGTCAATACACTGCAATTAGAAATATTGTTACTTGTATGTTTGGCTGATCTTCCTTATTTGTTCTGTATATGATGACCTCAGAATTTCATTGTAATGTCTGCATTCTGTCATCAATTGCTCTGTACCTGTGTACATGACCAGGAGAGTATAAAATGCTCTATACTTGTATTGAAACCTCACAGTTGAGTCTACCTCTGCCCAGTAATGCATCATCATGAGTCGAACCTGCAGGGAACCTGGGCTTATGTTAATAAAGCAGTAGAGGTCTGAACGTTTGATCTTTCCCATGAACCTGAGTTTTTATTTCCCCCTCACAAATTGAAAACTGAGATATTGTCAGTTGCCAGACCCATGAAAGTCAACAAAAGCAACATGTTGAGGGCATGTGAGCATTTTTTATGTTCTTTTATGAGTAAAATGCCTGAGGAGTTTCAAGGAATGAAACTTAATGTTGGCAAGACCAGTGAAATTTCTGAAATGGGCACCACGCAAGCTCCTATAGAACCTCCATAGTATCACTATTATTTCAGGTAGGAATAATAATTTTCTAATGATATTATTACCATGAAGGATCTTCATCCATCAATCGTGACCAACAGTGGTCCTTCTGACAGGCCTTCCTGAAGAAGATGAGGCCAGAAGCTGGGCTATGCAGCCAGCCATGTTGGAAGTCTACTCATTATTTTCTCTACTCTTCTCTCACCACTTTTTTCCCTTCTGTGTTATCCAATTTTAAATAATAAGCCTGTCTTCTTTTACTGATTATGTCTAAGTTTTCCAGGAACCTTTTTGGCCGAGAAACAGGGTAAAGAAAAACAAACAAAGAAATAGATATTATTTCCACTTCTGTCTTCAAAATTACTTTGACTGTATGACTCTGTCAGGGATGTTTTAAAAGTCCAGGTTCCTATATTATGAAACTAATGAAAGACTACTTTGTAGTTTGAGGAAATTATTAACTGTCCACGGACCATGCTTTAACATCTTGGTGGTTCTAGTGTAGCCCTGTTTAACCTTTATCTAGCATTAAATTCAATTCTAGCATTGCTCACATTGGGAAATATTTTGTCACCACAGACAAAACTGTCTCAGGCAATGCAAAGATTGCATTGGAAAGGGCCTTGATTTGACTGAATACTTGCATCCAGAGGTTTCAGTCCACATAAGACTGGGGTTCAAGTTTCAGGAAGTACAGTTAATGCCTAATAGAATATGCATACAATAGCTAGCCTATGCAAACTATTGAGACCAACATTTTAAAAATCCTCATTTTTTCTGCTTTTCAGTTTTTTTTCAAAAATTCTATATGCTGGATTTTTTAGTACAAACTTTTGGATTTTGAAAGAGACTAAAATAACCTATGTCTAACTGACCTTTGTGCCTTTTGTTTGCTAGTTAACTCTGGAGGGAGGGATTCTGTTCTTGTGCATGTTTTGATTTATAGAAATAAAACTTTAAATGGCAGGACATTGAAATATGAGGACAACTTTTACCAGCCTGGATTTGACAATGTCCTAGAAACACCAGGATTACATATGTACAAATTACACAAAGATATTTAAAGTTGTGGTTGTTCAAGCATTCCAGCATGAAGGCCAAGAAAGGGAGATAGGACATGATAAAAATATTAATACTGAACATGAATGCAATGCCATGAATTAAAATATAACACATTTCTATTTTTCTATTTTCTTTTGTTATTTTAAAAATATTTTTCATGTGAATGTGATTTTAATTAATACATATTATAGACAAAGTCTGTGATTGTGAAAATTAATGGCATTAGGAAACAAACATTCATAGAAGAACGTGTGTTTTTTGCATGCCACCCTTCTGAATAAGCGAGTCAATGCACTTTGCAAAAGTTGCTCCTTTTGCACAGTCTTCAGAGAGAGTTCTGGGTAGAGTACACTGCAGTGGTCAAGGCGTGGTGACCCAGATCTTCCAGCGCTTCTCAGAAAGAAGGAAAAGCAATCAGCTCTCTGGCCTAAATCCTCGGAGAAGTGTGATGGTCCCCCACTCCCTCCCCACACTTTTTGTAATTTGAACACGAATGGCGTGGACCATTACACCTTGCAGTGCATATATAGTGTCCTACTCACAAGGCCCAGTATTGAAAATAGCAACAATGCCTACATGTAGATATTGGTTAAATGTTCCTGGACTTCACTGGGATAAGGGGCATTATAGGCAGGTTCCATGCAACTATTTCCTTTATTCTGACCTAAATGTTTCAGCATGGCTCAACAGTTAAAAACAAAGCGATTTCACCTTGCCTTGATTTTGTTTCCTTCCTTCTCCCATTAAAAGAATATCTCCAGTGGATGTGCATCTGCAAGTTTATGTCACTTTGAGTCTTATGGTTTTGCATGGCATTGACTAATTCACTTTAAACAGCACACCTGGTTGACAGCCATTCATGCTCAGAACAGCGAGCATTCCACTTGACTAGGTGAAGTGATTCTGGAGTGCCATTTAGATGAAGGAGATGGTCATAACAAATAACTCTACTAAAATTGCTTCATTGCTAATTGTTCCTCCGCTGCTCACCCTCTCCCTCCTTTTAAAACTGCAATTTACATTTTTTTGAGTTTGATATCTTTATAAAATGATTGACTTCAGAGTCAATCCATTTACATTCCTGTCCTTATACTTTGGTTTTGCCATCTTGCACACAGAAAGATGGCATCTGAATTCTGGGACAGATATAAGGCTGTTTCAAGAGATGTTCTAGAATGTTATTTTAAGTTGTCAATCATTTAATTCATGGTTTATCCCTGAACTCTGTAACAAATTAAGTGCATGGCAAGAAAGAAACAATAAAACAAAACAAGCAAACAAAAAACAAAAACAAAACGGAGACACTCAGGATGAAAGGACAGCCAGAAAAGAACAAGTCCTTAAGGTTGCCAGAGTGAAACGTGTTTATTTTACCACAGCGTGTTTCAAAGGCAGTGGCTCCTTCATCAGGACAATCATATAAAATGCACCCACTGCAAGCAAAGTCAGCCAGCTTACTGAGATGGTGACTATCCTTCATACACCATCAAGTTCCTGATGGTGTATGAAAGACACACATGGCAGACAAGCCCAGTAAGCTACAGAAATTCAGTGAACTAACAATTTTGGAAGGTGCACCAAATCCAGTGGCTTTCAGACACCACAGGGCTGCAGAATCTCAGGTCCAGAATCCTTTCCTGACCCACCTGGAGTTCTGCTGGACCAAGCCCCTATTCCCCAGCACCAGTTGTTTGGGGGTTTCCTGGCTTTTGTGTCGGTTTTTCCTCTCTATTCTAAAATGTTGAACTCAGTCTCCTCAGGATTATTACTGGCAGTCAGAGTTTGCAGCCAACAAATGCTGGCAGTTGGGCCATTTTAGATCCATCCCTTTTGCCTTTGAAGTTACCTGTGACTGAGATGCAGCCCCTAAGAGATCTCCCAAAATGTTTTTGATAAGGATGGGCAGTTTAGTTTATATCTTGGAGTGATTTTTTCATCTAGTCTTAACCAATCTGATAGAAAAGATACTGCTTTGGAAAAGAAATGTAAAGTAAAAGGAAGTTTCAGATAAAGTGCCCTAGTTGGGTCAGGGTTTTTGTGAGTTGCATTTGTCCTGGAGCTTGATGTAACACTGATCCTGGCACATTGCATTATGGGGAATGTACAACTGGGGCCAACCCAACTAATGTTCTTGCAAACTACTGTGGTGATTCAAGAACCAACAGCCCCGAAGAATGAAGCAGACTGTGTTTCAACCCCTACCAATGGCAAGTCCTACCTCTGAGAAACTGGAGAATTTCTCCTCCACCTGGAGAAATTTGGTGAAATTATTCACCTAATCTCTTTGCCCACAGATAATATGGAAGATTTTGAAAGGCTGTGCACGGACAACTTTAATTTCTAATGTTAGTGTAGCATAAGATTATTCATCAGTCCATTGTATTCCATTTCTGCATGACAGGGCACATTTGCATGAAAATGCATGCACAAACTATCTTCCCTGAGATAGTTTGGGATTGCTTTACACAATGCTGCCTCCTCCAGGACTTCTCTATGCTTTTCAAGTATTTATGACCCTTTTCTTTAGACCAAGGCAAGTGTGATATTGTGTGGAAATCCTGCCAAAAGAAGCATTTGCAGTTCTGCTATACTATCATGCCACCTTGTGTTGTATAATAGAACATTTAAAAAGAAAGAGAATGAAAAGTCCTGGGTGAAATATAGGTGTAAAGGAACTGATCTTAATTCCATACAAAATCCAGAACCCTTGGTAAAGTTGGGAGTTAAAAGCCCCATGTAGAGAGGGCCATTGCCCCTCCTTATGACCCTCCAATTCACCATTTGGAGTTGCATTTGGTCCACTTTGGAGGAGGAGCAGGAAGGTTTCTCCTGAACCTTTCTTAATCAGCCCAGTCGTCTACTGGAGTTGCCCACCTGCACCATGGTTCTAAATTTCATTGGATACTGTACAGGACAACCCCCCCACCTCCATGTAAGAAATCATGATGGTGACTTTTGAGGTGCAGCACTCACATGCAAGTGAAAAAGGAATGTTGATCTATGAAGAGCACATTTTTAGAAGTCTTAAAATATTACATCTAGCACACTTGAAAAAGAAGGAAAAAAAGAAGAAAACTTACTGGTATCATTCAAAGCTAAAAATAGTTTGCTCTTTTTCCAGGATTGGATGTATTTGGCCAGGATTATGTTAATTAACTTATACTAATCAACCTGTAGAGGATTTGAGCTTTTTCAAAGAGCACTGTTTTGATCTAGTGTCTCAGTGCTTGAAACTGTTTCTGGCATTGTCCTTGTGGTCAAGGACACCGAAAAGCAAGAATTAATACATCCAATGTCACTGTCAACAGAAAGAGAGACTGCACTGGGACAAAGGCCCCATATGATGGGCCAGAGAGGAGTGAAGGGCAGCTTCTGAAATCTAATTAAGAAGATTCTGGTTGTATGGTTTATCTTTCCTAAACTGCATGGTTGCCTCTAAAACACAGTGTCACTGTTCCGCTAAGTGGAGCAATGTTTCTGGGCAATTGCCTAAGTTGGAGGGTGGAAGCTTGCCTGATAAGGCAAATGCTCCAGCCAGGATGATATTATTTATAGACATGCAAAAAATGTTTAGTGAGAGAACATGCCTGATCTCTGAGACATCCAGGATATCTGAGACATCCAGGATCTGCTCCATCCCCTTTTAAATTTTACTAGAGCCATGTGACCCATCAATCAGAGTCAGTGCAAAAAAAACTTAGACTGAAAGAATTCTGATGCAGCAGAAAACTTTGGACCCTGAAAAATACGGAGAAGTACAGATCTGTTGCCCTTCGAGCACAGTGTGCAAAAGTCATGCTTAATCATTTTCTTGGCTGCAATACAGAGCAACCTCTGGGTAACCACAGGGCTCAAAAGTCAAAGACCTCATTAGTAAGCATCTAACCAAACAGAAAAATAACTAGGGAAAACACACTTTCTAGAGGCTGCAATAAATAGAAAGTATGAAGGCATGGAACAAGTGAAGATTGCATTGTTGGTCAGCAATAAACCAGGGGGCCATTTTAAATGGCTTCCCATTATGCCGTCCATCTATCAGCACTACACTGCTCTTATCTCCTTCCCCCACCTACAACTGGAGGAGGGTGAAGACATTTTACTCTCCTTCTTTACCCCTTTGTGTATTTTCCATTTCTAGCAAGGGAAGAAAGATGAGGGAGAAATGTTGCAGGATAAGCAACATGTTGAGGATGCCATATTTCTCCTAAGGACTCCCCATTACAGGACCTGTAGATTAAAGGGAAGGATGAATCATGATGGACTTTCATTTGCCAGTTTGGAATATAAGAACTTCGTTAATTTGTGGGCACAACTTATCGCAGTTGTGATAAGATGGATAGTGTGGTTTTGACATAAATGCACCAGCAGCTTTTGGACTATAAGACGCAATGATCACTCATTGATGCTGAAGTGATCTTAAAGAGAGATGAGGGGAAAGATACCTGATGCATTTCATCTATGTTGTTACTCATATGAGGAAACTTCTTTGATGATCCTGAAGAAGGCGTCCTGAAGAAGGCGTCACTGGATCCAGGGATGGCCGCTAACTATAGACCAGTGGCCAACATCCCGTTTCTGGGCAAGGTGTTAGAGCGAGTGGTGGCGGGACAACTCCAAGCACTCTTGGATGAAACTGATTATCTGGACCCATTTCAGTCCTGCTTCAGACCCGGGTACGGTACTGAATCTGC